>NC_132856.1:51652805-51957105 GCF_048164855.1 Canis lupus baileyi
AGACATAATTCCTGCTTTGGTGGTACTCACATTTGGGTGGTGAACACAGGTAATGAGTACAGCAATAACAGGTGGTGAGTAAGTAAGTGCTGGGAAACTCCCTGGGCCTCAGTCTCCTCACCTATACAATGGGAGAAAAGCACTCCCCACCTCGGGATGGCATATGATGGGGACTAAATTCACAAAGTGAGTGCCCAGTCCTGTAGCAACTTGTCACTATCCTAGAATTATCATCGTTTATCATTATTGCTATATTTTAAGTCCTCTGGGGACACCTGGGTGGCTAAGTGGTTGAGTGTCTGCCGTTGGCTCAGGGTGTGATCCCCGGGTTCCAGGATCGAGTTCCTCATTGGGCTCCTCTCAGGGAGCCTGCTTCTCCTTCTGCCTATGTCTCTGCCTCTCTCTCCAGATCTCTCTCATGAATAAATAAATAAAATATTTTTTTAAAAAATAGCCCTTTGTAAGACAGGCAGTGTAGCCCAGGGAATGGACTCAGACCCAAACCAGCTTCAAATCCAGCTCTATCAAAACCATGTGACCTTGAACTGGCCCCTCCCAACCCTCAGTTTCCCCATGTGAGAAATGAGGATGGTAACCCTAATTCCCCAAGGCTGTGAGGTCAAAATGAGCTGAACACCCAATGACAGTTGCTTTCTTTCTCCCTTGACCCCTCTCGCCGGGGTTCCTGCAAATATGCAATTTTTCTAAAAGTCACCAGCCCTAGGAGGCTACCTAGGTGATGTCCAGCAAAATCTTGAGTTAACCCCCCAACCCAGGAATTATGTCTGTGGACACGTTGCACCCATCACAGGCTGTCGTCCTGATGATTTATGGCAGCTCCTGGGGTGGGAGGGACCAGTTGTCATTTCAAAGAGGAGCCACAAAAATCCGTGTAGTTTTTCACCCCACAGCACTTTAGCTACAAAGAGGAGAATAATCATTTGAAGTCTCCCTTTCAAATATCAAAATAATGAAAACAATAGAAATCGTGGTCACCATGGCTACTGTGTAGAGCAGTCATGCTATACTGGGGCCTGGCTGAATGCATTCTTTACTCCAGTCCAGCGTGGCTCAGAACCCTCCATGGCTCTCATCGTACTTGGGATAAAAGCTGAACACCTCCCCATGGCCCCCAAGGCCCTGCAGGAGGTGCCCAGTCACCTCCAGGCCCTCATCCTACCCCCACTCTCCCTCTTTCTCACTCAGCTCCAGCCACACTAGCCCCCTCATTGGCCCTCAAACACACTTAGCAAGCCCCAGCCACAGGGCCTTTATACAGGCTGTTCCCTCTTACTAGAATGCTATTCCTTCAAATATCTTTGCGGCTCCCTTCCTCACTTTATTTAGCTATCTACTCAAACGTCCCTCTGTGGGAAGGCCTGCCCTGTCCCCCCTTACCAGGTTAGCCACAGCCCCTGTATCAGTCAGGCTGGGTTAAGGGATGCTGCGTAACAAATGATCCCAGAAACTCAGCAATTCATTTCTCATTCACACTACCTGCCCCTCACAACTTGGCAGGGGGACTCTGTTTATCAAAATCACTCAAGAACTCTGGCTGATGGAGGAGCCACCATCCGGATAGTTCCACTATTGAGGCAGGAGGAAAGAGTACTCTGGAGGGCCCTGAGCTGGCAGTCAAATAATTTGGCCCAGGGATGCCTGGGTGGCTTAGTGGTTGAGCATCTGCCTTTGGCTCAGGGCATGATCCTGGAGTTCCAGGATGGAGTCCCACATCGGGCTCCCTGCATGGAGCCTGCTTCTCCCTCTGCCCATGGCTCTGCCTCTCTCTCTGTTGCTCATGAATAAATAAATAAAATCTTATAAATAAATAAATAAATAAATAAGCCCATAAGTGACATGCACTTCTGCTCACAGCTCATTGGCCAGAAGTCATCATGTGATCCTCCTCCAACAAAGGGGCAGACCATCCCATTGCGAGGTGCCAATAAGTGACAAATAGCACTGTCAGGTAAACAAACCCTTACTGTCTATGCCCTTACCCTGCCCTGTTTCACATCTGACATGTAGGCTTACTAAGTAGTTTCACGTCTATGTCCCCACTTACGTGTCAATAACTCATGGCAAGGGTCTTGTTTTGTGCACTGTTGTGTCTGTCCTTGGAGCCCTGGACAGTGGCCGGCACACAGTAGGTGCTCAATAAAGATAGTGGAAGGGCTGTTTGAATGAGGGAGAGATGTTCTTTACCATCTAAAGCCTCAGAAGCCAAAACTAGGATGCAATTTTGTGGCACTACCCATCATGTGCCACCTCCCAAGCCTGAATATGACCCCAGGGAAGGTCCTGGGCTCCAAAACTCAGATGTCAAACACTTCTAGAAACAGGCAATGCTTTTTTCCCTTCCAAACCCTTTCTGGCCTCAAGGACCTTTTGAAACAACCTGCCCCAAGAGCTTCTGATGACACATGCAGGCTGGTCCTGATCTTTAAACACCAAGACTCAAGAAGGAAAGGTCACCACCTCCCACCCAGAAGGATGGTTATTTTAAAAAAAGAGAGAGAAGGAGAGAGAGAGTGGTACCTAGGTGGTTCAGTGGCTGAGCATCTGCCTTCAGCTCAGGTCGTGATCCTGGAGTCCTGGGATCGAGTTCTGCTTTGAACTTCCTGCAGGGAGCCTGCCTCTCCCTCTGCCTGTGTCTCTGTCTCTCATGAATAAATAAATAAAATAAAATCTTAAAAAATGAGAGAATAACAAATGTTGGCAAAGGTGTGGAGAAACTAATACCCTTGTGCCTTGCTGATGAGAATGTAAAATGGTGCAGTTACCGTGGAAAACAGTATGAAAATTCCTCAAAAAATTAAAGTAGGGCAGCCCCAGTGGCCCAGTGGTTTAGTGCCACCTTCAGCCCAGGGCATGATCCTGGAGACCTGGGATCCCATGCCAGGCTCCCTGCATGGAGCCTGCTTCTCCCTCTGCTTGTGTCTCTGCCTCTCTCTCTCTCTCTCTTTCTCTGTGTGTGTGTCTCATGAATAAATAAATAAAATCTTAAAAAAATTAAGCATAGAATTATCAGACGATCCAGCAATCTCATTTCTATATATACACCTAAAAGAAATGAACACAGGGACTTGAAGAGATACGTACACCGTGTTTATGCATCATCATTCACAACAGATGAAAGGTGGAAGCAATCGAAGTGTCCATCAATAGGGGAATGGATAAATAAAGTGTGGTGTATCTGTACAATAGAATAGGATTCAGCCTTAAAAAGGAAGGAAATTCTGACCCATGCTACAACCTGGAGGACATTATGCTCAGTGAACTAAGCCAATCACAAAAGGACAAACACTGTAGGATTCCACTTATATGAAATCCCTAGAGGAGTGACGTCCACAGGGACAGGTAGGAGGATGGCGCGTTTCAGGCGATGGGTGGTGATGAGGGTCACCTAACAATATGAATGTACTTAATGCCACTGAACTGGACTCTTAAAAATGGTTAAGATGATAAGTTTATGTTATGCGTCTTTTGCCACAAAAGAACACATCCGGGATGTGGATCTCACCTTCTCCATGGCTAAGCTCCATTCTGTGGAATAGTCATCTGGGTCACTGTAACCTCTGTAATTCTTCCTTAGGGTCACGAAGATGTGCTCCAAGGCCACTTCTTGAACCTCAAAGATGACACAGGAAGTGAAAGGCACATAAAACAGCAAGGTGCCCCACTTGGTGAGGTTTCTTGGGGACAGAGCAGGGAGGTCAAGCTTCCCTTCTGTTTTTGTTCCTTGTTTTAAGATGTTCTTTATTTATTTGAGAGAGAGAGAGCATGAGTGGAGGGAGGGACAGAGGGAGAGGGAGAAGCAGACCCCCACTCGCTGAGTGGGCAGCTGGATGCGGGGCTCGATCCCAAGACCCTGAGATCATGACCTGAGCCAAAGTCAGGCATTCAACTTATTGAGCCACCCAGGTGCCCACCCTCCTGCTTTCTTTGGCTTCCTTCACAGTCCACCACCCTCCCTCAGCTACAGGTCTGCACTGGAGGAGGACAATGCTGGCTGCCATCACCCCCGAGAGAGGGACATGGGGAAGAGCGTGGGTCTCGAGCTGAGTGCATCTGGTTGTACCCATCACAAACTTGAATCATCTGCTCTTTTGAATCGCCCACATGCCTGCTACACCCCCAATTTGGCTGGAACTCGATTAAAGACTTGAATATCATCTTTAGCAACTGAATCAGGCTCAGCACAAAAGGGGCAAATTTAATTTTCTATTTTTTAAATCAAGGTCTAAATTAAAAAAGGTTTTTTTTGGATGAGGTGAAACAGTCACGTGGTTCGAAATTCACAAAGCACAGAAGGGTAGACCATGAAAAGTCTCCCTCCTACCTTTTTCTCCCAGCCAGAAAGGTCCTCCCACTCCGCCACGGTGACTGTTACTGTTTCCTGTGTCCCAAAAGAGATATTCGATGTATGTCAAAGCAAAGCATATTCGCATCATCCTTCTCCTTGCTTTATACTATTCTCATTGTTCTGCATCTGGCTGTTCTTAGCAAGAGTAGCGATTGCTCCTGGGGCTCTGCTCACATCCCGTGAGCGTTTGTCATTTCTGTGCACGCTGGCCTGGCTTCCCGCTGCCAGCCACGGAGGGCTCTCTGTGGCATCTCAGCCCACATGTGCCCTGCGAGCAGCCCTCAGGCCATACTGATGGGAGGTAGATCAATATTGCAGCTCCCTCACCCGCTTCCCCTTGGGAAAATAGACACACATTCGAAACTGCTCCCAAATCTCCCCAAGCAGGACAGAGCCCAGCTGCCTGCAGGGTCACCCCTTATGGGCTGCATTCCTCTCCCTGCCTCGCTTTGCCTCTTGGGATCACCTCTCAAATAAACCATGAGCCTTCAGAGCCTTGTCTCAGGGTCTGCCTCCGGGGGTGCGGGGGACACAACTGAAGAGAACACTGTGTCCTGGAGAATGCACCATCTCCTGCATGGGGAGCCTTCTCTTTCCTTCTTTCCACCTGCATTGGACTTTCTTTTTTTTCTTTTTTTAAGATTTTATTTATTTATTCATAGAGATGCAGAGAGAGAGAGAGAGAGAGAGAGTAGCAGAGACACAGGCAGAGGGAGAAGCAGGCTCCACTCAGAGAGCCCGACGTGGGACTCGATCCAGGGTCTCCAGGATCACGCCCTGGGCTGCAGGCGGCGCTAAACCGCTTCGCCACCGGGACTGCCCGCATTGGACTTTCTTATATGCATTATTTTAAATTAACCTCCCTCCTACTGATGGCAATCTTTTTTTTTTTTTTTTAGATTTTATTTATTTATTCATGAGGCACACAGAGAGAGGTGGAGACACAGGGAGAGGGAGAAGCAGGCTCCCCACAGGGAGGCCGATGTGGGATTCGATCCCAGGACCCCAGGATCATGACTTGAGCTAAAGGCAGACGCTCAACCACTGAGCCACCCAGGCAACCCAGCCGGTGGCAATCTTTTGCACACCCTGGTGTATACCTCCTCTTCGGCACCTGAGCAAGCAAATCCTTGGATGATTCCTAGAGATGGGAAAGCTGGGTCCAAGTATCCGTGCTTTGTCATTTGGATGGATTTTGCAAAATAGCCCTCTGTGTCTAACACATTTCAAAACCGCAACAGCTTTTACAGCTTTTTCCATTACTTCTTAACACCTTACCACCAGAGGCAAGAGAGACGGTGAAGGAAATTAACTCGGCCAGTCTCTTGAGGACTTTGAGGGGATGGCTGAGGTTTTTGGCTCTTCACCCAACTTCTGGAGACCCAGTCTCCAGCCCTGGAGACCCAAAGGCCAGGTATCACTGTGTGGGTGGCTCCTGGGGGGAGGGGGCAGTGCTCCTACTGATTTGACTGATTTCTAAAGTGGAGTGGGAGTAGCAGCACAGTACTTACAATGCAGAACAAGGCAAGGACCACTTGGCAATCGTGATTTCAACAGTGAGCATGTTAACCGTGAATAAGAAACACTGGAAAACACAGAGGGGCTGGAGGGGGCTGGGAACCCGCTCAGCCGCCTCCCTGCAGGGGTGGGGACTGTACCTCCGTTACCTTCCCCCCAAAGCCATATGGCCTTTTCAGTTGAAAAGAACTCAGCCCAGGTGGGGGCAGGGCTTATTTCTTTCACACGTTCTCTTCTTGCCTGTCATCCAGGATGCTGGCACTGAGATATTCTTTTTTTTTTTTTTAAGATTTTATTTATTCATTCATGAGAGACACAGAGAGAGGGGCAGATATACAGGCAGAGGGAGAGGGAGAAGCAGGCTCCCTGCAGGGAGCCCGATGTGGGACTCGATCCCAGGACCCCAGGATCATGACCTGAGCTAAAGGCAGACACTCAACCACTGAGCCACCCAGGTGCCCCAGGCACTGAGATATTCTTGGAGCGACTGGCTGGAGCTCCAGTTCATGCCCAGTACTTTCTGGGTGCCAGGGAGACCTATTGAGGGGACCTCCAGGTCACCAAAGGCTGTGTGCCCTGGCAACAGGCGCCTGTGGGGAAAGAGGAGGGATGGTGGTGAGGACAGAACAGAGGCAGGAGGAGGGGAGGAGAAACAGGATGAGAATCCTTGCAGATGGGAGGAGAGGTGAGGGGGCTGTAGGGAAGATGCAAGGTGACAGGTCATTGGCTACAGGGTTTGTGTGTGGTGGTGCTTACGTTTGCTGGCTTATGTTTCAGACAAAATTCACAAGTCCAATGGAAAACCATGAGAAAGACAACAAGTAGAGAGAATGTCTTGAACTTTCCCATCAAGGAGAAACTGCTGCTCAGTCTGGGCCTTGGTTTCCCCATCTGTACACTGTAGGCATGGGACCAGCTCAAGAGGCGTCAGTAAGTTCTGTAGAGCTACTGGAGGCCAGATGGGGGCAAAGTAGGTCAGCTCCTGGCTCTCCTTCTGTTTTTTATTATGATTATTAAAATCTGATTGCTCATCAAGACTTGGAGTTGCCAGACCGGCCCATGGCTGGGCTTATCTAGTCCTCATACGGAAAGGTGAGAAAACGTGGTGAACACACACCCGGGGACCCCAGAGCCCACAAGGACAAATATTGGGACAGAGCTTAGCAGTTGTGGGAGTCCAGACAAGTGAGTTATGTAGCAGATTGTGAGGATTAATATTAATATTACTACTCTCCCCAGCTCTGGGTGACCAACGTGGCTGGAGGCAGATATCCAGGCGTCCATATAGCCTACAGTTTCCATCTTCAGAATCTATGCCTAATCTGCTCATTTCTCCCACCCTGTCCACAACCTCACACAGCACAGCCCAGCACCCACTGTCTCCCACCTGGACCAGCACAATCCCTGCACCCTAGTCTCAGTCCCATCCAGGTCACTCACACTCTGTTCCTTCAATGGCCACCAGAGGGCGCCCATGAACACCCGAGTCAGGGCACATCTCTCCTCTGCTCAGACTCCTCCGTGGCTCCCAACACCATAAAAAACGATTTTGCTTTTCTGAGGAGGTCTCAGAGGCTTTGGAGGGACAGATGAGAAGGGTAGAATCAATTGGATTTGCTAATGGGTTGCACGCAGGGTGTGATTGGATTTTCTTTGATTCCTCCAAGCTAAACTATGAATAAAATAGCGTCCACGTCCTATTGAAAATGAAATATTTAGGTACAGGATCTGTCGAATAAATATTTGTTGAGTGGAGTAATTAAGAAAGAAAAAGAGATGATAGAACTTTAGGGAGGAATAGGGTGGGGGCAGAGTGCTTTTAACAGTGGAGGTTGTTTAGGGACACCTGGGTGGCTCAGTTGGTTAAGTCACGATCCAGGGCCCTGGGATCAAGCCCTACATTGGGCTCCCTGTTCAGGGGGGAACCTGTTTCTTCCTCTCCCTCTGTCATTCCCCTCACTTGTGCTCTCTGGCTCTATGTCTCTATCAAATAAAATCTTAAAAACAAACAAACAAACAAAAAACAATGGAGGTGTTTATGCTCTGGGAGATGACCATACTAAGGATCTCCTGAAACCCCTGAATTGAAATAACCTGAATTTTGTAGCAACATAGTGAAGGAAAACAAAAAAAGCTGGAGGCAAATTTTACCAAATCAACTCAGATGAGATTCTAAGGGGAATGGGAGTGGGGAAGCTGGGAACTAGCTTCTGGGGAGTTAACCAAGGTATATGTGAGAATGAGCAAGATGTGCAAAATCTGCGACATGCTGTCTGCATGGTCATGCTCAAAACTTTCATACCTCATGTACTTGAACACGTAATTGTGCGTACATGATGATAACCACAGTGTTGTATTAGTAGGATCATATACATGGGCTGAAGGAACAGAGTAGTGTGCCCAGAAAAGACCCAACCACAATGGAAATTGCTGTAAGTAGAAGAGGACAGATCCCTACCTCACACCACACACACATAACAAAACTCCCAAAGCCAAAGAGCTAAAAGTGAGACATCAGACTTAAAATTATGGGAAGAAAACCTTGGAGACTATGATTTGTGGCCTTGGGTGGGAGAGGAGTTCTAACTGGGATGTATATTGTAAAGGAAAAGATGGGTGCAACTCATGCCATCAAATGAGACACCACAAACACTGAAAAATAAGGGATGGTGATGGCAGGGGTTTGTAATATGTGCAAAGAAGGATTCACATGGTGGAGGGGGTGGTATGTGTGCAGATCCAACTTACATACAAGAGAGTGCCTCTGCTTTCTCTGGTTGCTCCATACCACCCAGCGAAGCTGAAGCTGAGCAGCACTGTGATGCAGCCTATTGCCAGGCACAGGTAGCCAACATGAACGAGGTATGCAGAGGACGGCCCAAGGACCCTTGTCAGGACAGCTCCTCTGAATTTGACATCGATCCCAGGCCAATGAGGATCACATTAGACATCTTTAGGACAGAAATCAGAAAGGAAAAAACAGTCTGTTTGCTGTATACAAATAGAACTTTCCTGGGTGGGGGAGGAAGAGAGACAAAGGCAAATAAAATCACCAAAAACATCTAAAAATGTTAATACTTGGAGTTAGTGAGGATGTAGGGAGACACTCTCATATATTGTTGCCAGGCAACAAACTTTTTTTGGAGAGGGATGCCTGGGTGGCTCAGTGGTTGAGTGTCTGCCTCTGGCTCAGGGCATGATCCTGGGTCTAGGGATCGAGTCCCATATCAGGCTTCTGTGAGGAGCCTGCTTCTCCCTCTGCCTATGTCTCTGCCTCTCTCTGTAAAATCTAAAAAAATACAAAAAACTTTTTTTGGGGGAAGGGCATGAGGGAGGACACTTTGCAATTTGTATTTAAAATCTTAAAGGTTTTTACAATAAAACCCTTTACCTAGAAATTCCATTTGTAGATATTCAGTCTGATATCTTTTTTTTTCTTTTTTAAGATTTTATTTATTAGTGTCAGAGTGCTCAGGGATGAAACTATCTGAAACAATCAGTAATACAGATTGGGTAGGTAAATAATGGGACAGCCATGCAATGGGACTCTAGACAATTATTTTATTTTATTTTTTTAAGGTTTTATTTATTTATTCATGAGAGACACAGAAAGAGAAAGAGGCAGAGGGAGAAGCAGGCTCCATGCAGGGAGCCTGATGTGGGACTCAGTCCCAGGTCTCCAGGTTCACGCCTGGGCTGAAGGCAGGCGCTAAACCGCTGAGCCACCCAGGGCCCTAGACAGTTATTTTAAATGTTGCTCTAGGATAAAGGTTGGCAATTTTTTGTTGTGTGAAAAGCCCTAGATATTGTGAATTTTGCAGGCCATAAGGCCTCTGTTGAAACAACTTAGCTCTGTCAGTATTGCTCAAAACAGTCATGCTCACTTCATAAACTATTTTATTTACAAATAAGTAATATCTATCATCTATATCTGCCTACCTACCTACCTACCTATCTTTCTATTTACAAGGGTGTAGTTGGCTGACCCTTATTGTAGGAGGAGAATGTATATGATATGGCAGTCATGTTCTTTGGTATTTATACAACTGAGATGAAAACTGATGTTTGCATAAAAACCTGCACGTGGATGTTTCTAGAAGCTTTATTCATAATTGCCAAAGCTTGAAAGGAACCAAGATAGCCTTCAGCAGGTGAATGGACAGACTGTGGTACATTCAGGGGAATATTAGCACTAAAAGGAAATGAGCCATGAAGCCATGAAAAGACATGAAGGAAACTTATATTGCTGAATGAAAGAAGCCAATCTAAAAAGGCTACATGGTGCATGATTCCAAGTATATATCATTCCAGAAAAGGCAAAACTATGGGGACAGTAGAAGGACCAGAGGTCTCCAGGGGTTAGTGGGGCGGTGGGGAAGACAGGTGGAGCACAGAGGATTTTTAGGGCAGTGAAACTATTCCATATGCACTAAAATGGGGGATACATTTTAGTCAAAAGCCATGGAATGTGCAACACCGAGAGTGAGCCCTGATGTAAGCTATGCATTCTGGGTGATGATAATGTCCACGTAAGTTCATCAATTATAGCAAATATACTATTTTGATGGGGATGTTGATGATGGGGGAGGCAGGGCATGTGTGAACAGGGGTATATGTGAAACCTCCGTACCTTCTGCTCAATTTTCTGTGAACCTAGAACTGCTCTAAAAGATGAAGTCTATCCAAAGGGAGGGGAAGATAAATTTTTTAAAAGGGGAAAAGTGGATTGTAAAGCCATAGCCTCCTGTGTTTCACTGCTTTTAAAAGGCATATAGAAAAATCTAGTAGGATATAATAATGATGATGGTATTTATTGAGCAGTGTTCCCCTGATGGGCATATGCCCTTTAAATATACTGTATTTTATTTTATTTTATTTTATTTTATTTTATTTTATTTTATTTTATTTTATTTTATTTTATTTATTCATGAGAGACACACACACACACACAGAGAGAGGCAGAGACACAGGCAGAGGGAGAAACAGGGTCCATGCATGGGACTAAATCCCGGGTGTCCAGGATTACGCCCTAGGCCGAAGGCAGTGCTAAACCGCTGAGCCACCCGGGCTGCCCTAAATATACTGTATTATTTAATTCCCATGAAAAGGCACAAGACAGGTAACAAGATGAAGAGTGATATGTAATATCCTTCTTTTTCCTGGCAGCCTTTTCTTAATGCCATTCTGTTATCAGAATAACTGCTTCTCTCTTGTTTTAAGGTATATTTTAGGGGTGCCTAGGTGGCTCAGTCGGTTAAGCATCTGCCTTCAACTCCGGTCATGATCTCAGGGTCCTGGGATTGAGTCCTGCGTGGGGCTCCCCACTCAGCAAGGACTCTGCTTCTCCTTCTCCCCTGCCCCTTCCCCATCCCACTCATGCTCCCCACCCCTATTAAATAAATAAAATCTTGGAAAAAAAGATTTTTTTATTTCGAGAGGGGAAGGGGCAGAGGGAGAGGGAGAGAGTCTTTTTAAAGACTCTCTTTATTTATTTATTTATTTGAGAGAGAGAGCAAGCACATATGAGTTGGGGAGGGTCAGAGGGAGAAAGAGAATCCCAAGCCCACTCTTCCCTGAGCCTGTTGCCGAGCTCCATCTCCTGACCCTGAGATCACAACCTGAGCAGAAACCAAGAGTCTGATGCTTAACCGACTTTGCCACCCAGGCACCCCAAAACAATTTTTCTTAACAATGCACATTTTGGGTCACTTCTATAGTAAGAACAGTTTTGGGGTGCCCAGGTAGCTCAGTTAAGCATCTGCCTTCAGCTCGGGTCATGGTCCCAGAGACTCCAAATCAAGCCCCTGCATTGGGTTTCCTGCTCAGCAAGGGAGTCTGCTTCTCCCTCTGCCCCCATCCTGCTCTTGCTCTCTCTCTGAAACAAATAAATTCTTTAAAAAAGAAAAAAAAAAGTGTTTTGAAACATTTACAGGACCAAACCCATAACCTCTGCCTCTTGTCCTTCCCAAACAATTTAATGTTCTGCAGGATTTGGCTTAGAGTCAAGCTCCTCCACCACCAACCCCCTCCCCCCGCCACTCCCCCTCCCCCATCACTCTCAGCTGTGCTTGATTTTCCCAACTCTGGGTCGATACCCAGTGTGTTCCCAATGTGTCCTGCTCCTCGTCAGTCTGCCCTACATCCCTCCTGCTTCCCTAGGGACCACCGATCCGGATGCCAGTGAATTTGGATCAACTTATTTCTGTCTTTGAGGGAGCCGGCTATGGAGGAAGGGCTGCAAAGCCCCAGGGCCTGGGTGGTGACACACTTACAACTATGAAGCCATTGAAGAAAGATAACAGTCTCTTCAGAGAAGAATACAGAGTGTGCATTTCAGCCATGTCGGCCAGACTGGGATGCTCCCCACGTGCCTAAACCTCGGGCTACTGTTTCCCCAGATGGTATAGGTCTGGGGTCGGGGGCACCAAGGCCAACTTGCCCCTCTCTCTCCTGGGTGCCTGATTGCTGGGGCCCCAGAAGCTACCCCTCCTCAACATAAGCCTCTATTACATCACAATCGGATGCCCGAGCAATGCTCCCAGTGCCAGGGTAGCAGGTGCCCTGACCTGTCCTTGCTGGCTCCCCGTCCTCCAAATAGGCTACACCAGGGATGGAGAAAAGTCATGAAGTGCTGTCCCTGGTACTCCCTAGATGCCATCTAGGCCCACTCTCGTGGTTAATGCCCCCACTAGACCGGGAGCCCCAAGTCGGCAGGGTCCCAGGCTGTCCTTTGTGTTCACAAAGCCTGGTACATAGTAGGTGCTTAAGAAACCGATATGGAATGAATGGATGAAGAAGCTCCATGAAGCAGGATCTAGCTACAAGCCACCAGGTCCCCCAAGCGTCTGCCTCTGCATGAGCTCACTTGACTCATCCTCAGCTTTCTCACAAGGCTCAGAGGCCCAGGTAACTAACTGCCCAAGGTGACACAGGAAGCGAGGTCCTGGCTGGGCTTTGAAGCTCCAATGGTGACGAACATGGGGACCTCTGACACTCCTCCACCCTCCCAACTCCAGCCCCACTCCCCACTCCTGCCAAAACCTTTCCTTTCTCCTTCTGAGGCCTGCTCAGCCATAGCAGGTGAAGCAATTTTCCTTGAGCTCATGTGTCATTGATCAGTGGGCCTTGATGAGACATGCATAGCAGGCATTTCAGAGCAAAAATTGTGCACGTATTGAGGACCCCCCCCCCCACTTCTGCAGCCCATAGCGTACACTGTCTCCTTGTTCCCACCCCGATCAGGTCCAGGTCCAAGTCCATGCTACCCCGGCCACATGCTCTCTTTATCCAGTCCTGGGCTACAGTGTGTCTGGGACCAGGTCTTGGAGGGCTCCAGGCTCTCAGAATCTTCTGTACCCCGCCCCCCCCGCCCCGGGCTCAGCTCAAAGAGAGGAAAAACTTCACATTTCAATTAATTTAACAAATGTTTGTCCAATTGTCTGCTTCTTGGAATATGTGGAACTAAAAATGTTCAGGTAGGTATGACCATCTCCTCCCTGGACAGCTAGGAATGTGTCCTTGTGTGACTTTCTCTAAAAGGTCATTTGAGGGCAGCCTGGGTGGCTCAGCGGTTTAGCGCCGCCTTCAGCCCAGGGCGTGATCCTGGAGACCCGGGGATCCAGTCCCACGTCAAGCTCCTTGTATGGAGCCTGATTCTCCCTCTGCCTCTCTCTCTCTCTGTGTGTCTCTATGAATAAATAAATAAAATCTTAAAAAAAAAAAAAAAAAAGGTCATTTGACGTAAGGAGCCTAAAGACCCAGGGGCTGAGGGCCTGAAAATGGGGACAGACAGGAGGGTGAGAAAATAGGGATGCAAGGGAGCATGGGAAAATGCAGAAATGCAAAGGAGGGCATGAAAATGTGGGCAAAGGTGGACAGGAAAGTGTTGGCGCGAAGGAGGATGGGAGAGGTGTGTCTCACAGAGGTTCGGGAAAACGAAGGCCAAGGAAGGGCGGGGAGGCTGGGAGGCCCAGAGGTGGCTGTAAAAGAGCAGCCCAGGTGGGGGCCTGAGGACCCTTTGACTGGGGCGGGAGGGACCTCCTCCAAGCCCCGCCCCCGCGGCAGCCCCGCCCCGCCCGGCTTCACTGCAAGGCCCGGGCTCCGGTGTCGGCCTCTAGCGCCCCCTAGACGGCCATCAGCGGAAGCGCGGCGCTACCAGGGCCCGACCGGAGTCCCCCAGCCAGCGGCTGCCAAGGGCGCCTCGGAGCCCAGACCCGCCGCCCTGCCCCCGTCCGTGGGAGGAGACGGAGTGTGCCTGTGACGCACCCTCCAAGTCCCCCTAAGCCACACCTGCTGAGTTGGTGGAAGAAACAGAATGGTGCAGGCATCCGGCGAATCACAAATGTCAGATATTTGGCAAAAAAAACCCAGAAAACTAATGCAATCTATCAGTAATAATTCAGAGGTTCTAGAAAACAGTGAAAAACCTCTCTTGAAGGGAAGCTACAGGGCCATTAGGAAGACATTTAAATATTGTAGAAATAGGGACGCCTGCGTGGCTCAGCGATTGAGCACCAGCCCTCGGCTAAGGGTGTGATCCCTGAGTCCCGCATCCGGCTCCTTGCGTGCAGCCTGCTTCTCCCTCTGCCTGTGTCTCTGCCTCTCAATTTCTCTCTCTCTGTCTCTCATGAATAAATAAATAAAATCTTAAAAAAAAATTTTTTTTAATAAATAAATATTGTAGAAATAGAAGAGCTACTCCAGTATTTGCTTAATAGAAGAGCTTAAGGTATGTTAAGATAGTCCTAATTCATTTCTCCCTTGCTTTGTCTCCTTCCTTATACTTTAGGAGATGTGTTTCTTTTTTAAGATTTTATTTGTTTATTTGAGAGAGGCAGAGTGAGAGCACAGGGGGGAGAAGAGGGAAAGGAAGACTCCCCGCTGAGCAGAGAGCACAACCTGGGGCTGGATCCCAGGACCTAGATCATGACCTGAGCCTAAGGCAGATGCTTAAGGGACTGAGCACCCAGGTGCCCCCATGTTTTTTAAAAGCACTGTATCCAAGAAAATCAAGTGTCTTAAATACGCACATGTTCACACATACACACACACAAAATATGTCAATAGCCCATGTTGGCCTATGAGCTATTCTTAAATTCATGCACTTGTCATCAACAACACCAAATAAAGGGCTCAGGAGATAGGTTCACCCGGTTGATTGTTCGTGTAAAATTTGCAGCATTGGTATATTTGTGCATTTAGTTCCTACAAAACCTGGATCCAGCTCTGAAAGGGGACGTTTTATAGTTTAAGTTATTTTAGTAAAAATCATTGTGGGGCAGAGGTGAGAAATCAGAAACTACTCTCCAACCAAAAAGTCTGGAGAGCAGAAAAGAAAGGGGTTGGTTTTTCCGGAGGTCTCTCTCCTTGGCTTGTGGATGGGCATCTTCTCCATGAGTCTTCACATGGTCTTCCCTCTGTGAGGATCTTTTAATCTTCTTCTTATAGAGACACCAGTCATAATGGATCAGGGCCCATCCACAAGGACATCATTTCACCTTTACGTATCAATATTTGCCCATCAGTTGTAACCAATTGATCCACAGATGCAAGATGTTAATAATAAGGCAAACTGTGAGTGGCAGGGAGAGGAGATATATGGGAATTCTCTGTACTTTACATTCAAATTTTCTTCAAGCCTATGACTTTTTAAAAATAGGCCCTATTAATTTTAAAAAAAAAAAAAAAAGGACACCTGGGTGACTCAGTCACTTAAACATCCTACTTGGGACTTCGGCTCAGGTCATGATCTCAGAATCATTAAATGGAGCCCCGCATCAAGCTCTGCACTCAGCAGGGAGTCTTCTTGGGATTCTCTCTCCCTCTCCCTCCACCTTTCCCCCTCACTAAAATAAATAAATGAATCTTAAAAAAAAAAAAAAAAAAGAAAGAAAGAAAACACTGGTGGTAGCATCTGTTTTTTGCTCCAAACTCATTTGCACTATTTGACATTTATTTTTGAAGTCTTTTTTAAAATGAGGAAATAGAACAGAAATGCAGAAAAATCCATAAAACACATATGCCTGTTGAATGTGACAAACGAATCATGACAAAGCAGACAACACTACAAGCACGTTTTGTAACTTTACATTAAAAATATAGTACCGTAGGTGTGATTTTTATAACTTGCTGGGAAGGCAGCGTGGTATGATCCTTAAGAACATGGAAATCGGGGATCCCTGGGTGGCGCAGCGGTTTGGTGCCTGCCTTTGGCCCAGGGCGCGATCCTGGAGACCCAGGATCGAATCCCACGTCAGGCTCTCGGTGCATGGAGCCTGCTTCTCCCTCTGCCTATGTCTCTGCCTCTCTCTCTCTCTCTCTCTGTGTGACTATCATAAATAAATAAAAATTAAAAAAAAAAAAAAAAAGAACATGGAAATCTGGGCAGTCCCAGTGACCCAGTGGTTTAGTGCCGCCTTCGGCCTGGGGTGTGATCCTGGAGACCCGGGATCGAGTCTCACGTCAGGCTCCCTGCACCGGGCCTGCTTCTCCCTCTGCCTGTCTCTCTCTTTCTCTGCCTGTCTTTCTCGTTCTTTCAAAAAGAACATGGAAATCTGGGGTGGGGGATGGGGTAACTGGGTGATGTAATGAGCACTGAGTATTATATAAGAATGATGAATCCCTGAACTGTACCTCTGAAACTAATAATACACTATATGTTAATTAATTGAATTTAAATTAAAAACAGAAAATAAGCAAACAAAAACCCTCAAAAAACAAAAGAACATGGAAATCTCTTGTCTGCTATTTATTCACTAGGGGGCCCCAGGTTGTTTTGAGATAAATGAAATAATAAGTCCCCATTTTACAGATGGATAAACTGAGGTGTGAAAGTTAAACCACCCGGTCAATGTCACAGATAGAAAGTGGTGAGAATCAGACTTTGATCCCACCATCTCAGTCTTAATCACTACATAGATGTTTTGGTGGTTGCAGGAGAGTCGTTCAGCTCTCTACCCACGAGTGTATGCATAGTCTTTCTTATTTCAAAATACAGAATCCAAGGGCATCTGGTGGCTTCATCATTTAAGCGTCTGCCTTCAGCTCAGGTCATGATCTTGGGGTCCTGGATCGAGCCCCGCATTGGGTTCCCTGCTCAGGGGGGTCTGCTTCTCCCTCTGCCCTTACCCCCACTCATGTTTTCTCTCACTCTCTATCTCTCAAATAAATAGTCTTTAAAAAAAATATATGGAATCCATCACAGCCTTGGAAATTAATGGTGTGGAAAAACTATCCCAACAATGTTGCCAGGAGGACACAGCAGATTCCAAAGTTGGGTATTCAGAATAGTCACAATTCTGAAAAAGCAGAGCAGATATCTATTCTGTAGGGAACAATGACCAGAATGAAAGCCATAAAAACACCAGCATTGGTGAGCTTTTGAACAACATTTTTTGTTCTTATGTGGCTTTTTCTGAAAACATTCTCAAGTTGTCTATAATGAGCATGTATTCCTTTGGCAATCAGGAAAAAATGTATTTTTTAAAGATTTATTTATTTATTTGAAAGAGAGGAAGGAAGGGAGAGAGACAGAGTCTTAAGCAGAGTCCATACTGAGTGCAGAGCTGGATGTGGGGCTTGATCCCACCACCCTGAGATCAGCACCTGAGCTGAAACCAACTTGACCTGAGCCAAAATCACTTGACCAACTGCCACCCAGGTGCCCCAGGGGAAAAAAAACAGTTTTTTTTTAAAGCAATTCATTATTTTTATTTATTTTTTAAAGGTTTTATTTATTTATTCATAAGAGACAAAGAGGCTGAGAGAGAAGCAGGCTCCCTGTGGGGAGCCTGATGCGGGACTCGATTCCAGGACCCTGGGATCATGACCTGAGCCAAAGGCAGATGCTCAACCACTGAACCACCCAGGTGCCCGGAAAAAAAAATATATATGTTTTTTTTTTATTTTTATTTATTTATGATAGTCACAGAGAGAGAGAGAGGCAGAGACACAGCCAGAGGGAGAAGCAGGCTCCAAGCACCGGGAGCCCGATGTGGGATTCGATCCCAGGTCTCCAGGATCGCGCCCTGGGGCAAAGGCAGGCGCTAAACCGCTGCGCTACCCAGGGATCCCAATGTTTTTAAGAAAATGGAAGGATGTTGCAATTTTATTTATTATTTTTATTTTATTTATGATAGTCACAGAGAGAGAGAGAGAGAGGCAGAGACACAGGCAGAGGGAGAAGCAGGCTCCATGCACCGGGAGCCCGATGTGGGATTCGATCCCGGGTCTCCAGGATCGCGCCCCGGGCCAAAGGCAGGCGCCAAACCACTGCGCCACCCAGGGATCCCGGATGTTGCAATTTTATTTTATTTTTTTTTTTTAACTTTTTATTTATTTACGATAGTCACAGAGAGACAGAGAGGCAGAGACATAGGCAGAGGGAGAAGCAGACTCCATGCACCGGGAGCCCGACGTGGGATTCGATCCCGGGTCTCCAGGATTGTGCCCTGGGCCAAAGGCAGGCGCTAAACCGCTGCGCCACCAGGGATCCCCGGATGTTGCAATTTTAAAAGGAGACCCCAGGGGGACCCAAGGACAGGTGCCCAGGCTGAATGACAGTGCCGCCTTCCACCAGAACCTCTGCATTCTTTTTTTTTTTTTTTTTTTTTTTTAGGACCTCTGCATTCTTGGAAGGGTTTTCTCATCGTCTCCGTGGATGCTCCTTGCTGAGTCTGGTGGGGATATCAGAAACCACGATCTCCTCTCTGACCATAGGAGTGAGAGAGAATTTGCAGAAACAAAAAACAGCTCTGGCCCGAAACTTAGCCATGATCTCAGGGGTCATGGAAAACAATCCCACCCAGCATTGGAATTCCCTCTGCAGGCTGCATGCCAACTGTTTTTCTGTCGTTCTCTCTTAAAAGATCTGAGAGTTGGTGTGTACATTTCTTGGAGTCCTTACTCTCTGCCGACGTTTAACAAATGGTTGGGGATCTCCCCTTCCACCTTTGGGGATACATGCTCTTGTTCTGCCCATTTTATAGTTGACAATCCGGAGGCCGGGAGGGGGTAGCCTTGTGTTCCAGGCCACGCTAGTGAGGTTTGAAGGCTGTCTTCTGAGTCCAAAGTCAGAGCTTCTTCATGATGGGTGGCATCATGCTAAGTCATTCAACTTTTCATTCAATGAGCATCCATTGCATGCCCAGTGCATGCCAACCGCTGCCCAACACAAAACAGTCTCTGTCTCTCCCATCACAAACTGAGATTCTTGAGAGATCCAGATGTGCAAACAGACAATGACAATATTGGAGCTGGCTCTTTTTCTGAGAACGTGGGATGACGGGGATCTCACTATCTGACAAAGCAACTTGGTCATCATCGGTGGATGCCACTCTGAACCCCATATTCCTTGAGCCAGAAAGTGCGCAGGTGTCCATGAGCTAAAGGGGACTCTGACCCTGAAGCTGTCCCATTTGGAAGTCTGGCCTTACATCTGGATTGTTGTCTCCTCCTCTTGGGCTGGGCTTCTGGAGTCTGCCCGGGGTGGCCTCTGACCCTTCATCCTCATCCCTCGAGGCATCACCTGACACCTTTATGTGTTTAATATGGACAGATGTAGAAGTTGGCACCAATGCCTAGCTTCTATTATTAAAAAAACAAAATAAGGGGCGCCTGGGTGGCTCAGTCGGTTAAGTGTCCAACTCTCGATTTCGGCTCAGGTCATGATCTCGGGGACCAGGCATTGAGGCCCACGTAGGTCTCTGTGCTACTGAGCATGGAGCCTGCTTGGGATTCTTTCTCTCTCTGTGCCCCTCCCCCACTTGCTCGCTCTAAAAAAAAAAAAAAAAGATTTTAAAAACAAAACCAAACAAAATGAAGTCTGGCCATTTTTCATCACAAAAGTAGGCTGTACCTTGATGTCACTGATATGAAATACCTAAAATAGGCAGGCTTACAGAGACAGAGGTAGAATAAAGTTCACGGGGCTGGCTGGGTTGTACAGAGAATGGGAAATTTTTGCTTAATGGGTGCAGAACTTCTACTTGGGGCAATGAAAAATTTTGGAAATAGGGGTATGGTGTCACAGCATAGTGACTGTAATTAACCGCTCTGGCTGCACACTTAAAATTAGTTAAAATGACCAATTTTATATTATATATATTTTACTACAATTTTAAAAAAGTATTAGGAAAAGTAATGCCAGGGACTTCCAGGGACGTCTGAGTGGCTCAGCAGTTGAGCCTGTGGCTCAGGGCATGACCCAGGGTCCCAGGATCGAGTCCCACATCGGGCTCCCTACATGGAGCCTGCTTCTCCCTCTGCCTGTGTCTCTGCCTCTCTCTCTCTGTGTCTCTCATGAATAAATCAATAAAATCTTAAAAAAAAAAAAAAGGAGAGCAACCCATGCTTAGTGTAAAAACATGCAAACATTGTAAAAATTGATTGCAGCCTAGAAAAAGTCCCTGTAAATCCCACATATTCCTCCAGATTTTTCTACTTTACATTAACCTTTATAACTTATTATTTTAAACAACCTGGGTCCTCCTCTACATGCCCCACCCTCACAATCGCTTAAGTTTTCCTGTCTGCTTTGTTCAGTGCTTGGTACACAGTAGGAGCTCAAAAAAGACCCACCAACTATTGGAGCGTCCATGAGGTGAGAAAACCCTTGTGTTTGCAGTCTGGAGATCTGGGCGCCTGCCCTGGTTCTGCTTCTCACTGGCTCTGGGACCGTGATTCATTGCTTGGCCTCAGGCTACCTGAATCTTCTCTGCAAAATGGGCTCAAGAAGTGATTTCACTTGAGGGCGTGGCTGAAATCTCTCATCTGCTGCTGGAAGGAATGTACTGTTACACTTTGGAAAACAGTCCTGCAGTTCCTCAAAGGGTTAAGCAGAGAATTACCATAGGACCCATCTGGATATGCACCCAAGAGAAATGGAAATGTATAGCCACACAAATACTAGACCTGAATATTCACAGCAGCGTTATTCATAACCATCAAAAGGTGGAAACAACCCAGGGTGGGTTAACAACTCAGCCTGGGTAGTTCAGTGGGTTAAGTGTCCGACACTTGGTTTTGGCTCATGTCATGATCCTGGGGTCTAGGGATCAAGCTTGCATTGGGCTCTCTCTCTCTCTCAAATAAATAAATATATCTTTTTTTAAAAAGTGGAAACAACCAAAATGTCCCTCCACGGATGAACAGATAAGCAAACTGTGTTAGATGAAGAGGATGGAACATTCCATCATGAAGAGGATGTACATTCCTCATGTACAATGAGGAAGAATTTTGAAAACATTAGACTAGGTGAAAGGAGTCAGACATAGAAGACCACCTATTACATGATTCTTTTTTTTTTTAATTTTTATTTATTTATGATAGTCACACACAGAGAGAGAGGCAGACATAGGTAGAGGGAGAAGCAGGCTCCATGCACCCGGAGCCCAACGTGGGATTCGATCCCGGGTCTCCAGGATCGCGCCCTGGGCCAAAGGCAGGCGCCAAACCGCTGCACCACCCAGGGATCTCACATGATTCTAATCATACACGAGTCCAGAATCGTGGGTCAGGAGTTGGTTAGGGCTCAGGGGACAGGGCGTAGGGGAATGACAGCTAATGTGTGCAGGGTATTTTTTTTTTTTTAAGATTTTATTTATTTATTTGACAAAGAGAGAGCACAAGTAGGTGGAGCAGCAGGCAGAGGGAGAGGGAGAACCAGGGTCCCAGGATCGTGGAGCAGGGAGCCTGACATGGGGCTCAATCCCAGAACCCTGAGACCATGACCTGAGCCCAAGGCAAAGGCCCAAGTGACTGAGCCACCCAGGTGCCCCCTTGCTGGATGTCTTTTTAAGGTGAGGAAAATATTTGCCAATTGACCATGACGAAAATTGCACACATCTGTGAGTAGTTGAAAAACCATTGAATGCTACACTTTATTTTTCTATTTTTTAAAGATTTTATTCATTTATTCATGAGAGACACACACACACAGAGAGAGAGAGAGAGAGACATAGGCAGAGGGAGAAGCAGGCTCCATGCAGGAAGCCCGATGCGGGACTCGATCCCAGGACCCCGGGATCACGACCTGAACTAAAGGCAGACGCTCAACCACTGAGCCACCCAGGTGTCCCCGAATGATACACCTTAAATGGGCATTGGTGGTATGTGGATTATATCTCAGTAAGGCTATTTTTAAAAGGTAATGCTTTTTGCTTCCGAGTTGGGGGTGAGGAGAGGCTACAGGCTGAAGACAGCCAAAGTCAGCTGTCCATCTTCAGGAATAAATCAGAAAGACCCACGAAGGAGGAGACTCCCCAAGGCACCCAGCGCCTGCAGCTCAGCCCAGATGGCTGAGGTCAGAGCCGCCCAGCCTTGAGCTAGTAACCATTTCCTTTGTGGATGTGAAGAAATGGGCTGTGACCTTACTTTGTGGCCTGAAACCGCAGATGAGGTTCCTGTGGTGGGATTTCCCCTCCCACATCGGAAGCTGATCCTTGTGGGTTTTGGGGCAAACGTGGTGGCTTCTGGGGCTCTGAAGTATAGAGCCTGCAGACGACACTGCCTCCTCTGCACGGCTGGCACTGGTCCCTCAATCCCAGTTGCCTGAGACTCTGCACCCATGCCATCTTCTGTACCCTGGGATGGTTTTGTCTTAATGTGACCTTGTTTTAACTTAATTACCTCTTTAAGGAACCTATCTCCAAATACAGTCCCATTCTGAGTTACTGGTGAGTAGGCTTCAACATACGAATTTGGGGCGACAAAAGTCAGTCTGTAGAAGGAAGTGAGACCCAAAAGGAAGGCAGCCAGTAGGGAGGTAGCTTAAGGCAGGTTAGCCCCACAGGCAACTGGGGTCCCAGTCTCCCTGGAGGCCTCTGGGACATAGCATAGGACAGGCACTCAGTCATCCCACCTTCGGGCAAGGGAGCTGGGGTGTCTATCCACCACCATGTTGGCTGAAGGCTACTCCCAAGGGCATTAATTTTTAGACACTTCTCCCCTGTTCTGTGCAGCCTCTTAAGAAAACTCCCCAACAAAGTCATCTGGATATTGGAGTCATGTCTGCCAGGATTTCAAAGGCAAGGTCCACATCCACCATGCTCCTGTTCATCCCTCAGCCTTCCACGTCACCTCCACAGGGAGCCTTCCTTGATCCCTCACCTTTTTTAAGTGCTTATCATACCCAGGCTTGTCTGATCCTGGGCTGAGTTCTTAAACCTGTCCAAAAGTTGTCCTCAAGGTCACATCAAGTGACCTTCTCTAGGTTTCTGTTTCTCGGTCTGGAAAATGGGCTTGGCGGACCAATGGGAGAATGAAGCCAGCTACGTTCGCAGCATGGGGCCCAGACTAGGCTGGAGCTGCCTGGGTGGGATCCCAGGTCAACCCCACCACCCACTGCAGAGTTTCCAGTTTTCATCTCAAAAGTGGACAAATCAAAACAAGAAAACAAACAAAAAATACCATGTGTGCTCCAGCCAAATCGATGCCCCGATTTCCTGAATGTCTCTCCTCTGGGCCTCTGCTCATGCTGTTCCCACTGCCTGGAAAGCTGTTCACCTGCCTGCCGCCGGCCTGATCTTTAGGTCTCAGCTTGGGAGCCTGCTCCTCGGAGAGGCCCTCCGGCTGGGTTGGACACGGCCTCAGGGCTCCCCCAGTGCCTGGGAGCCCCCATGACCGTCCTGATCGTCATCGTCCTCAGCTGTCCTGCTAGTAGACTTCAAGCCTGCACAACACCCCTAAACTCCCTCCCGCTGCCCCTTTGTGTCAGCCCCTCCCCCCAGCCCCAGCCCAACACTGATCTGCTCTCCCACACTGGAGTCCTGTCTTTCTGAGAATGTTCTATAAATGGAATCATACAATATGTAGCCTTTCGAGTCTGGCCCCTTTCACTGCAGCATAAAGCATTTGAGCATAAAGCTTTGTGGCCTGTATCAATACTTTGTTCCTTTTTGTTACTGAAGAATATTCCATTGTACCCATGGGCTCCGGTTTGTTTCACATTCGCCCATTGAAGGACAATTGGGTTGTTTCCAGCTATTGGTGATTATGAATAAAGCTTCTATAAATAATCGTGTACAGGTTTTTATGTGAACATAGATTTTCATTTTCATTTCATTGTTTCTTTAAAAGATTTTATTTTTAAGCAGTCTCTATACCAACATAGGGCTGAAATAAAGAGTTGCACACTCCACCAACTGAGCAGGGCCAGGTGCTCCATAAATTCTCATTTTTATTTATTTTATTTTATTTTTTAAGTTTTATTTATTTATTCATGAGAGACACACAGAGAGAGGCAGAGACACAGGCAGAGGGAGACGCAGGCTCCATGCAGGGAGCCCGACGTGGGACTCGATCCCAGGACTCCAGGATCATGCCCTGAGCCAAAGGCGGTGCTAAACCGCTGAGCCACCCAGGGGTCCTGTCATTCTGTATTTGTCCAGACCCACAGATCATATGACACAGAAGATGTACCCTAATGGGGACTACCAGACTTCAGTGAATGATGACCTATCAGTTATAAAAATGTCCCTCACTAGAGTGAGATAATAATGGAGGAAACTGGGTGGGGCGTGGAGAATATATGGGAACTCTCTGTACTATCTGCTCAGTTTTCTGCAAACTGAAATTGCTTTTATAAAGAAAATCTATTGGGACGCCTGGGTGCCTCAGCAGTTGAGCATCTGCCTTTGGCTCAGGGTGTGATCCCAGAGTCCCTGGATCGAGTCCCACATCGGGCTCCCTGTGAGAAGCCTGCTTTCCCCTCTGCCTATGTCTCTGCCTCTGTCTGTGTCTCTCATGAAAAACGAAATAAAATCTTTAAAAAAAGAAAATCTATTGGGATGCCCGGGTGGCTCAGTCAGTTGGGCATCTGACTCTTGATTTCAGCTCAGGTCATGATCTCAGGGTTATGAGATCGAGCCCTGCGTTGGGCTCTGCGCTGGGAGTGGAGCCTGTGTCAGATTCTCTCTCTGCCCTTCTCCCTCTGCCCCTACCCCCTAAATAAATAAAGTCAGTCTATTAATTTAAAAAAGAGTGTCTTTCCTGCCCTCTACCCCAGCCTCACCAGTTTCTTGGAATTTTTTTGAAGAGAATATCTAGAAAAACCAGGCAAATACGGATATATACATTTTCCCTTAATATTTGATACCCAAGGCAGCTTTCTGTACACCCCAATCTGCACCTTGCTTCTCATTCCAGACCATTCCATGCGCTGCATATATGCCCTCCTCATTGTTTCTTTCGTTGAAATAGGAGTCTCACGCTTGGCACAGCAGTACAGTATTCCACTCCACACAGGCAGCGGGACCAGCACCATATGGATCGTTATTTCCAACCTTGGTTGTTAGGTTGACTCTGTTTAGTCACGACTGTCCTCAGCATTTTCCACATAAGGATTAGATTTCTAGAAAGGGACTTGCTGGGTTCACAGGTTTGTATAATTTTGAAATATCCGTCTGATTTGTCCTCCATTTGATATTTACCTAAGGGCATCTCTGTCAGTGACGGACATGAGAGTTGGATCTTCCTGAAACAAGGAAGATCTGCACCCCTCCATGGCTCCCCACTGTCCTAAGGGCTATGCCGGGCTCCCGCTGGGAGGCCTTAGAGACCCACCACCCTCTCCCCCATGTCCTCCACGCAGGTGAATTCTACTTCTCCCCTCGGTGTTTGCTTTGCTGGTCCCTCTGCCTGAAACTACCTCTCTCCCTAACTCAGCCTGGCCAATAGCTACTTGACATCACCTCCAGCATTGACATCACCTCCTTCCAGAAGTTCCCTGTGCCTGGCATACAGCAGGCACTCAGTAAATGCTGCTGGAGCAAATGAATGGATGAAGGAAGGGAAAGGAGAGAGGGCTGGTTTATGGAGCAGCTGAGGGAGTCTATAGGCCCCAGGGAGGAGCATGGTTCCCTCCTGGGGCAGTGGGGAGCCACAGCAGGCTCTGAGCAGGAGAAAAGCATGCTGAAAAATGTCTCTTATTTGCAGAGGCACCTTTTTTGTGCCCTGGGCCCTTATCAGCAGAAGTTTGTAAGTTCATAAAATCAAACACGTAGGATGGTGAAGGAAACCCATTAGAAACCCATTGCATTGGGATACAGTTATCAAAATCTGTTTTAATTGTGATGCAATGTGGGCATCTTTCAACATATTAAGTAGGAAGGCCCAGCGCAGCCCTAATGACTGTCATCAGCAGAAGCAGGGGGAGAGTGAGCAATGCAAGTTTTTCCTTCTAAGTCCATAAAGCTCCTGAATTCCATTTGCAAACCCCTTGGGCGTCTGGGGACCCCGGTGAAAACCCCCGGATGCTGGGATGCCGTAAGGGCCCCTGGAAAGTGAACAAACTTGATAAAGGTGTCATTGACAGGGACAGGAGTGATTTCCAGGGATGATGGAAAGGGCATCCAGACAGACGAGCATCTGGCGGCTGGGCCATCTGTTCAAAGAAAAACAGGAAGACTGTCCCCTGCCCCTCTGGCCTCTCTGGGCCCAGCCTTTGTCTTCATGACTTTAACTCCCAAAGGCAGGCCTGGAGCCCCTGAGTCGGCTTCCAACTTCCTTCCAAGCTCCGGAAGCAGCAGGAAAAACAGTCTGACAAGGCAGCATCTTCCAGGCTGTGTGCTCTCCTGACAGCACTTCACGCTTCCCCACCGCAGCCCCACAGGGCCAGCTCTGAGGGTAACATCCCATTTCACAGATGAGGAGCCCAACGGCCAGAGAGGCCCCAGGTCACCCAGCCTGGCTGTGGCCAAGCAGGGACTGGGAGTCAGGCCTCTTTGGATTCTAAGTCCTGCCTCTGGGCATTCCTGCTCTGAGTTCACCACCTACCTCAAGACATTCATTCATTCATTCATTCATTCATTCAAGTGATTCACCAAGTTGCCAAAATCATCTGAAGAGATTAGGGGAGAGATTTCCCTAAACACAACAGACCCAGGTTCGAGTTTTACGACTCACAAGTGTGGTTTGAGGTGGGTGGCTGCTTTTTGCAGCCTCAGTTTCCTGCACCTGTAGGTTGATGACCTGGGGTAATGAGACATCCCCCTCACCCCCACCCCCCACCAGGGGCTTAATTGGAGCCTGCACACAGCAGGTGCTCAGGAGATGCCTGCTGAGTAGATGGCCTTTGCATCCTGCTCCCACCACCTAGCCTTACCTCCGTACTACCCCCACTTCCACTACCTCTCCTTGTGGCAAGAGGGTTCCCTGCTCCCTGGTAGTAGGTTAGTAGAGCTGAGGGCAGGGCAAGTGTCCTGAGCGGGCTGATCCTGCCATTTCTGCCATCGGCACAAGGGGGCAGTGGGTGCCCACAGTCAGCTTTCCTCTACCGGCCCCCAGCACCCCTCACTCCATTTGGGAAGTTGAGACTTTGATGCCCCTGCCATCAGGTTGCCTTTTCCCACCACACTAGGGGACAGTGAGGTATCATGGTTCCCTGACCACTGGACTCCTGCACCACTCTGCCTCGTTCATTCTCTCATTGAGCACCTACTATATGCACACCCCTAGGAGGGGCACTGGGGACACAGCAATGAACAAGGCAGAGAAAATTCCTTGTGCTCATGGAGCTGGCATCTGAGTGGGAGAGTTGGACACCATGGAACCAGGCAGTTACAACCCCAGCTGTAGTGGGGAACCTCGGAGGCTGGAGGCAGGAGGGCCTAGAGGAGCCCTTGAGCTGCTTGGGCAGGGGAGGGAGACAGTCAAGGAAGGCTTCCAAGAAGCATGAGACCTAAGAATGAATAGAGGTATGTTCAGGTAAAGAGCAGGGGAACCAGTGTTCCAGGCCAAGGGGATGGCCTGTGCCAAGGTCCGGAGGGAGCTGCCCCCACAAAGAAAGATAGGAAAGGACACTGTAATGCTGCATGGATTCAGATGGTGAGGTCCTGGAACAAGGACTGAGCAGCAGCTCAGGGGAATGGAGGAGAGAAAGGCCAGAAATAGATATTTGTGGAGTGCCAGCCCTGTGCTAGGTGCTGGGGACCCCTTGGAGATGGATTACTGGTCGCTTAGACCCAGTGTGATTACGGTTGTAATGTACCTACAGCACAGGTAGCTGTAGGCGGCAGAGATGCCCCAGCTGAGATTTAAGGGATGGAGAAGGGGTCAAACAGAGAGGAGTGAATGGAACAGCATTCCAGGGGGTGGGAACAGCAGGGGGCATTGGTGCAAAGACAGATGATCTTTGGGGCCACTCCATCACTCACACGGAGAGAGGTTCAGCCCCTGGTCATCTCCTTAGCCCCACTCGCAGCCAGCCCAGCCAGCTTCCACCGGGGCTGGGGCAGTCCCTCCTCCCTGGTACACAGGCACTGTCCCCATACCCTACATGTGTTCCTCACTGCAGCCAGAGGAGGCCAAAGTCCCCCGCCAAGCTTGGCCTCTGTTTGAGCAGCTGCCAGGATCACCCTCGCCCCGCCTGGCTGAGTCAGGCCTGGCGTGCCCTGCAGAGGAACTGCCCCACTGATCAGGTCTGGTAGGCACTGGGCCGGTAGCAGGCTCCAGGCAGCTGGGGCAGGGCCTTTACTTGGAAGGATCTTTGAAACAGCCTTTCTACCCAGACAGAGCTCAGAGTCACTGGGCTCATAGCCCCCAGCAGGCTCCTGGACGGAGGCAGATCCCGTGAAGGCCTGGACCTTGCTGCCCCCGGTGTCTGGGCTGCCACTTGACCACAAGTCCTCAGTGGAGGAGATGAGGAAATGGAGACTCAGAGAGGTTGAGAGATTGACCTTGAGTCCCACAGCCTGGCCTGGACTTGGACTCTGTTGGTATTTAGAAACAAAGCTTTCTGGGTTGGGCTCCCCCCCGTAACAGGTCTGGAATCACAGATCTGATGCCCACTTGCCTGATTTCACCCTGCCTCTCTGGGCCTCCTTGTCAAAGTGGGGTGGTGATGGCACCCACATGTGGGAAGGGTAACAGCATGTGCGAAAAGGGAGCTGCGCTCTAGTGTTCAGAGGAGGTGGGCAGCTGGAGGGGGGTGGGGGGGAGGTGACCAGGGCAGATCATGCAGCACCTCGTGGGCCCCAGGTGAGGACTTTGGCTTTTACCCTGAATGAGGTGGGAGCCGTGGAGGATTTTAAGCAGAGGAGGGATGTGACCTGATTCAGGTGTTCCCCGTCTCTTTCTGGACACTGGAGGGAAAACAAACTGAGAGGGCTGAGGGCAGGAGCCAGGAGACCAGGTCTGAAGGTGTCTGGGCTGGAAGGAGGCAGAGCAGAGGGGAGAAACCCACCGATCTTTGCTTATCTCCATGTTTCTTGCCCAGCCTGGCTCTCAGAAGCCCAAAGGCGAGGCAGGGACTTTAGCCCAGGAGGCTGCTGGTTGGGGTGAGGGTGACATGGGGTGAGGCACAGCACAGTGATGGGCGGGGTTACACCTGGAGACTCCCAGGTCAAAGTGGCTGGACCACTCAGGCGAGTGCCAGTGTGTGGGCTACAGACAGATACACATGTCACCTGCCAGGCTGGGAACAGCCCTGCTGTGCCCTTAAGAGCTTGGGGCTGAGTGGCAGGGTTAAGGGTTTCCCCGAAATCCAAGCCTCCCTCCGCTGGGCTCAGCATCTGACACTGCTCCACTTTGCCTAGTTGGGGCAAGTTCCTCTGCTTCTCTGGGGCTCAGTTTCCTCACATGTAAAAGGGAGGATAATGCTAACATCCATATGTGGGAAAAGGAGCAGCACATGCAAAAGCCCTAAGGAAGGGACGCCTGGGTGACTCAGTGGTTGAGCATCTGCCTTCGGCTCAGGGCCTGATCCCAGAGCTCTGGGATCGAGTCCCGAATCCGGCTCCCAAGAGGGAGAGCCTGCTTCTCCCTTTACCTCTCTCTCTCTGTGTCTCTCATGAATAAATAAATAAAATCTTAAAAAAAAAAAAAAAAAAAGCCCTAAGGAAGAGCCGGGCCGTCCTATTATTCAGCCCCCGATTCTGCCTAGGACATTTTCTGACCAGGGCTGGAAGGGCCATCAGGAGGAGGAACCTGCCCATGTAAAGGCTTAGGGGTGAGCAAGGGGTTGGCACATCCAGAACAGGAGTGGGGGCTGGAGAATTCTCTAGACTGCTGCCCGGGAGCTGGGAGAGGGGGGGCCACTGGGGAGAGATTTGAGACCACAAGTAAACCAAGACATCCCCACTTTCTCCAGTGGAGGCACTCAAGCATCTCCAGCCCAGCTGGACCCCTTTGCTTCCCTCCTCCTGGACTGGGGCACATCCCCAGTAGCCTCGGAGACCCCCGTGATCACTCAGGCCTGGGCAAGCGTCTGATCACCTCTGTGCCTCAGTCCACCCATCTGTAAAATGGGGAAACGATGGTTCCTTCTGCACCTGTGAATTGCAGGGCCAAGCTTCATAAACGCTCGAGATTATACTTATTACGGATGATTGCGGGGGTTAATCAGAGGGCAGAAGGAGCATCCCCCGGAGTCTGACACCCCCGGCCTCGGTCCTGGCGCCTCCCCTCCCCTGCCCCCTCCGGAGCCTCAGTTTCCCCGGCCCCCCTCCCCTCTCCCCTCCGGAGCCTCAGTTTCCCCGGCCCCCCTCCCCTGGCCCCTCCGGAGCCTCAGTTTCCCCGGCTCCCCTCCCCGGCCCCCCTCCGGAGCCTCAGTTTCCCCCCCTCACCCCAGGGGCGCGGAGGCAGCCCGGGGCCCCCGCGCCCCTCCGGCCGGCAGGGGCAGCACGGAGCCGCCCCGCACACCCGGAAGGGCCCCGCCTCCGGCCCCGGCCCCCGCCCCGGCCCCGCCCAGCCCGGGCGGCCCAGAGCCGGGAGGCGGCGGCGGCGGCGACCACGGCGGGGACGGTGCGCGCGGCGGCGGCGGGGGGACGCGCGCGGCTCCATGGCGGCCGCCGAGCGCCGCGCCTTCGCGCACAAGATCAACAGGTAGCGCGGCTCCGGGCCCCTCCCGCGCCCCACGTGTCCGGGCCCCGCCCCGGGGCGGCCCGGCCCCCCACCCCCCGGCGCCCCGCACTCCAGCCCCCTCGCCCGCGCGGGGCGGCCGCTTCCTCCGGCGGGGGTCGGGGGGCGGGGGCGGGGGCGCGGCGGGGCGGCGGGTGCGATGGCGGCGGAGCCGAAGTCCGCCCCGGGCGCCGGGGGGACGCGCGGGGGCGTGTCCGGGGGCCTTCCTGGAGGAGGCGGCGCCGGGGGAGCGGGTGCCCGGAGCGCCCCGCGTCGCACTGCATCTCCGGGTCCTTCCCGGGGCCCCGAGCCCGGGGCGTGCGAGCGGGAAGGGCCGGTGCCACCCCCCTCCCGCCGGGCGCCGGATGCGGGAACGCGGAGGGTGCCCTCGGAGGAGGCCCTGGAGGCCCCTCGGGAAGGTCCCCCCTCGCCAGGGGCCCGTGCCCAGCTGTCTGGGGAGCAGGGGACAGCTGTGGCGGGCCCCCCGCCCCCAGCCCAGCTTCAGGCTCTCCCGGCACCGGCCGGACGCGCTGGAGAAGGTCGGGTGATTGAATGGACCGAGTGGGGGCTGGGGACCCAACCAGCTGGTGGGCAGACGGGGGAGGGGACAGGCGCCAGGCGCTGGGGGATCCATTTCCGTGGCCGCTGGAGATTGTAAGACTCAGCCTGGGAGGGGGAGGTCACACTAGGGCTGAAGAGCCTCTCCCCCTCTTTGCCTCCTTAGCCCGGCAGAGTCTGCCCAGGGGTCCTCTCCTCGGGGCACCTGTGCTGGCCAGGCTCAAGTGAAAGAGCACCCGTGGGTCCAGAGCTGGCCTGGTGGAGACACAAGAAAAGATCCCACCCTTGGGGGCAGATACAAAGGGGTGGACAGAGGAGTAGCACACTAAAGTAGATTATATATTAATGATAAGCGCCAATGCTCAAGGGCCGGAAAGGAGGTGGCGAGGATGGGGACCATTATAGATACAGGAGACAGATCAGGAAAGCCCAGATAATAAGGTGACACTTGAGCAAAGTTTTGAAGGAGGTGAGGGAGGCATCCATGTCGTATGGGGGGAAAAAGCAATCCAAACACAGGGAAAGGCAAGTGCAAAGGCCCTGAGGCAGAAGCAGGCAGAGTGTATTTACAGATGATCTGAGGAGGCCGGCCAGTCTGGAGCAGATGGTGCGGGGTCTTGTGGGTTGTGCGGAGGACTTTAACTTGTAACCTGAGTGAGGTGGGAGCCATGAAGAGTTCTGAACATAGGGGATGTGACCATGTGTCTGGAGCATTGTGGCCAGGCACTTTTTATGTTCTGTTATCTTTATGTCCCCCGATTGGTCTCTCTCTGTCTTGGACCTTTGGCATCTTTTCTTTGACACAGTCTCTGTGTCCCTGGGCCCTGGCTTCCACTCCAGTAAAAAAAAAGAGAGATCTTGGGTCCTGCCCTGGGGAACGGATAACTACAGAGCCCAGGGTAAGAAGAGCAGAGAATGATCCTGGGGCCCCAGCGAACCACAAGCAAATGGCTCAAGTCTCCCAGCCATCCCCTGCCAGGGCCTCCGGAGCAGCCTAGTGGACATCCAGGTGTCTACATGCTTGGATCTAGGCCTGTATTCATCTTTTCAATCATTTAGTCATTCATGCCACAATGCCATATTGACCCAAATATTAAACAGTCCCCCAGTTTCTTAATGAACAGATTCTTAAAAAAAAACATTTTGGGGGGACAGCTTAAAAACTACAAACTCTTATTCATAAATAACATGGACAGACATTACTGTGTGCAGTAGAACTTGTCCATTTTTTTTTTCACTTGTACTCTTTAAAATAAACCCAATCTGGATGGTGATAATGGCCAGCGTGTATAATATGTTTACAGCATGCTGGTCCCCATCGGGAATGCCACTCGTTTAATTGTCGCCAGAGCCTGTTGACATAGGTGTAACTGTAGAAAGCTGGACTCTACAGTGGTTAGGTCACTGTTGGATGTCTCTTCTGGGGAGGTGAGCCCGGTGTGTATGGGGGTGGGGTGGCCTCAGTGTTCAGAACAATCTCAGAAACCTTGTCTCTTGCTGTCCTCATATATCCCCCATTCTTCCCCGTGTCTGGTAGCAGCATTTTTATTCGACCCCCCAGCTGTCTGATGCGGGGCAGGTGGCATTTCTTACTTAGGGATCCTGGGATCAAGCCCTACATTGGGCTCCCTGGTCAGCAGGGAGCCTACTTCTCCTTCTCCCTCTGCAGCTTCCCCTGCTCGTGCTCTCTCTCTCTCTCTCTCTTTCTCTCAAATCTTACACAAATATGATAAATAAATAAAAGCTTTTAAAAAGAAATCCAACAACAACAACAAAACAACAAATGGCAAGGAAAAAGTCTCTTGGGTCAAGACAAAGTCTCTATCTCCAGGGCCACCTGACCCAGCCGCCCCTCTTGATCCTGCACCTAGTTCTGTCCCTCAGGGAACTGCCATGCTGAGGGTGGCTCCCATCCCTTCCTCACTTGCGTGATGGTTTCTCCAGCCGAGCTGGCTTCCTCGGCGCCATGGGCTACTTTTGCCCATTTAGAACGTCTTATCAGTGGAGTCATGTGTGATGTCAAGGCCTGTGTGCCCAGTCTCTCATCCAACATGTCAGGAGAAGGGCTCACCTGTGCCATTGCCTGCGGTCTGCGCATCCTTTTTCGTTGCTGCATACTATTCCTCCCGTTGGCACACTCCAACTTTGGCCAAGGAACGTGTGCGTCTTTTCATTTTGGGGTTGTCATGACCAGGGCTGCAGTGAACATTCTCAGCCGTGTCTTTCCTCCTGAGTATCTGCGCCTCTAAGTGGAATTGCTGGATGGGCTTATCTTTAACTTTGCCTGAACATTACAGACGATTGTCCAAAGGGGTTCCCCCAGCAGCAGATGAGAGTTGCTATCGCTTCACATCCTCCCTGGCAGGCAGATTATTTATCTTTAGAATGTTGTGCCGGGGGCACCTGGGTGGCTCAGTTGGTTAAAGGTCTGCCTTCCGCTCAGGGTCCTGGGTTCAAGCCCCATGTTGGGCTCCCCGCTCAGTGGGGGACATGCTTCTCTTTCTCCCTCTGCATCTCCCCACTACTCGTGCTCTCTCTTTCACTTGATCTCTCTCTCTTTGAAATAAAAAAAAAAGTTTTGACAGTCCAAGAGGGCTGGAATGATATATAATGGGGAATCTCTTTGTGGTTTTATATGGATTCATATTCTTCCCTTATTTTTCACCCAAGTGGGAGCACACAGCATCAGAGACTTATGCCATTCTCATTTCTGGTTTTATGGTCCTCCTCCCCTGTGAGAGTGGACTTCTGTTAATCCGACCAGCCCTGGGGTGAGGTCCACAGTCTCACAGAATTCCCACTGATGCCACTGCTTTATCTTTCCTCTCTCGGTGTCCCCATGGTGTCACGTACGATTGCTGATTCTCACCTTAGGAGGATTTGTCTCACCAGTAGCTATAACTCCCCACCTGATCTTTGCAGTTTCTCTCGTTGCAATCCTGAGATTCCCTTTCCGAGGAAAACTAGTATATTCAGCTCAACATTTTGCCTCCTTTTAAAAAATGTGCTCCGTGGGGGTGTCTGAAGCAGATCAGATGCAGGTATGAGAAAGAGGAGCTGGGGATGACTCCCAGGTGTGGGTCCTGAGCACCCCTGAGGGCAAGGCTGCCCTTAGTGAGACAGGGCAGGTGGTGCGAGGGCAGGTTCTGGTCATGCTTCATTGCCTGCAGTCGTGCGAGGGAGGCAGGTGTCCCACAGAGTGGACCCAAGGGTTCCTATTTATGTGGTTCTGAAACCTGGAGATTGGATGGGACTCCCATAAGGGGGGTGAGCGTGGACATGGAAGAGGCAGGTTCTGGAGCCCCACTCCCCATCATGCGCAATGTGAAATACCCGGTGCTGGAGGGCACAGACTTTCACTCCTGGCCCACAGGGGTTTGATTCTGGGCTCCGTGACCCTGGATTCCTCATGACCCTCTCTGAGCCTCTCTCCCCTTTGCCATAAAAAGGAGAGCCAAACATTCCAGTTTCCCAGGATCCTTTTAGGCCAACATAGTGACAGCAAGCCTTAATTGAGCACTTACTGTGCACCAAGCCTTATACTCGGAGCAGTTCAATAAGCTGTGGGTACTGTATTGAGCCCAGAGGTCTAGAGAGGGGATGTCACTCATCTGTGCTTGCCTAGGTCCACGTGCAGAGCCCTGTGACACAGGAAAGTGACTCCCATGGCCACAGTGCTGAGGACCTGGCCTTTGCCCACTCTGGGGACATCTCTCCAAGGCCAAAGACAAAATGAAGTGAGAGTCCCGGCCCTCCCTCCACCCCTCTCCCTTCTCTGGGGCAGCAGCTGCGGAACAGCTGGGACCAGGACATGGATGGCTGTGCCCTGTCCCGGCATGCCTCATAAATCATCCCCTGAGACCCTGTGTGCCCAGGCTTCTGGAAGAGGCGGCCCCAACTTTGGGGATTTGAGGACAAATACCTCGTTTGAACACCCTTTGAATTTCCTAGAACATCCTCCATCACCTCCCCGCTATGCCCCTAAAAATAGAAGCAGAGTTCTGGGACCATTGACAGAGAGTCCAGAGGCAGAGGGGTGAGACCCCAGGTTGGATCAGGGTCATGGTCAAGTTTTGTTTGACCAACACAGATTGGAAATCAGAGGCTTCCAGATGACCCCCGTTGGCCCCAGCCTTCCCCACCCTCACCTGTCTTCCCTGGACCCACCACACACGTCCATCTCGTCAGCGGCCCATGGGCCACGAGATTTGCAGTCAGCATAGTACCTTTTTTTGTGGGGGGAGGTACAACTTTTTATTATGAAAACTTCCAAGCAGACAGGAAAGTGGAAAATGGAAGGGAGTGAAGCCCAAACATCAAGGCAGTTGCCTTCTCAAATTTTTTAAAAAAGATTTTATTTATTTATTCGAGAGAGAGAGAGAGGCAGAGACACAGGCAGAGGGAGAAACAGGCTCCATGCAGGGAGCCTGATGTGGGACTCGATCCCGGGACTCCAGGATCACACTCTGGGGTGAAGTTGGCGCTAAACCGCTGAGCCACCTGGGCTGCCCTTGCCTTCTCAATTTTAAGAGGGATTGGGGCCCAGAAAGGGTATCCCACCTGCCCAAAGCCACACAGCTAAAATGTCCGGGGCTTCTCTTAGAACTGACACACAGTGGATTTAGGTAAATTGGACCAGGAGGGAAGTTGGGAGGGATTCAGTCCATCAAGAAAAATTTATTGGGTACCTACTGTGTGCGGGGCTGGTGCTGGGGCCTCTGTGGGCACCACACAGCTCTATTCCTGACTTCGTAGAGACTCTGGGGAGCAGGAGTTTCCATGCTTGGAGCACAGCACCCAACTATAGGGTCTTTGCACCTGCTGTACCTTTTGCCCAGAATCCCCTTCCCCAGGTGACTTGTGTCTCTCTCTCCTTCCCCTCCTTCCAAGCTCAGCTAAAGGAATTGAGTGCCTGGGGGTGCCAAGTCCCAGATTCCTGTGCTGGCCCCCTCTTCTGTGGGTCTTGCCCCATCACCCTCCTCCTGCCCGGCACGGGTGCAAGTGGCCCAGGAAGGCCACACACAGATCTTGGTTTCTAGATGTGCTCTATGAGTCACGCTGGTCTCTTAACACACACTCAGCCTGGCCTCTGACCCCCTGAGAATGAGGTACAGAGCACCCCCTGAATGCCAAGGCCCCTGTGCTCGGCTCCGCACAGCAGCCTTGTGAGGTCACTTCAAGTACAGAGGGGTAAACTGAGGCTCAGAGGCAGCAGTAACTCGTCCAAAGCCCCATAGCAAGGATGGGGCAGGGCACACATTCTGGAAGGGAGGCAGGGGGGTGGAGGTCCCCCAGACGAGGAGGCTGAGGCCAGGGACCAGGGAGGGGGCTGGCCAGCCAGGACTCAGACCCACTGTGGTGGGCACCAGGGACAATGAAGGGTCTGTGACCCTCATGCCTTGCCGGGAGCAAATCCTTCCATCTGTGCTTGGTGAGGGGTTGGAAGGGCCCCGCGTCCACCTTGGGGGGTCCCGGAGCCTCTATCAGCCCCAGCCCTGGGGTCCCTAGGGCTGTGGATTCTGAAGCCTCGGTTCTCCTGGTCCGTGGCCTGGGTTTTTCCCGTCCACAGCCTAGATTTTCTGCTCAGAGAATGAATTTATTGGCCTGAAGTGGAGTTCCCAGGGCCCCATGGCCCAAGTTTTCATGTCCTCAGTGGCCCCTTCCCTGCCTGAACAGGACGGTGGCTGCCGAGGTGCGGAAGCAGGTGTCCCGGGAACGCAGTGGCTCTCCCCACTCCAGCCGACGCAGCAGCACCTCCCTGGGGGTACGTGCTCGGGAGGTGCCCCCTCCAGGACCCTGCTCTCTCCCAGACGTGGGGTTCCCCTCTGCCCGGGCTTGGTCCTACACACCCCTCCCACTAGTGCCCCATCCTGGGTGGGACCGTCCCCATTCCTCTTTCCCTGCGAGTGGGGAGGGCAGCCCCCTCTCTGCAGCTGCTGAGGGGCTGCGGGGGCAACAGCAGCCCCGTGGGTGGTCCGCCTGATGTCACCCCACCTCCCCGCTGCTGGGACCACCCAGATGTGGGGGGGGATGGGAGGTACTTTCAGCTGCAGCTGAGAGGGAGTGGGGCCTGAGGAATTGTCTTTCTTTGCTGCAGCCAACATGCCTTTCCTTCCAGCATAACCCTGCCTCTCCAGGCACAGGGTGTGATTTCCGGCCTGGAAAGAGGGGCGGGCCAGGCCCTGCTGGGATGGGGTGGAGAGTCTGAGGTCACTGTCCTGCCTGGCTCCTCGCAGCTCCCACACTCTCCATGGCTCCCACCGCCCTCTGCCCTCTTACTCGGGCCCAAGCACAGCACTCACCCCTGGCTCTCAGCCCCCAGGGCAGGGGCCACAGGCACTTTGCTCCAACCTAGGTCCCACTGACTGAGGTCGTTGAGCCCTTGGACTTCGAAGATGTGCTCCTGAGCCGGCCACCAGACGCTGAGCCCGGGCCCCTCCGGGACCTGGCTGAGTTTCCCGTTGATGACCTGGAGCTCCTGCTACAGCCCCGGGAATCCCGGACCACAGAGCCCGGGATCCCCGAGGATGGGTAGGTTCAGCCACACGCACCCCCCACCCCATGTCTGTAACTCCAGCCTGCCTCCGTGCTCCTCATCAGCACCCACCTTTCATCAAGTTCCAACAGCCCCAAGTTCAACTGCTGGCTTGGCTGTGTGACCTTAGGCAAGTTACCTACCCTCTCTGAACTTCCATCTCCACGTCTCCAAAATGGGGAGAAGAGCAGGCCCCACTCTGCCCTGCCTCTGTTTACCCTCATTCTATTTTTTTTTCTTTAAGATTTTATTTATTTATTTATTTATTTATTTATTTATTTATTTATTTATTTATGAGAGACAGAGAGAGAGGCAGAGACACAGGCAGAGGGAGAAGCAGGCTCCCTGTGGGGAGCCCGATGTGGGACTCAATCCCCGGATTTTGGGATCACGCCCTGAGCCGAAGGCAGACCTCAACCATTGAGCCACGTTGGCGTCCCTATCCTCTTTCTATTTTGTGCAGAAAGCTGGATGCCCAGGTGAGGGCCGCAGTGGAGATGTACACAGAGGATTGGATCATCGCCCACAGGAGGTGGGTCTGGCCCTGGGGGCAGCTCAGGGCAGAGGGCAAGAGGCCAAGTCTGAGCCCAGAAGAGCCCACTGGGCCGGTCCTCCTGTTTATCTGCCCACTGTCCCTGCAAGGGCAGCTGGACTTCTCTGGGGTGGGTCTTGTCTGGTGTATCACAGGGAGGGTGGATGGCCTTGCAGGCATCCCAGGGGCCTTGCGGGGTGTGCCCTCATCCCTGCTACCCACCCAACCCTGCCTCCCCCTAGGTACCAGCATCTGAGTGCGGCGTACAGCCCCATCACCACGGAGACGCAGCGAGAGCGGCAGAAGGGCCTCACCCGGCAGATCTTTGAGCAGGATGTTTCTGGGGATGAGAGGTCCGGCCCAGAGGACTCGGTGAGGGAGCCCCGGGCACCAGTCACTACAGGGGTGTATGTAGGCTCTGGCCTCAGCTCTCGGTCACACGTGACGGGAAGTGACCCAAACAGCCTTGAATCCAACAGGAAATGTGTCAGCCCTGTGCGTTAAAAGTTAAGGGTAATGAGTATAAACATCTATTAAGTGCTCAGTGTATACTAAGGGCTTTAGACTTGTCTTCGTCTTTCATCCTGTAAGGCAGGGCACCATCCGTTTTGCAGATACAGAAACTGAGGCACAGCAAGGTGATTAGAGGAGCTTCCCTAGCCCCCTGGGTCTCGAGCCTACATTTTGTCAACCGGTATTCATCAGGCTCCTACTTTATGCTCACGATAACCCTACCAAGAATTATTGCAATCACTTCTCAAAATCAATTTTGAGATGTAGAGGAGGATCCTGACGCCCTTTAAGTTGGGTTCCGGGACAGGGTCACAGAGCTGAGTGGGGATTTGGACCAGGGTAGTCTGCCTCTGACCATACCTGAGTTGGGGAGGTCAGGCGGCCCTGAGCCAGTGACAGTCCCCTTGGGAAGAACCTTCCCTCCCCTGGTGACAGTGAGCAAAACCCCATGGAAGGCTCTCCTGGCCCAGCCTACATGTGTCCTTACCCTGGCACCAATCCCTGGGGCCGCTCAGGAGTAGCCAACCATGGTAAAGGAGCGTCGCCCCCCTCCCAGGCTGAAGGTTCTAGAAAGAGGCTCAGCAAAGCCTCACAGTGACCCTCATAGGGGTGACCCCACCCCTCAGCTTTCCATCTATAAATTGGGCATGAGGACAGTCCCACTTAATGGGACTGAAGGTGGATCCAGCCGGTGCTGAGTGCCTGTGCATTCTCCACTGGCAGGACGACCCCCGGCACTCCTCGGGCTCCCCAGATGACACCCCACGAAGCAGCGGCGCCTCTGGCATCTTTGACCTGAGGAACTTGGCAGCTGACTCCTTGCTGCCCTCATTGCTGGAGCGCACAGCCCCTGAGGATGGGGACCGGCGGAATGAGGCCCTGCGGCGGCAGCACCGGCCCCGCGCCCTGCTGGCCCTCTACCCGGCACCTGATGAGGTGGGTCACACAGGCTCTGAGGCCGATGCCCACGCAGCTGACACTCTGTGTTCTCCCTCCAACGTTTGCTGGGTACCTCGTGTACACCCCCCAGGTTTTTTTGTTTTTGGTTTCTTTGGGGTTTTTAAAAATATTTATTTGAGAGAGAGAAAGAGAGAGCCCGAGTTGGTGCACATAGAGAGGAGGGGCAGAAGCAGAGGGAGAGGGGGAGAGAATCTCAGCAGACTCCCTGCTGAGCACGGACCTCCCCCCACATGAGGGGCTCCATCCCACCACCCTGAGATCATGACCTGAGCCGAGATCAGGAGTCAGAGGCTCAACCAACTGAACCACCCAGGCGCCCCCGTACACCCTGTTTTTTTTTTTTATTCAATTCCTTTTATTGGATGTCTACTACTTGCCCTTATATTTATCCAAACAGCATTTATTGGATACCTACTATATACTCCTATAGTCATCCTTATTCTTCTTAATCAAACAGAATTGAATCAACTGATATTTACTGAGCACCTTCTATATATGCCATATTTATCCAAGTAACACTTATTGGGCACCCAGTGTATAGCATGTATTTTTTTTTTAAAGATTTTTTTAAAAATTTATTCGTGATAGACATAGAGAGAGAGAGGCAGAGACACAGGCAGAGGGAGAAGCAGGCTCCATGCAGGAAACCCGATGTGGGACTCGATCCCAGGGACTCCAGGATCATGTCCTGGGCCAAAGGCAGGTGCTAAACCGCTGAGCCACCTAGGAATCCCCCTATAGCATGTATTTTTTTAAGATTTTATTTTATTTATTGATTCATGAGACACATAGAGAGGCAGAGACCTTTCAGGAGCCTGATGTGGTACTTGATCCCAGTACCCCAGGATCATGACCTGAGCCAAAGGCAGACACTAAACTGCTGAGCCACCCAGTGTCCCTATTCAGTGACTTTTACTTTATATATACTCTTATTATTTACCCACCAAATGTTTATTGGTCACTTATTATATACTTCTCTATCCAACCAATATGAATTATATACCTATTGTATAATCTTTTATTTAATCAGATATTATTGAAGCAACTAATATGTCTTGAGTACCGATGTTTACTCAACCAACTTTTTTGTCTGAGCAATGCTTACACTGAACACAAGGCTTGAACATCCGACTGAGATCAAGAGTTGCATGCTCTACCGACTGAGCCGGTCAGACATCCTGACCCAACCAACTTTTATTAGGAACCTAGTAGTGTATACACCTATTTTTTTTTTTTAAGATTTTATTTATTTATTCATGAGAGACACACACAGAGAGAGAGAGAGAGAGAAAGGCAGAGACACAGGCAGAGGGAGAAGCAGGCCCCCCACAAGGAACCCGACGCGGGACTCCATCCCAGATCCTGGGATCACGTCCCGAGGCGAAGGCAGACACCTAAGTCACTGAGCCACCCAGGTGTCCCTACACCTATGTTTTCGTTCAGCCATTTATTGAGTGCTTACTGTATACTCCTATGTTTATTCAATCAGTAGTTATTGGGGGCCTAATATGTATCCTTCTGTATGTCCAGTCAGCATTAATCAGATGTTTTCTGTATTCATCTATGTTTATCCAACCACCTTTTAGTAGGTTCCTACTGTATACCTTCATATTTATTTGACTAAGCTGTATAGTAAGCCCTGGAGGTATAGCCATGAGCAGGATAAATTCAGTTCCTGCCCTCAGTGTTCACAATGTAGTGGAGGAGAGATCCTCCTACCAAGAGATTGCAACCCAGAACGAGTGGTGCCATGGTGAGTTGCCGGTAGTTGGCCTTCGCATGGCCCTCTGTCCCAGCCATGTGGCCCTTTGCAATAGGGCATTGTGAACACCTGGACAAGCTGTCTGCTCAGGCCTCAGGAGTCAGGGAAGGCTTTCTGGAGGAAGTGCTGACTCAGCTGAGACCTGAACAAGGTAGGGAGACAGAGGGCCTTCCAGGTAGGGGGAATAGCATGTGCAAAAGCACAGTGGCAAGGAACTGCAAGAAACTTAGGTCAGGCTGAGGGTAAGCTGGTCTCAAGCCATGCATTCCAAGCCCTTCTTTGAGGATGTGTCCCAGCTGCCCTCCTTGGTTCCTGGTAGGATGACGCTGTGGAACGCTGCAGCCGCCCCGAGCCACCTCGTGAACACTTTGGACAGAGGATCCTGGTCAAGTGTCTGTCACTGAAGTGAGTGTGCTGACTTGCCCCTCCAGACGTACAAGGCTCCACATTGGTTAGCATGCACGTATGCACACACTGGCCATTTGCTGCTCAAGCCAGGCCACAACTGCGTGCAGCCCTAAGACCCATGAGGCCATCTATGCACTTTATTTAGGTGGGAAGTCAGACTTCCTTTTCTTCTTCAAAGCCACTAGTCCTTAAGCACTAGCTATATGCCAGGCTCTGTTCTCAACCCTTCGTGTGTGTTACCGCTAATCTTCACAACCTTGTGACATAGGTGCAGGGAGGGAAACTGAGGCACAGAGTGGCAGTCATCATACCCGAGATCACAAGCCGTGTGAGGCCAGAGTCTGGCACTCACTTTGCTGGGACCCAGGCTGGAGGGGGCGCTGGCTCCCAGCTGACCAAGGCCCCTTCCACATTGGTCTCTGGGAGCTGCCAGAAGTGCGTGGGAATGGAGCTGAACAGGATGTGGCCTTGGACCTGAGCCCAGCCCTGCCCCTCCCCACCCTGAGTTCCTGCCTGGATGGAGGCAGGAAAGGGAGGCCCTGGTCTGGCCTGAGGCCCGGGTGGGCTGCCTGCCCCTAGCACTAGGGTTGGGAATCAGCTCTAGGAGTATCTAGTCATTCAACAAACACTCATTGACCACCTACTGTGTACAAGGCCTGTAACCATGGGATGACCGTGCAGGGCTCTCTAGGAGGGGGGGACATAGCACACCCAAAGGCTGGGAGATGTCTGAAGAGGGAAAACAGGCCAAGAGGTGGCAGGGCTGGATTTTGTTCCCAGCATACTGGGGAGCCTCAAATTGTAAGCTTTAAAATGCTTCCTTAGGACTCACGTGATGGGTGGGGGTCACGAAGGCAGAGTAAGACAGGGAGGTGGTTATAGGGACCTTTGAGGTGAGTGAAGATGAGACTCAGCCCAGGATGAGAGGGGACACCCCAGAAGGGGAGAGAGGGAGGCCCAGGGATTGAGAATTTAAAATTGGGGGGGGGGGAGTATTGTGCCAAAAGCTTCCCCCATATCAACTGAACAAGAGCCATAGTTTCAGGGAAAGGGCTCTGTGTGGGTTACCTGGGGTGAGTGGGGTCTCAGTGCCTCTGTTTCACCTTTTGCAAAATGGGACAGGCTTTTCCTGCAAGCCCTTGAGTAGCAATTCTTTGTGGCCCAATGGAAATTAGCCCCACCACCAAGATGCACCAAGTCTGGGCTGGGTCTCAAGAGGGAGAGGAATGTGTGGATGGTGGGAGTGTTAGGTAGGGCAGCCTCTGCCAGAGTTCTCCATTCATGTAGGTTTGAGATCGAAATTGAACCCATCTTTGGCATCTTGGCCCTGTATGATGTGCGGGAGAAGAAAAAGGTAGGAATCCCTTTCTTCCCTTTCCTACCCCAACCTTCCTAGTTGCAGGGCAGTGGGCTTCCTGGAGGTGGTGGCTCAGCTGCCTTTCGTGTCCCCAGATCTCAGAAAACTTCTACTTTGACCTGAACTCGGACTCCATGAAGGGGCTACTGCGGGCCCATGGCACCCACCCTGCCATCTCCACCCTGGCCCGCTCTGCCATCTTCTCCGTGACATACCCCTCACCTGACATCTTCCTGGTCATCAAGGTGCTGGCTGGGGCTAGGTCAGGGGGTGATAATGGTAAACGTCAGAGGTGTGGTCCCTGCTTTCATGGGAGAGGATGGACATGTCACCAAGAAGGGTGATCAAGTCTGTTGTGAGGGAAGCACAATCAGCTGGGCAAGCCCAGAGGAGGCTCCTGACCCAACCGAGGTGGGGAGAAATCACAGAGGGCTTCCATGGAGAGGTGATGGCTAAGCCAAGCCCCATGACTGGGTACCCTGGGGAGAAATAGCATCCGGGCACATGCAAATGGACATTTAGAATTCTTTTTTTTAAGTTGAGAGTTTTTCAGTTTATTAGGGGAAGAAAGACCTAGTTGGCACATTTGTGTGAGATTTTCTGTTTTTAGAAATGGGCTCAAATTTTCTTCCCCAAATTTCAAATAGGTTATGCTAATTACACTGAGCACCTTTAGGCAGACACTGCTCATGGTCAGTCAGGCTATATGGGGATTCCTACCTTTAACATAACAGCAGCCTCAGGAGATGGGGGTTGCCATGGCCCCCATTTTACAGATGAGGAAACTGAGGTACAGAATGGGTTGGGGACCTGTTTAGGCTCCCACAGCCCCCAAGTGGTCAGGATAGGGGTCTGGCCTTGCTTGGAGTGGCCTAATGGAAACTTTTTGTTTGTATACTAACAAAAATATAAATGTAAATGTAAAATATAAAAATATAAATGTAGAGAAATATGGAGACCCGGGTTTGCAGTGGGTTCAAAGGGTGGGGGAAGGGGCAGCCGGCCAGACAAGCCAACTGCTAGTGTTCAATCCCGAGGACAGTGGGAACCATGGGAGGTGTTGGAGGGAGAGCCTTAGTTGGATGGAGTGAGTGGCTGAGGGCCCAGGAGGGGGCCAGACGATTGGGAATGCGGTGGGAACTTGGGGTCCCAGGCTGCACCTCACTGGCCCCGCCTGCCCCTCAGCTGGAGAAAGTGTTGCAGCAAGGGGACATCAGCGAGTGCTGCGAGCCCTACATGGTGATGAAGGAGGTGGACACGGCCAAGGTAAGCAGGTGGAGGCTGCGCGGGGTGGTGAAGGGGTCCCGGGGCAGGGCAGGTCCTGGATTCAGTAGGCCTGGGGCACTGAGCGGGTGGGGCATGTGTGTGGGGGGGGTGTCCCCACAGAACAAAGAGAAGCTGGAGAAGCTGCGCCTGGCGGCCGAGCAGTTCTGCACCCGCCTGGGCCGCTACCGCATGCCCTTCGCCTGGACGGCGGTGCACCTGGCCAACATCGTGAGCAGCGCTGGGCAGCCCGACCGCGACTCCTCGGACTCCGAGGGGGGTGAGGAGGCGGGGCCGACGGGCCGGGGGCGGGGCCAGAGGGGAAGGGGCGGGGCCACCGGGGAGCGGAAGGGGCGCCCTCTGCTGGCCGGACTGGGTACAAGGTTGAGTCTCCTCGTGCCCTGGCCCTCGCCGCCTTCCTTTCACCTCTGCCCCCTCCATCGCCGTCACTGCCTCCCCTAGAGCGCCGACCTGCCTGGACTGACCGCCGCCGTCGCGGGCCCCAGGATCGGACAAGTAGTGGGGATGACACCTGCAGCTTCTCTGGATTCCGCCCAGCCACGCTAACCGTCACCAACTTCTTTAAGCAGGTGTCGAGGCCGTGGGGCTGGGGGAGGGTTTCCCAGGGACAACCCCTGTTGCCCCACTGCGGGCGCACGGGCCTCCGGGACCCAGTTTACATGGGCATGTCCCGTGCAGGAGGCCGAGCGGCTCAGTGATGAGGACCTCTTCAAGTTCCTGGCTGACATGCGGCGCCCGTCTTCTCTCCTGCGGCGCCTGCGGCCAGTGACTGGTGCGTGGTGCATCTTGTAAATAAGAGCTGACACTTCATGCAGTCACTCAGCAGACCTACACTGAGTACCTGCTGTGCCGGGCCCTGGGGACCCAGTGGTGACCCTGACACAAATCCCTGATGTCAGGGGCGGGATGGGAGTCATAGACAAGAAATACAATGTGACAGATCGTGGGTCAAATGGGGGACATGGTAGCAGTGGGGACATGGGTCCGGAGGGTAGAGCTGATCAAATGTGGGGGCAAGATACAGCAGTTGAAGGTGACTTCTGGCCTTAGCACCGGAGGGACAGCCACTAGAGGGCATCATGGAAAAGTCAGAGCCCTGACCCTGCAGCCCAGAGAGGGTGGGGCTGAAGTGGGAAGCTCCCAGGCAGGTGCAACCCTCGCCTCTCTCCTCAGCCCAGCTCAAGATCGACATTTCCCCCGCCCCTGAGAACCCACACTTCTGCCTCTCCCCGGAGCTGCTTCATGTCAAGCCCTACCCAGACCCCAGGGGCCGGCCCACCAAGGAGATCCTGGAGTTCCCTGCCCGTGAGGTCTATGCCCCTCACACCAGCTACAGGTACGGCCCCTCAGGCCCATCTGGGCACTCGAATGGAGCGGGGAGGGGGCGGTATTCATGCATCACGCAAGGCGAGGTACCCTTTCTCCCAGACACACGCAGACACCCGGAGTGAGATCTCATTACTCCGCTTTAATGTAGGGGTGTGTACGCATGAAGTGTCCTGTGTCCTGCCTCCACCCCTCCTCAACGGGGGCCGTGTCCTCTGCCCGTGGCCCCGCCTGCTTCCGTCTCTCCTCTGTGGCCAGGAGCAGGCCCCAGCCAGCACCCTGGCCGACCCCAAGCACGGGCAGCTCCTCCTTGTTTAGGGGCCGCGTGGGGCATGGCCACATCCCGCAGCGAATGACCGGTCCTCAGTTCTGCCCAGGCAGGCTCAGGCCGGGAGCGCCGCCGTGTGGAGTCTGGAAGGGAGATGAGGCTCAGCCAAGGCAGAGGGGCCCCCATCCCGTCGCCCAGCACACCTGTCCGGCAGCCCTGCCCATCCAGCCCCCTCCAGCCTCACCTCTCCTGGATCTGTCGTAGCCGGTGTTGCTGCGCTGCCATCTCCTGCCCCTGTCGCTGCACGTGGCCAGTGAGGGCCCACACGATGTGGCTCTGCTTGTCAGCGTGGGCCTGTGGGGTCAGGGCCAGCAACCTCAGCTGGGGCCAACTCCCCTCCCTGTCCCTCAACCCTGCCCAGGGCTGCCTACCCTCCCCCCAACTGCTTCTGTGTGACCTAACAAGTCACTGCTGCTCTGTGGCCTCAACTTCCCCATCTGTTATGTGGCGATGCCATAGGACTTGCTTCTAAGCATGATATGGATTATTAAGAGGCACGGCAGGGTAGTTACTGGGCGCTCGAGAGGTAATACCAGTTACCCTAATAGTTATTGAGTAACTTCTATATCCCCTGCCCCATGCTGAGTATTTTGTCTGCATTGAGTCCCTGTCTCTGCTCTGAGACATGAATTGTTGCCCTTATTTGCCAACAGGGAAACTGAGGCATGGTAAGGGGCAGGGATTTTGCCCAGTGTCACATAAGTTAGAGGCAATGGCAGGGAGGCTGATCGGAAGATGTCTCTGGGACTCAAGGCTCAGGAATGAGTTCTTCAGTCTCGCCTCCACTAGGGCCGGGAGCCTCTTACCTTTAAGGCCTCAAATTCTTGCCGGGAATGGCCCAGCCAGGCGCCCCTCAGCCGGACTTCTAGCCGCTGCATGCTCTCCCGCAGCATCTGCTGTCCCTGGGCCACCTCCCTCAGTGCCTGGGCTGTGGCCGCTGCTTGCAGCTTTAGAGCATCCTCCTCCACCTGATCGATAAATAGTGGGTGTTAGTAGGATGACCAACTTGCCTAGTTTTAGCATGGAAGTCCTGTATTCCAGGGATCCTCCCTCAATCCTGGGCAAACCCAGACAGTTGGTTACCCTAGACGACTCTACCGCAAACTCCTACCCACCCCACGGTGCCCCAACTGCAGTGCCCACCTGCATCTCCAACAGGCTTGTGCGTAGCTCCTGGGCTGCATCCCGGCCCCGGCTGACCTCCTGCCCCAGAAGCCCCAGTACATGGCCGTAGAGTCCCAGGCTGTGCCCAGCCTTTGTCAGCCGTGCCTCTGTGGCCCTGTACACACCATTGAGGGCCTGACCCAGCTGCAGAGCCCCGTGGAAGAGGAGGGTCAGCTCCTCCTGTTTTGCCGGCTCCAGGCCCCCCACGGGAGCTGCAGAGGCAGGCCGGGCCACCGTTGCCAGGGCGCACAGTAGGCACAGTGTGAGCTTGGGCATGGCTGAGGCTCTGAGGGTGCGGCTGCGGCGCCACCGCCGCCACCTTTTATGTCCCAGCACCCCGTTAACCCCCGGTCAATCGTTAACCGGCCAGCTGGGCAACCCGTGTTGTGCAAGGGCCTGGCGGTGGTGAGACAGTTGCATCAGGCGAATGTCTGGCTAGGCCACGCTGAGATCACGCCGACTGGGGCTTGGGGCCAGGTGTGGACTGGGGGGCACTGGGAGAGGACAGGCCTGGACCCCACTGGGGGAACCTGAAGCTTGGAGCCTCAGTTTCCCCACCAGTGGAAGGGATAACAGCAGTAACAGGCATGGTAACGACAGTAGTAGTGATAGTGAGCGTCTTCGCACCGATCATTCACCTGGCCATGCTTCAGGGCCCTGACGGTAGCTGGCTTCCCCATGCCCTTCCCACAAGACCGTGATGTTGGGGTCTGTGCTGGCCTGCTTGACACCTGGGGAAGCAGGTGCAGGTGGCAGAGACTCTCCCAAGGCCATACAGCCTGACTCCAGGACCCGGGGGTGCCCTGGATCGGCGCTAACTGCCATTTCTGCTCCTTGGATGACTGGGCAAGTGCCTCTATTTCCCCTACCTGTAGAACAGAAGGAACATTCATCCCCCCTCTTCGGCTGCTTGGAGAAATAAAGGAGTTGTTTCACATTGAGCACTTAGAACAGAGCTGGGCACACAGTAGGTGCCCTAGGAATGTTCGGTACGATCCTTGTCGCTCCGGTTGCTTATCATTACTGGTATTGTTATGAACGCTTGTCTGCCCCCATTTTACAGATAGAGAGACTGAAGCCCAGAAGGAGGTTGGGTCTTGCACAGAGTCACCCCAGGAGAGAGAGGCAGAACTCTGACTTTAGCCCAGCCCCGCTTCTGATTCTGGCCTGTTTCTCCAGCTGAGAGACAGGCCTCGTGACTCTAGTGGGTTCTCCTAGGGGAAGGGCAGGTCAGCCCAGGCGGAGCTCAGGCCTGACTGCTGACCACCTGGGCTACCTTCTTGGAACCCCGACCCCGAGCACCCGTCTGTCCCCACTTGGCACGTCCCCATGCCTCCTATGTGCCCCTGAAGTCGCTCTGCGTTCCTACCCTCTGCTGTGCCTTCTTCCCACCTATGCCCCGAGGGTGCCTCTCTGCCCCCACTCTGTCAGTGACACCTCCCTCCTGGTGCCCCTAATTGCTCTCTCCATACCCCACCCTCGGTGCCCCAGCGGCATGGCCATTGCCCCCCTGTGTCCCAGGCCAGGATTGTGCCAGCAGTCCAGCCTCTTCTGTCCCTCTGATGCCCCCCTGTCCCCGCAGGAACCTGCTGTACGTCTACCCACACTGCCTTAACTTCAGTAGCCGCCAGGGCTCCGTGCGCAACCTCACCGTGCGAGTGCAGTACATGGCCGGCGAGGACCCCAGCCAGGCCCTGCCGGTCAGTGGCCAGGCCTGGGGGAGAAGAGAGGGGTGTCCCAGGTGGGGTGTCCCAGGTGGGTCCCTCATGCATACCCTCCCCCCAGGTCATCTTTGGCAAATCCAGCTGCAGTGAATTCACGCGGGAGGCCTTCACACCGGTGGTCTACCACAACAAGTATGTGGGGACGTGATAGAGGGACGGGGCAGCGATGGGGACATGAGGGGACAACACAAGGGAAGGAGGCTACCTCCTAATGGGGGAACATGAGGCAGAGAGCAGACGGGGCCAGGCAGCCTTAGGGTATCCCTTGCTAGAGGGGATGGAGATGGCAAGGGGGTGTCCCAGCCCCCAGCAGAGCCCCCTGCCAGGTCCCCAGAGTTCTACGAGGAGTTCAAGCTGCGTCTTCCGGCCTGTGTGACCGAGAACCACCACCTGCTGTTCACCTTCTACCATGTGAGCTGCCAGCCCCGGCCAGGCACAGCGCTGGAGACTCCCGTGGGCTTTACTGTGAGAGCCCCACCAGCCCCGTCCCCTCCCCGCACCCCAGCCCTGCTGACCCCTCTCTGGCCCCATCCCTGACCCCCAGCCTCTCCCCAGTGGATCCCACTGCTGCAGCATGGCCGCCTGAGGACCGGCCCCTTCTGCCTCCCTGTGTCCGTGGACCAGCTCCCGCCCAGCTACTCTGTGCTCACACCGGACGTATGTGTGCTGGCCCCCTGCCTCTCCTCCCGAGGCCTTGTCCCCTGATGACACTGCCCAGGCTCATGGCCCCTCATCCATGCCCTGCCTTCCTTCCCATCAATACCCCTGGGAGCCTTTTAGTCCTGTGTTGGGGCCCCATCACCCCCGTTACTGCTTGTCTATGTCCTGCTGACCCATGTGTCCCTCTCTGTCCCCCGCTGTCTTTCTGCTCCAGGCCCCCATTAGCAGTCCTGCCTGCCTCCTTGACCACACACGATCCCTTCCCCTGTAGCTCTTCCAAGGGCCCATCACCCCCATTAATGCTGTCACCCTCCTGCTTACTCCCGTGAGCTGCCATTAATGCCCCGGGGACCTCAAGTTCTCCCATCATGCTCCTTCCTGACCCATTCCCCTTGGTAATGTTCACCCCAGGCCTCCTCCGTTCTCTGCTCCTCTGTTAGGACCCCGGGCTTCCAGCCTGCCCCGGGAGCCCCCCACCCACGGTACTCCCTCCTGTCCGCGCCTCCCTGGGCTGGTGCCCTGCTGCTCCCTGAGGTTGGGCTGTGCACCACCCACGGTGTTGCAAGTGGCTGGGGCTGGTGGCCTGATCGGCGCGGGAGGGCTGCCCGGTGCCCACCTGCTGTGTCGCTCCCGCAGGTGGCGCTGCCGGGCATGCGCTGGGTGGACGGCCACAAGGGCGTGTTCAGCGTGGAGCTCACTGCTGTGTCCTCTGTGCACCCCCAGGTAGGGGGCGGGGGGAACCCAGGAGTCCGGCCCCGGGGTTGAGCAACAGTTCCCGCTGGCCAGGGTGGCCTGGCCTCAGGCCACGGACGTGACTTGGGTCAGCCAGGCCAGGCTCCCAGGGAAGCTGCTGACTCAGGCAGGGATGGCCCTACCAGTGGCCATCCCAGCTGGGGGCTTTGGCCCTTTGCATGATCTCTCCTCCTCGCCGCTTCTGTGGTCACTCCCCCTCTCTCTTCCATCCAACTACCAGCTCATCCCTTGTCTCATATTTAGTCCATTCATTGATCCCTGGCCTTGGTTTTCTGCCCATGGAGCACTCCCCATCCGCACCCCCAGGGTCTTTCCAGCCATGGAACCCTGGCCCCACCCTGCTCACCCCAGGCAACTGCCCCGCCCCCAGGACCCTCATCTGGACAAGTTCTTCACCCTGGTGCATGTCCTGGAGGAGGGGGCCTTCCCATTCCGCCTCAAGGACACCGTGCTGAGTGAGGGTACCGTGGAGCAGGAGCTGCGGGCCAGCCTAGCAGCCCTGCGCCTCGCCAGCCCCGAGCCACTTGTTGCCTTCTCCCACCACGTGCTGGACAAGCTCGTACGTCTAGTTGTGCGGCCTCCAATCATTGGCGGCCAGATTGGTGAGCGGGCACAGCCTGAGACCTGTTTCCCCATCTGAGAAGGGCCCCTCAGCGCCCCCCCCGTCCTGGGTGACCTCTTAGAGTCCACTTATCTTTCTGGCCTCGATCCTCTCTGAAAAATGGCTCCCAACCCCCTGGGCCCAGAGCAGGTGTGCTGTGACCTTTTGGTTGGCCACATACACAACCCCTTGGAGAGGTGGCAGCAGATAGGAGGTTCCTTGGGGAGGGAGAAGGCCCTGGGCTTTGGCACTTGACCTCTGTTCTGCCCGGCAGTGAACTTAGGTCGTGGGGCCTTTGAAGCAATGGCCCATGTAGTCAGCCTTGTCCACCGGAGTCTGGAGGCTGCCCAGGACTCTCGTGGTCACTGCCCGCTGCTGGCTGCCTATGTCCACTATGCCTTCCGACTGCCTGGCACTGAGCCCACCTTCCCAAGTGGTAAGTGTTGGTGGGAGGCCCTGGGGGACAGGAGGTATCTGGGAGGAGAGCATCCCAGCCAGCAGAATGGCATATGCAAAGGCCCAGAGGCCATACAGACCTTGGCTGGTTTAAGCAACTCGCAAGAATGAGAGTTTTTGTTCACTCCTCCCCTCACCCCCAAGGATGTGGTCTTTGTTGCTTGACTGGTGGGCGGTTCAGCCTATGAACAAGCATCTGCAGTAGGCTGAGAGCAGAGACTCAGCTGGACTGCCCAAGTTTGAATCCCAGCTCTGCCTCCTACAAACTCTGTGACCCTGGGCAAGTGACTTCACATCTCTGGGTCCATTTTCCATTAGTGAGACAAGGATAATAATGGTCATCGCCGCACAGGGGTGCTGGTGATAGTAAATGAACTAGTAATCCATACAACAGGCTTGGGACAGTGAGCGCTCAATACAGTTGGATTCTCTTTTATTTGCTAAGCAATTAATACTAAGCACTAACTCCTCTGGGCACTTACTACGTGCCAGGCTCTGTTCTTGGGGTTTGTCAGTCTCCCCCAAATCACTATAAGCAGCAGCCATTAGCATGCCCGTCTTTATAGGCAAAGAGCCGTGGAGGCTCAGAGACAGAAAGTGACTTTTCAAAGGACAGCAGTGACTTTATGGAAGGGGCAGGGGGCTGACCATCTTGCCTCCATCCTCAGGGTCCCCTCCGGTGGCGGTACAGCCGGCCACGCTGGCCCGTGGCCCTGGCCGCCCTGCAAGCCTCTACCTGGCCCGCTCTAAGAGCATCAGCAGCAGCAACCCCGACCTGGCCGTGGCCCCGGGCTCTGTGGACGACGAGGTCTCCCGCATCCTGGCCAGCAAGGTAGGGCGAGGGGGCCCTGGGGTCTCTAGCCATGGCTGCCGGGTGGGCGGGCGAAGGATCTCACTGTTGACAGAGGACAGGAAGTGCCGGACAGCAGCATGGACAGAAGCTGACTCTGGGCAGCAGGGCTGGTCTGTGGCTGTGACAGCTTGGGAGCAGTGACTCAGACTTTGCCCTGGGCTCTGCACTCCAAGGCCAACCCAAGGATGGGTGGCTGGAGGTTGGCCTGGTTGAAAAAAGCACTCTGTACACAGTGGCGCAGGTGCGTCTGTGCACGAATACACACAGGTGCATATACTCACGTACCCCATGCATGAAGGTGCACGGGGCACATACGTACGTGCACTCCCTGTACGGACGCCCACGGGAGCATAGACTCACGGACCCCGTGCACCTGTGTGCCCGTGCCTTGGCCAGGGTCGCGTGGGGTCCCGGGCAGTGCTCACGCTTGGTGCTCCGTGCTCTCCTCCCTGCCTTCTGCCCACGGACTCTACCACTTCCCCGTGTGTCTCCAGGGTATCGACCGCTCACACTCCTGGGTGAATTCTGCTTATGCTCCAGGAGGCAGCAAGGCTGTGCTGCGACGGGCACCCCCTTATTGCGGGGCCGACCCCAGACAGGTGCCCTCCCTACCTGTCCCTGCATGACCCCAACTTGGCATGAGCTCCTCCCATCTTCCTGGCTGTGGCCCACTAACCTCGGGGAGCTGCCTGAAGGAGGCAGCAGACCCCTCCTGCCTTTGTTTAGGGGCTGTGGAGTCAGGGTGGTAGGCACAGCCTTTTGCTGCCATACAGACTACAGCCTCAGGCAGAGACAGAAGGATGCAAATAGCATGCAAATGATATGCAAACCAAGCCCCTGTAACCTCACTGCCTCGCATGGCCTGTTTCTCTTCCTTTAATCCACTCTGTTCTGGAGATTCTCAACTGTCCCCTTGACATAGCCACCCCAATCATGCCACAGGGCCGGGACTGACCCCCTGGGCTCTCCCATCCTATTTCAGGCAGGCTGACTCTGCGGGCAGCCCCCTTTACCCTCGGCCCCTTCCCAGGGATCTGGTGTGGGGAGGGGCTTTGCCCTCAGACAGACCTGGGCCCGAGTTCTCTCTCGCTCTGCTACCACTACCGGCTCACCCCGTGCCCCAGGCTCTGAGTTTTCACATGTGGTAAAGACTCAAAGCAAAGTGTTTAGCGCAGTGGTCCCGAACCTGGGAACGCGTTAGGGCACCAGGGGCGGGACTTTCTTGGGATAGATCTCACTCAGTCCAGCCTGGCCTCTGAGCTGACAGGTAGCCTATCTCCCAGATAGGCACTGATTGAACAAACACACGAGTATGTAAGTGCAGGGTATGAAAAAGCCTGAAAAGAAACAAACAGAAATGAGGCCACCAGCCTCCTCTGGGTGGCCTGGGTGGGGGGGAGGGGGGCTCTCCAGGGAGATGACATTTCTGCTGGGACCTGAAGAGTGAGACAAAGCCAGCCAGGGAAGGGTAGGTATTCCAGGTGGAGAGAAAGGCATGTGCAAAGGTTGGGACTGAGCTCAGAGTCCCCCAAGGTACTGAAAGGAGGCCACCCGTGTGGTTTCCCTATACACTTTATTCCAGCTCCGTGAAAGCCCTGAAGGCAGGCCCGCGGACTGTTAGCAGCAGGGGACCTTTTGGACAGTCTTCTCCTGAGATGGCTGGAAATCTGGGTTCATGGGTCCTGCCCCCCCCTCCCCGGTATCTTTAAAAGGGCCTCCCCCAGTGTCCTCACTCTCTAAGGTGTCAGCTGGGTCTCGAAGAGCACCTAGCAGGGGACAAGGTAGAGGGAGGGTGGGCATTCCAGGCAGGAGGTGACACTGAGGCTGGCTTTTGCTGTGGGTGGCCTATCTGGTATGTGCCAAGGAGCCAGGGCCCTGCTGAGACTGTGGGAAGCGGGGGTCCCTCGAGTAATGAGGCCTGGGCAGGTTCCAGGGGTCAGGCCAGCTCCGTCTTTGGGCCTCCTCTCCTTGCCAGCAGCCTCACCTCCTGACCAGCAAAGGAGGAGCGGGGAGTAGATGGAATGTGGGTCCCCACCCCATTTCACAGATGGGGGCATGGAGGCCAGCGAGGCTGCACACAAGGCTGGAACAAGGCCAGGCCTGGAACCTGGGGCTCTCGGCTGCTCCTGCTGCATCTTATCAGCATCTCCTCTCACCTCTGTCCTCTTTCTCTCTCTCTACCCTCACTTGGGCCCCATGTCTATACTCTGCTCCCCTGTCTCTGCTTCCTCCTCCACCTCATTGCTCTCCTCCATCCACCCCGACCTCATGACCTCACGGACTCTCTCCCCTTCTCTGCCCTCACCATGTCCACCCTCCCACCCTCACCTCTGCATCTCACCAACGGACTCCTGTGCCCATTCTCACCTTTTCTGTCTACCCTGCTGGGCACCCCTTTCCTCTTTGTTATGCTTTTCATCCCCCCTCCATCACATCTTTATTATCTCTGCTCTCTCATCCATGGCCCGGTGGCCTGTCCACACTGGCACATCCGTCCCCCATCCATACCAATCATCTCCTCCCTGTCCATACCACCGGCAACCTCACTAACCCCCCTTGCCATCCCATCCTCTTCACCTCATCCCATCCTAGGCCATCGATTGCAGCTCTAGCCGAATTTCTTCCTACCTCGAGGGCTCCTCCTTGGCCCCACCAGCCAACCAGCCGAGACCCACTGTGCAGAAGGTAGTGGGACGCAGGGGGGGTGGGTGACACAGTGTTGGCCCTGGAGCTCCTGTCTCCCCCGAAGCCCGGCAGGGTTTAGAGGGCCCAGGGAAAGGGCATGCTGATTCTTGCTCCCTCTCCTCCTGCATGGTCTCCGGCTGCACTAACCCCAAGCCATCCAGCTGCATCCAACCCCCGTTATGCCCTCCAGAGGAGGGAACGGGGGGAGGTGTGGGGGGGGACTCCTCAGTTCTGTGACCCTTGCCTCTGCCCGCAGCTGCTGCACGAGGAGCTGGCTCTGCAGTGGGTGGTCAGTAGCAGCGCCGTGCGGGAGGCCGTCCTGCAGCACGCCTGGTTCTTCTTTCAGCTCATGGTGAGACACCTTCCTCCCTGCTTGAGAGCACGTGCTGCCCAGGGGAGATCCTCTCCTCGGAGAGAGAAGCTCCCTGAGATTGTACCTGAGACCCCTGAGAAATGGTCCCAAGAGACACCCCCCTGTAGGGAGATAAGACACAGGTAAGGGGATCTCTCCCTGGAGAGAGACCCCCTGAAACTTACCTGAAACCCCCTTCACAGAAAGAAGACCCCCCACCTTCCCTAGGAGATTATAGAGACCATTGAGAGACCCTCTAACCAGTGAGGAGCCCCCTCCCTCTTGAGCTATCCCCATAGAGAAAGAGCATCCCTGTGCTCAGACTTGAGACCTCTGTACCAAACTCTTCCACAGGTGCCTTGAAGGATCCCTGGTAGATATAACCCCCCCCAGTCTGGTGGCACCATCAAACCCCACCCAGGGGTCCCTCAGATCCCACTCCTGGGGCCCTACCTTCTGGCCTACCCACATATTTAGATCCAGGAGACCTCCTCCAGCCCCTCTCAGGCTCCCTCAGCCTCCCCACCCCTGCACCCTGCTGAGACCCGCTCAGAGTCTGCCCATTGCCAGCTCAAGCTTTGTGTTGAGTCAGGGCTCCAGGTGCCTGGGTGGCTCAGTTGGTTAAGTGTCTTCCTTCAGCTCAGGTCATGATCCCAGGGTCCTAGGATTGAGCCCTGCTTTGGACTCTGCTCAGTGGGGAGTCTGCTTTTCCCTTTCCCTCTGCCCCTCCCCCCGGCTCGTGCTCATTCATTCACTCGCTCTCTCTCAAAATAAATAAATAAATAATTTTTTAGAGATTTTATTTCTTTTTTCATGAGAGACACAGAGAGAGAGGTAGAGACACAGGTAGAGGGAGAATCAGGCTCCCTGTAGGGAGCCTAATGAAGGACTCGATCCAGGATCCCCGGAATCATGACCTGAGCTGAAGGCAGGCGTTCAATCACTGAGCCACCCAGGTGCCCTAAATAAATAAAATCTTTAAAAACAAAGAGTTGGGTCTCAGTCCATACCCACGACCCCTTATGCTCACCTCTAGCCCATGTGCTTTGCTGCTAGAGCACCGCTCACAACCCCTCAGGCCCTGCCCCCTTCTGTGAACCCCCCTGATCAGTCCCTCAGGCCCCACTTCATTCTCACCCTGCCCCCCCCAGGTGAAAAGCATGGCGCTGCACCTGCTTCTGGGCCAGCGACTGGACACACCCCGTAAGCTTCGTTTCCCTGGCCGCTTCTTGGATGACATCATGGCCCTTGTGAGCTCCGTGGGCCTGGAGGTCATCACCCGGGTATACAAGGTGTGCGGGAAAGGGAGTCAATGGGTGGGGTCTGAGAGAGGACATAGAGCCAGCCAGGTTAGGGCACCATGAACCCCCTTGGCCAGATCAGTCTGTTCACTCAGCATCTATTTCTTGAGCACTAACTGTGTGCACAGTCCCGTGCTGGTTGGTAGACAGCAGTGAACAAAACAGATCCAAATCCATGCTTTTGTGGAGCTGACTTTGCGAGGAGACTTGAAGGAGTAGAAAGAGCACTCTGCCATGGAAGGGCCTTCTGGGCAGTGGAAACAGCAAGCGCAAAGGCCCTGAGGTAGGACCATGCTTGGGCTGTTAGAGCAGTTAGGAGGTAAGTATGGCTGGAGTGGAGTGAACAAAGTGGGAATGGGAGTTGATGGGGATGCGGAGGTGGACAGAACAGATCCATTAGTCTTTAGCACAGTGCCAAGTACAGTAAGTGCTCAAGAAATGGACATTGATGTTCTGAGACCTTGATCGTTGCTTGTGCAGGTCCTAGATCACTAATTCCAGTGTTCACAGGAGCTAGGCAGGCAATAATAATAATGATAATAGTAATAATATTGAGCATTTGTTGAGCACCTACTGTGTATCCTAAACACATTAGATGGATCATATATTAAATTCTCCCAAACACCCCCATGGAGTTGTCTCCATCTTACTGGTGGGGAAACCGAGGCAGAGAATGACCAGGTAACAACCTGACACTGCACCACTGAGAAGGGGCAGAATGGGGATTTGAACCCAAGCCACCAGCTCCAGAGCCCACACCCTTACCAACCTGGGAGGAGTGGGGCTTATGGTGGCTTATACTGGGGGACATGTATCCATTGGCTATGGCCAGAATGCTTGATTTTTAAGGAGAAATGGGACTTCTGAATTTGATAGCAACTTTCCAGATTTTTGAAATGCTGGCCCAACCCAAGTCAACCCTTGTGCAATCTCCCATGACCTCTGGGCTGGGCTCAAAGTTCTCAACCTTGTTCCACTGGAGCCTCCCCAACGACTGATATTCCCAGGGGCTGACCCAGATTGTGAGGAAAGCACCGTCAGAATGGGCTATAGGGAAGAACAATGCCCTTGAGAATCAGCATCGTCAAAGCTGCTAGTGGCGCATCAGCAATGGGCCACAGTAGTTTCATTGCTTCACTTGACATTTATCGAGCACTGACTATCAAGCTCAGTGTACAAGGAAGACCCAGTCTCTGCTCCCCTCTGGACTCAGAGCTAATGCAGAGGAGCAGAGACCTATATTTTGTTTTTTGGGGTTACAGGGAATTGAGGTCCACTGCTGCTAACTTATGAAGCCACAGAATGGCTCATAGTAAGTAGCATGAGAGCAGAACAAGCATCAGCTAGGGCCGAAGCCATAGCAGCCTTCTGTTCCTCACCGTTGCCAGGCACATCCTACCCCAGGGCCTTTGCACTTACTGTTCTCTCTGCTCAGGATGCCTTTCTCATCTTGGCCCTTCCCATCTTTCAGGCTTCTCTCCAAACAGCACTCCATTCAGTTTTCTTCAAAACACATGGAACTATCTCCAATCCTTTTTTTATTGTCTGCGCCCCCCCCCCCCCCCGCCAAAAGACTGAGTTGGATAAGCCACGAGGACCATGTCTCTCATTCACAGGGCTTGGCACATGGAAGATGCTCAGTATAGTCTTGTTAAATGATTGCCAAGAGCATATCAGGGCAGAGGTTGACTTGCTTGAACGTAATCGTTAAGTGGTTTAAATGTGACCAGAGTTTATTTCTGAGCATAGCTGGGTTGCAGGGGGTTCTACAGTGTGGGCCTGGCCATCGTGGTTCACCCTGGTGCCCACCACATGGGATGTGGCAAGTGGTGGGAACAGGAGGCCCTGCCCCTTGTTTATAAGTGATCAAGTCACTTCTTCCCAAATCCCACTGGATGTGGTCACGTGGTTACTCTCAGCTGTAAGGGAGGCTGGGAAATGTAGTCTTTACACAGCTCTGAACTTGGAAGAAGGGTTCCAGTACCCTTAGCGGGGGGAGAGGATTTGGGGGAAGTCAGCACCCAGTTTCTGCCATCCATATTGCATTATTCAAATCTAATGAAAAGAAAGAAAACAGTGTTCTGAACAGAGTCCCAAGGAGTGTAGACATATAACTGTGGAAAGGAGAGGGACCCCCAGAGGGAAGAGGTCAACCAGGAAGGCCAGGTGTATCTGGAGGCTAGAAATGAGGGTGTGTCAAGAAGCCCCAAGCTCTGTGGCAATGAGAGGACTCCTGGAGGTCACTGGTGGCCTTGGTGAGAGCCAGGCCCAGTGTGGAGACCGAGGCTCAGTGGGACACATGGATGTGAGCTGACAGGCCCTGTTCCCCCAGGACGCAGAGCTGGCCGAGCGCCTCAACGCCAGCCTAGCCTTCTTCCTCAGCGATCTGCTGTCCCTGGTGGACCGTGGCTTCGTCTTCAACCTGGTCCGGATCCACTACAAGCAGGTAGGGGTAGACACGGTGGGGAAAAGTGCACCTGCAGTGACTGGGCGTGGTGCTGGGGGTGGTGGGCAGAGCCGTGTGAATGTCGCCCGCTGACCCCTTCCCCACAGGTAGCCACGCGGCTGCAGTCGGCCCCCAACCCAACATTGCTGCTGACCCTTCGCATGGACTTCACCCGCATCCTGTGCAGCCACGAGCATTACGTGACCCTCAACCTCCCCTGCTGTCCCCTGTCGCCCCCGGCCTCACCGTCACCCTCTGTATCCTCCACCACTTCCCAGGTTGGCGGGCCTCACTTCTGGCTCCTTCTCTTGACCTCTGACTACTCTCCTTCAACCAATCTTCTGGGGGATCCCTTGTTGATCTATTTTAGGGTGGGCCACTGCACGGGTAGTCTGACCTTTCCCCTCTGACCCCTCATTCTTGACAGTTTCTCATTTCTAACCCCTAAATCCTAATTCCCAACTAGGGTTCCATTTCCTCTTTCTCAGACTTCTGACCTTTGACTCCAGGCCCTGTCACCTGGCATATGGGTTAATTCCAATTTCTTACCTCTGACCCTTGACCCCTGACCTCCCATCCCTGCTTTCTCCTACGACCCTCTGCAGAGCTCCACCTTCTCCAGCCAGGCCCCGGACCCCAAGGTAACCAGCATGTTCGAGCTGAGTGGGCCATTCCGGCAGCAGCACTTCCTGGCTGGGCTCCTGCTGACAGAATTGGCACTGGCCCTGGAACCAGAGGCTGAGGGGTGAGCACAAGCCCTCTCTGGCCCCGGGCTGGCAAAAAGGTCCAGGAGCCATGTCCACTGCATCCTGAGCTCCTCACTCCCCAACAGGGCATCCCTGCTGCACAAGAAAGCCATCAGCGCTGTCCACAGTCTGCTCTGTGGCCATGATGCTGACCCCCGCTACGCCGAGGCTACTGTGAAGGCCCGTGTGGCTGAGCTGTACCTGCCACTACTGTCACTTGCGCGGGACACACTGCCACGCCTGCATGACTTTGCTGGTCAGTGGGCCAGGGCAGGAGGGGGCTACATGATCCAGGGGCTTCATTGATCACACAAGCTCAGATCAGAAGAGGTATGGGAGCAGGGTTAGGAACAAAAGCATGGGTGGCAGAGTCAGACAAGGGGGTTCAAGTGTGTGGTTGTGGGGTCCCAGGCAAGCCATTAGCCTCTCTGAGCCTCAAGGTTTCTCAACTGTTACATGGGTACAGTAGTAGCATCAGCTACTTCCTAGGGTTATGTGAAAATTTGGGGAGCGGCATCCTAGGACTCTGTCACCCCCCATACGTGAGGAGGGGGAGGTGGGGCATCAGGATGAGGGGATGGTTGGAATCCCGTGTTCAGTCACTCACTCCTGTGCCAACATTCACTGGCACCTGGGGGATGGTGTACAGTTGGAAGTACAGACTTAGGATTTCTGGGTTGATCCCCTTTGTTATTTGGGGAAAATTCTTAGTCTTTACCTCTTGCAATTTCTTCTGCCTCATTTTCTCGCTTCTCTCCTTCTGGGACTCCAATTGCACGTATGTTAGACCTTTTGATTGCATCCCATGTATTTGCCGTGCTCTGCTCTGTTTTCCATTCTGTCTTCAGTTGGGGATCTTTCCATTCCCCTGTATTTAAGTTCACTGCTTATGTCTTCTCTGGCTGTGTCCAATCTTCTGTTAACCCCATCCACAAATTGGGAAGTTCAGATGTTATATTTTTCCGCTATACAGTGTTCATTTGATTTTTTTGTGTTTTTATAGATCCCCAGTTCTCTATTGAAATTTGCCATCTTTTTTGTCCATGTTTGTCCATCTTTCCTGCCACTTTATATTTTAAAGTCCCTTCTTTGCTAACTTCAACATGTGGTCATCTGTGTGCCTGCTTTTGTTGTCTCTTTTTCTCCCTTATCAATTATGTTTTCCTGCTTCTTCGTAGATCTTATACTTTGTTACTGTATTTTAGGCGTTGTGTGTAAATGAAGCATCAGAACTGAGGGAATGTCATCTTTTCCCAGTGACGGCTCCTCTTTCCTTCTCTTATGCAGATAGGAAAATGGGCTGATCACCTGCTAAGCTAGGTTAAGCTGGGCTGGAGCTTTAGTTAAACTCAGTTGACTCTTTGTTTCAAGAATCTCTGGGATGAGAGGAGATCTGTATTTGTTACCAGCTCCTATCTCTGGTGAGACTTATTTTGGGGAGGGCTATAGGGGTTACTCTTTTAAGGCTTTTTTTTTTTTTAAGATTCTATTTATTTATTTGTGAGAGACACAGAGAGAGGGCAGAGACATAGGCAGAGGGAGAAGCAGGCTCTCTGCGGGGAGCCTGATGCAGGACTTGGTCCCAGGACCCTGGAATCATGACCTGAGCCAAAGGCAGATGCTCAACCACTGAGCCACCCAGGCACGTCAGGGGTTACTCTTTGAAGATCATAGAGTTTAGAAGCAGACTATTTAGGTTAAAATCCTATCTCTACCATTTACCTGCTGTGTGACCCCAGGCAAGTGACATAATCTCTCTGTGCCTCAGTTTCCTCATCCACAAAGTGGTGAGGATGAAAGTATTTATCTCATAGGCTTGTTCTGAAGATTAAGAGTTAATATTTTCAGAGTACTGAGAATAGCACCTGGCACATAGGAGATTCTATCTAAGTACTAATTGATACTATAATCCCAGTGGTGGCATTTATTACTATTATTGTTGTTGTCATTAATGCCATTGTTCCCATCATCATCATCATTGTAGTAAACATTTACTACTCCTGTGGGCTAGACCCCATTCTGAGTGTTGAGTATATAGCAGCAGCCAGAGCAGTTCAGGATTGTGATCTTACAAGCAATTGTATGATTGGTGTATCTAATGATGAGAACAAAAAGTGAGCTCTGTGAATAGATAACTGGAGATGTCACCCTGGTCTGGGGGAGCGCTGTCAAGGAAAGCTTCCCTGAGGAGGTGAACTCTAAGCTAGACTATGAGACAGAGATAGAATTTACCAAGGGTTCATTGTTCTGTCTTCCGGTCCCCTCCCCCACCAGAGGGCCCAGGTCAACGGTCAAGACTGGCCTCGATGCTTGACTCAGACACAGAAGGGGAAGGGGACATCGGAGGAACCATCAACCCCTCAGTGGCCATGGCCATTGCTGGTGGCCCCCTAGCCCCTGGCTCCCGGTCCAGCATCTCCCAGGGCCCAGTGGCAGTGAGTATGACGCTAGTCCCAGTTCTCAGAGACACCATCCAACCTGGTAATAGAAGTTATGTAAGGATATACTGATAAGTCAGTTCTTTTTTTTTTTTTTAAGATTTTATTTATTTATTCATGAGATATATATATATACATATATATATGGAGAGAGAGACAGACAGAGACAAAGGCAGAGGGAGAAGCAGGCTCCATGCAGGGAGCCTGACGTGGGACTCGATCCTGGGTCTCCAGGATCAGGCCCTGGGCTGAAGGTGGTGCTAAACCGCTGAGCCACCCGGGCTGCCCCTTTTTTTTTTTTTTTTAGGATTTTATGAGAGAGAAAGCTAGAGAGAGCACAAATAGGGGTGGGGAGAGGGAGAAGCAGGCTCCCTGCTGAGTAGGGGGCCCACGTGGGGCTAGATCCCAGGACCCCTGGATCAGGACCTTAGCCTAAGGTGGATGCTTACCCGACTGAGCCACCCAGGCCCCCCAAGTAGGCCAGTTCTCATCACAATATGGAGGGAATGAAAAATCAGCTCCGTCCCTCCTGAGCACCCTCTCCCCTGCTTGGCCCCAGGCTTCCCGCTCAGGCTGCCCCCTCTCTGCCGAGTCCAGCCGGACCTTACTGGTGTGTGTGCTGTGGGTCCTGAAGAATGCGGAGCCAGCCCTCCTGCAGCGCTGGGCTGCCGACCTTGCCCTCCCTCAGCTGGGTCGTCTCTTGGACTTGCTCTACCTTTGCCTGGCTGCCTTTGAGTACAAGGTATGGGGATGGGGGTGGGCTGGGCCGGGGGGCCTGGGGTACAAGAGGCAGGTGCTACAGGAAAGGGACAGAGTCAATCTTGAACCCGTCCTCTGTCCTCACAGGGGAGAAAGGCCTTTGAGCGCATTAACAGCCTCACGTTCAAGAAGTCACTGGACATGAAGGCCCGTCTGGAGGAAGCCATCTTGGGCACCATTGGAGCACGACAGGAAATGGTCCGACGGAGTCGTGGTGAGAGGGAGATGTACCCTGTGCACGTCCCCACCGGCCACTCCTGGCCTTTGTCTCAGGGACCCCAAGGAGGGGGCATCCCTACCTGTGTGTGTCGGCCTCACCTTTCCCAGAGAGAAGTGCACCCACCATCCCTGTGCACCCGGGTGTCTGTGTTCCCTGTCTGTTCTCACATGTCATTCATGTTTAGCTGTGTGCTCCCTTAGCATGCATGTGTCACCCGGTGTCCTTGGGGTTATCCCACGTGTGTATCTTAATGCCAGAGCGTATCTCCTCACGGTCACATATCCTTATGTTTTTGCACATCTGTGAACACACGCCTGCGTGTCTCAGAGAGGAGCCCATTTGGGAACCAGGAGAATGTACGCTGGCGGAAGAGCATCACACACTGGAGACAGACCTCGGACCGTGTGGACAAGTGGGTGTGGGCAGGGAGTAGTTTGCTGGGGTCAGACCAGTTTCCAGAGAACTGGTGTCCCTAGAGCAGCTAAGGGAGGGAGAGAGAGCTCAGCCTCCAACCTCCTCCCATCCCCTCCAGGACCAAGGATGAAATGGAACATGAGGCCTTGGTGGACGGGAACCTGGCAACTGAGGCCAGCCTGGTGGTTCTAGACACACTGGAGATCATCGTGCAGGTAGGACTTGAGCCAGCATATCCCTGACCTCTGACCCCGCCACCATGCCTTGTGATCTCTGTCTAGAATCCTTTTCTTTCCTTGACCCTGTAAGCAGCTCAGTTCCTAACAACTGGATTTTTGACATCCCCTCCCCACCGCCCATCTCCTCCAGACAGTGATGCTGTCAGAGGCCCGGGAGAGCATCTTAGGAGCAGTGCTAAAGGTTGTACTGTACAGCCTGGGCAGTGCCCAGAGTGCCCTCTTCCTACAACACGGCTTGGCCACACAGCGAGCCCTGGTGTCCAAGGTAAGCCCCACTCGACAGGCGGGGTTCTCACAGTAATAATTATAGCCCTTTGAGCACCCACTATGTGCTCAGCATCTTCCTGAGACAGATGCTCCTTAGCCATAGTTGACAGAGGAGGGAACTGAGGATCAGAGTGGCAGAGTCACTCACCCAGGGTCACACAGCAAAGGATTAACCCCAGGGCTGATTCTAAGGCCCACTGTGCTTGGCCAAAGAGGGCAGAACACAGATGCCCCTGCCAAAGTCCCCATCAGGGACCTTCTGTGACACAATGAGGAGGGGCTGAGCCGTGTCTGTCCTGCCCCGGCGGGTAGTTCCCAGAGCTGCTGTTCGAGGAGGACACCGAGCTCTGTGCTGACCTCTGCTTGAGGCTCCTGCGACACTGCGGCAGCCGCATCAGCACCATCCGCATGCACGCCAGCGCCTCGCTCTACCTCCTCATGCGCCAGAATTTCGAGATCGGCAACGTAAGTGGGAGCAGCGGGCAGAGGGCATGGTCTCCCGGAGGCTCTGGTGAGGGCAGCCAGCCGGGGGTGTTGGTGCAGCAGATGGAGGGCAGGAGGGGAGAAGTTGGCAGGTCGAGCAGGCCGGGGGGTGGGGGGTGAGGGTCCGAGACTCACAGGTGTGCTCTTCCTCCCCGGCTCCTCTTAGAACTTCGCCCGCGTGAAGATGCAAGTGACCATGTCCCTCTCATCCCTGGTGGGGACAACGCAGAGCTTCAGTGAGGAGCATCTGAGACGATCACTCAAGACCATCCTCACTTACGCTGAGGAGGACGTGGGACTGCGGGACAGCACCTTCGCCGAGCAGGTAACACTGCTGGGCCCCCACCACGACCTCCTCCGCCTGCGTCTTCGCTCTGCCTGCTTAGCGCCCCCCACATCCCCAACCCCATCGCTAAGGCTCTCAATCACTTCTCGATGTCCTCATTGTCCCCGGCCATTCCCCCGCCCCAGGTCCAGGACCTGATGTTCAACCTGCACATGATCCTGACGGACACGGTGAAGATGAAGGAGCATCAGGAGGATCCTGAGATGCTCATTGATCTCATGTACAGGTGAGGAGGGCCAGGTGAGCCCTTTGGCCATTCTCACCCACAGACAGGTGATGGTGGAGTAGGTGGGGAGAGGGGCAGGTGTGCGGCCAGGAGACGGCCCAAGCAAGGTGAGGGCAGGGAAATGACTGGTAAAACATCCCCGTCCTCCTCACCACCTACCTCCCATGTGCCAGGATCGCCCGCGGCTACCAGGGCTCCCCTGACCTGCGACTCACGTGGTTGCAGAACATGGCGGGGAAGCACGCAGAGCTGGGCAACCACGCGGAGGCCGCCCAGTGCATGGTGCACGCTGCCGCCCTGGTGGCTGAGTACCTCGCCCTGCTGGAGGACAGTCGCTACCTGCCGGTGGGCTGTGTTTCCTTCCAGGTAAGCTGCTGGGGGTGGAGGTGGGGGTGTGATGGGCAGGGGGTGGCACCCGGGCTGGGCCCAGGGCCTGATGCCACCTCCCACCCTAGAACATCTCATCCAACGTGCTGGAGGAGTCTGCCATCTCCGACGACATCCTGTCGCCCGACGAGGAGGGCTTCTGTTCCGGGAAGCACTTCACGGAGCTGGGGCTGGTGGGGCTGCTGGAGCAGGCGGCTGCCTACTTCACCATGGTGAGACCTGTGGCTGGCCTCAGGATGTGGGGCTCGGGCCAGGGTGGTGGCGGCAGATCCACTGAGGGGCCTGATACTGGCTCCTAGAAGCTCAAGAGGAAGCCACTGTCTGCTCCCTTTCTGGGCAAGGGATTGTCAGAGGACAACAGGGACCTTCACAAGCTCGGGTTACCTGCCTCCCTCCCTGTAAAACCCTTAACACGTGGTTTGGATGTAGACAGCCTTCAATACACTCAGCCACTATTAATTTTTTTATTAGAGAAAATTTCAAGCACACATAAAAGAAGAGGTTGTACCACCACCCCCACACGCAGCACTCAAATCCAATAACCATCAGTCTTTACTCTCTCATCTCCTCTTTGCCCTTAGTTTTTTGTTTTGCTTTTGGTTTTTGATGGCCTTTTTTTTTTTAACATAAAAAGACAAGATCTTAATTTTCACAAATTGATTGACGAAACCCAACATGACTGTTCAGCTGGAGTTTCCTTTTTAAAACCTTGCCTACTCAGCAGCCATGCTGCTGGTCCTCATCTGAGGGCTTCTTATAAAGTGTCGTCTCCCCAGCTCTCTGACGCCTGCAATTTTTTTTAACATTTTATTTATTTATTTATTCATGAGACACAGAGAGAGAGGCAGAGACACAGGCAGAGGGAGAAGCAGGCTCCATGCAGGAAGCCTGATGTGGGACTTGATTCCAGGACTTCAAGATCACGCCCCAGGCCAAAGGCAGGCGCTAAACCACTGAGCCACCCTGGGATCCCCACCCTGCTTTTTTTTTTTTTTTTTTTTTTTTTAAGATTGTATTTATTTGAGAGAGTGAGTAAGAACACAAGCAGGGGGAGCAGCAGAGGGAAAAGCAGGCTTCCCACTGAGCAGGGAACCCAATGTGGGGCTTGATCCTGGTAGTCCAGGATCATGACCTGAGCTGTAGGCAGATACCCTGAACCCTATATTTTAACAAGATCTCAGAGATCCTTCTGTGTGTGTTGGGAGTCAGAGAAGTTCCAGCTTAAACCCTACCCATCACATTGTTCCCCACTCAAGTACCTCCCTGTACAGCCTCGCTGATGAAATCCTTTTACACAACTCTTTTTTTTTTAAGATTTATTTATTTATTTATTCATGAGAGAGAGAGAGAGAGAGAGAAGCAGAGACACAGGCAGAGGGAGAGAGAGAGAGAAAGAGAGAAGCAGAGACACAGGCAGAGGGAGAAGCAGGCTCCATGCAGGGAGCCCAACATGGGACTCGATCCTGGGTCTCCAGGATCGCGCCCTGGGCCAAAGGCAGGTACCAAACCACTGGGCCACCCAGGGATCCCCCTACACAACTCTTTAATACCAGTATGTGTTTAGAGGTTCCTGAGGATCTCAAAACAATTTTTTTTTGCAGTTGGTCTATTTGAATCAGGACCCATGACCAACAGTGGCTGTGACTGACAAGTCTCTTAACGCTCCCTGAATCAAAGAAAACAAAAACAAAAGACAGGGCCTCGGTCCCCCACTTTTTACAATTAAGGTTCTTAGTGTTTTCCTGGATAGGTTGAGGCCCAGGTATTGTATTTCCCGTTGTTGTAGATATGTTTTTCTCCTCCATTTTCTTGCTTGTGTGAAAACAGTTGGGTTTTTCCCTGCACTTGTTGGATACCTGGGCTTTGTGCTAACGGGTTTTCTGGCCTGCACAGGGCTGGTGTCCCTGTGGTGTTGCTTTACCTGTTCCTCAGTCCCCCATGTTCCTGGAGCTCTGCTCAGATTCAGGGTCAGGTTTTCCAGTGAGAATTCTTTTCTGTGCGGCCAGCCCCCTAGTGGGGTTTTCATTATTGTCATTTTGTTTAAAGGCTCAAGAACAAAAAGCCTTCGGAATAAATCAGACGGTAGACACAGAGCTCTCACAGTTGGTCAGGACACATCCCAGGGTGCTTGCTGTGTGCTGGGTTCGATGCTGGCACCAGCTGTGGGTGAGGGGCACTTAGGAGTGGCCGTGACCATGTGTCAAGAGATAGTTGGGTATAGAGATCTTGGGCACCACACCCAAAGGATTAGTGTTCGGGTCCTGGCCCTGGGAAGCCATGTCTCTGAGTTTTCATTTTCCCTCTGAGAAATGAAAAAAAAAACAAACTCCTCCCACTAATGAAGGAACATGGGTAAAGTGCAGATGTACATAGCATCTGGCCCATAGGAAGCATGGTAGAGGCCACACGGGGGTCTATGCAGGCTGAGTTGAAAGACTGGTATCCCATCTGGGTGGGGGTGGTCAGGGTGAGCTTCCTGGAGGAGGTAAAGATGGAGCCCTGGAGATGAGTAGCAGCACAGAAGGTGGGCTGTTTGAGGCAGAAGAGAAAACTAGCGAGGGTGCTGGTAATCCTGATGTGCCCCCACCCCCAGGGCGGGCTCTACGAGGCAGTGAACGAGGTCTACAAGACCCTCATCCCCATCCTGGAAGCCCACCGAGACTACAAGAAGCTGGCTGCTGTGCATGGCAAACTGCAGGAGGCCTTCACCAAGATCATGCACCAGGTGGGCCCAGATGCCCTCCCAGACCCTGCCCACGGCCCCACCTCCCACCTTCAGCACAGCTCAGCTGACCCTGACCCTTCTCTCTCCTACAGAGCTCTGGCTGGGAGGTGAGTCAGGCCAGTGGCCACCTGCCTGTGGGGCCCCCTCGCAATGGCTGGTCGGCAGTGGTCAGGGACCACCAGGGGGTGCTGGAGGAACATGGCTGCCTGGCTGCAGGGGCTGGTGCTCCAGTGGGCAATGACGCACCCTCCGCTTCTTCCCCCAGATCCCGGGGGGGCCCCCTCCCTGCCCCAGATCCCGAGGGCAGCCTGTGACTCACCCAGCTGGGAGCTCTCCAGAGACACCCCTCCCCTCGGGCAGGGCCAGCTTGGTCACTGCCTGTAATGTGGGGGGGAAGGGGGGGCTCTGACTCCCTCCTTGTCTGTCTCTATGTTCCTTTTTGTCTCTGTCTTTGGTCTCTTTCCCTGTTTCTTCCTCGCTCCTTGTCTTGCTCACACTCCCTCTCTGTCTCTGTCTGTCTCCTCCACTTTCCCCCAGGATGTCTGCTCCTCATTGCCATTTAGTGCTCCCCCTCTCCCGCCTCTCCCCTCACTTGGGTCTATTTTTAGGCATCTCCTAGTTTGGGGAGAATTTTCTGGCCAAAGAAGGCAGGAACCCAGAGCCAAGATGGGAGGGCTGGGTGGGGGCCGGGTAGGTCCCCTCCTTCCTTGGATCTCTGGTCTCTGCCCAAAGAATGATACTCATGGGGCAGTGTAACCAGGACCCTGGGGGTTGGGGGCTCTTGCCTTTGACCTCTCCCATGACTTTGTTTCTCCCTCTCCTACCAATACCCCTGTGCCCGCCCCACCCTGCCTGGGATCGGCCTTGGTGAGTGAACATGAGCTATCTACCCTCTTCCTTTCTCACCGAGGGTAGTATACCTGGTGGGGTGGGGGTGGGTGCCCTGAAACAAGGGGGCCAGAGCCTCTATCCCAGAGGGCTATGCATTCCCTCAGTCACTTAAGCATTTATTGAGCACCTGCTATGTACCCAGCCCTGTAGGCATTGAGGACACAGCTATAAGCAATAGAGCTCTAGTTCTAATTTCATGTTGAGATCCAGACTCTGAAGAATTACATGGGACCAGAGGGATAATCGGAAACTAGGGACTTGTGTTGAATGAGAACAAAGATTTGGGGGAGGCAGGAGACAGAGGCTGGGGAGAAAGAGTGAGGGTGTGGGCCGCTGGCAGTCGTCTGGGTCTCAGGGTCCCCCCAGCTGTGTCTATGACCTAATGTTCTTGGGGTTCCCCTCCTCCTGCCCACCTGTTCTGTACCTGGGGCTAGGGGACATGCATCCCTAGGGCAAGGGGACCTCCAGAGGGGCTGCCTGGGCCACAGCTCCCCTTCTTGCAGATGTAGCGCGTGTTTGGGACGTACTTCCGCGTGGGCTTCTATGGTGCCCGCTTTGGCGACCTGGATGAGCAGGAGTTTGTGTATAAGGAGCCATCCATCACAAAGCTGGCTGAGATTTCACACCGGCTGGAGGCACGTCCCAGCGGTAGGGGGGTAGACGGGCATTGGGCTGCCCTGGGGCGGAGTGGGGGCTGCTCCTCTGTGGCCCCGAGTCAGCCCCATGTCCCCAGGAGTTCTACACGGAGAGGTTTGGGGAGGACGTGGTCGAGATTGTCAAAGATTCGAACCCTGTGGACAAGACCAAGCTCGACCCACAGAAGGTAGGGGCTCCTGACCATCCCAGGGGACCCCCAGATCCTATATTTGGGGAGACTCAAATTATAATTTCCTGGGGACCCTCAAATCCTAATTCCCTGGCAAACTTCAAAGCTTATCTCCCTTGGGGCCCCAAGTCCTTTTCCTGGGGAGGTTCTTAAAACCTAGATTTAGGGAGAACCCCACATTTAAAGCTCCCAGACCCAAGGAAGTCCAAATCCCCTTTCCCCAGGGATGGCCCTGCAGGGAGGCTGGCAAGCCCCAAGGGTGTGTATTGGGGCTGTGGGAGCCTCATACCTGAGCCCCGTGTCCCAGGCCTACATCCAGATCACTTACGTGGAACCGCACTTCGATACGTATGAGCTCAAGGACCGGGTGACCTACTTCGACCGCAATTATGGGCTGCGCACCTTCTTGTTCTGCACGCCCTTCACACCTGATGGGCGTGCACACGGGGAGCTCCCAGAGCAGCACAAGCGCAAGACGCTGCTCAGCACAGACCACGCCTTCCCCTACATCAAGACTCGAATCCGCGTGTGCCACCGGGAGGAGGTGGGCAGGGGCCCAGGGAGGGGAGATGCAGAGACCCAAGATCCAAGGGAGGTCTGGGTACCCCAGACTCAGATTGGGGAGGTGAGAAGACCCCAAACTCCAACCCCCAGACACCAGTCTTCAGACTCAAACCTCTACTTCCAGACCTAGCCAGCATGAGGCTGGACCCCAACCAGACCAAAGTCCCCAGGGCCAGACATAGGCAGCTGAAACCAGATCCCCACTCTGCCAGAGCCAGGAGGGCAGAAGGCCCCACACCTTGTTCATCACACAGCCTCCTGGAACCCCTCTGTCCCCTCAGCAGGGGTCCAAGCTGCCCTGGGCTGGTTTGGGTCAGGACATCTTCAGGCCCCAGCCAGTACTTGACAACCCCCCGCCCCACAGACAGTGCTGACACCAGTGGAAGTGGCCATTGAGGACATGCAGAAGAAGACAAGGGAGCTGGCTTTCGCCACTGAGCAGGACCCACCCGACGCCAAGATGCTGCAGATGGTGCTGCAGGGCTCTGTGGGGCCCACGGTGAACCAGGTACAGCCAGTGGGGCATGCAGGCTCCCAACCGAGGCATCCTCAGGTGCCATGCAGACACCCTTATGAGCCCCTCTCACCCTGCAGGGTCCCCTGGAGGTGGCCCAGGTTTTTTTGGCAGAGATCCCAGAAGACCCCAAACTCTTCAGGCATCATAACAAGCTGCGGCTCTGTTTCAAGGACTTCTGCAAGAAGTAGGCCTGACACCTTCAAGCCCCCATTATGGGCTCCCTGCCTTCCTGACCCCGAACAGCTTCTCTATCCATTGGGATACAGAGTCCATTATGGAGCTCCCGCCTCTCTGGTTCTCATTCGCTCTCCTCTACCTAGCTGACTCCCATTATAGCTCCTGACCCCCACCCATGGACTGCGCCCCCTCCCCCCTGCCAGTCTTGCTTTCTCCTGACTGCTGGCACTTGAGCATCTCCTGTGGTCTGTGTGTCACAGGTGTGAGGATGCCCTGCGGAAGAACAAGGCCCTGATAGGACCAGACCAGAAGGAGTACCACCGTGAGCTGGAGCGGAACTACTGCCGCCTGCGGGAGGCTCTGCAGCCCCTGCTTACCCAGCGCCTGCCCCAGCTGCTGGCACCTACCACAGCAGGCCTCAGGTGCCTGACCCTGGCCCCCCAACCATAGAGACGGCAGAGGCAGGCACAGATGGGTGCTGTCAACAGACATGCACGTCAACATGCATGCTTGGCAGGCTCTAGGCAGCCACTTCAGAGCCTGGCTAGGTCACTTCCCAGACATGTGTCTTCACCTCTCTGAGCCTCGATTTCCACATCTGTAAAATGGGCACAGTTCTTATCTTTGGTGGTAGATTCCAAGAGAGATTCTGGGAACCCATGGCCAGATCAGAAAGGATGTGAAAGAAACAGAATCCCTAAAGGGATCTTTAGAGGAGGAGGAGGCTGATGAGCACTATGGAGTTGGCAGCCCCATGGTCATGCTGAACCCCCTCATCCTTCCCCCCAGGAACTCCTTAAACAGAGCAAGTTTCCGGAAGGCCGACCTCTGAACCTGCGTGACCTGAAGCCACACCCAGAAGAACCATCACCCTGGCTTCACCTGTCTATGCCTCCCTGGGACTTTCCCCCACTGAGCCCTGGGCTGTGGGGTGATCATATTGCACACCGGGCTGGGCCCTCTATTCCTCTGTTCCCATCTGTGTGCACTGATGCTTCTTATCTTTTCTAATTTAAAGTGGTTTTCATAAGCAGCCTGTTTGTGGATCCTGGGAGCTGGGTCATGTGTGCACTGTCTACCCACACATCCTGATCTTTGACAGACTCTGTGAGAGCTCACTGAGTGCCAGGAACACTGTAGTGACATTTGCAAATTCCTGCCCTGGTGGGGCTGATATTCTAGTAGAAGCAACACACAACTAACAATGTCACCTGCCCATGGGGGATAATAATAACGTTAATGAAACCCTTGCAGAGTACTCAGCCCAGGGATGAATGGCTCCTAAAAAGTCACTGCCCTGTTTATGGGGTCTTTTTGCCCGAGGGACCTCTCTCAGGCCCCTACCTCCTAGTTAGTGAATTTTCTCAATGGCATTATCAGGTAGGAAGCATTCTTAACCCTGTTTTACAGGTGGGGAAACTGAGGCACCAAGCAGTTAAAGGTTTGGTGGGTCTGAAATTGGAGCCCAGGTCCGGTTTAGCCGTTGCCTGCGCAGCCTCGCACTGACCCAGCCCGACTCCCCACCCCGCGGCGGTCACGCCACCCTGTACCAGGCCTGTGCTGGGCCGCTTCCAGCCTCGGCCGGCGGGGGGTGGGGAGGACGGGTGACCTCCGCCGCCGCCGCCGCCGCCGCCGCCGCCGCCGCCCCCGCCAGCGCCCTCCCGGAGCTGGGCCTCGGCCAGCCCCGCCCCCTCCTGCCCCTCACTGCGCCCAGCTGCAGCGGTGGGGGTGGCCCGTGCCCCGGGGACTCCGGGGCAGGGCGGGAGGGCGCCACGGGACCCCCCGCGCGCGCGTATACACCTGCGGGCCAGGTGCGATCGCGCCCTCGCGGCGTCCCCCTCCGCGGCGGCCCGGGGCGGGGCGGGGCGGGGCCGTCCCGGGGAGGGCGGGGCGGGGGCGGGGCCACCGCCGAGGGCCGGGCGGCCGGGCGGTGGCGCGCGGAGGACGCACGGGCGGCGGGACGCAGGGACGGCGGCGGCCGGAGCGCGCGAGGCGAGTAGGACCCGAGGCTGGGTCGGGGTTCGAGTCCGGTTCGGGGTTGGAGCGTGGTCCCCGCCCCAGCCACCCCCAATCCCGGGGCGCGACCTCGCCGTTCTCTACGAGCCTCTGCCTCCAACTCTACGTCTCGGTCCAAACTTTCCGGACTCTGAGAGCCTCGTTCCCCGCCTCTCTGTCCCCTCCCCGCCTTTGGCCCCGTCCCTGCCTCTCGCCCCCGGCCCCGTCCTCCTCCGCCTGCACCTCTCGCCCTGCCTCCGCCCCATCCCTGCCGTCGCTCTGCTCCTCTCCGCCACCTCGGTCCTCTGTACCTCCTTCCCCCGCCCCGGCCCCCCTCGCCTCCTCCGCGGCCGAGCCGGGCCGGGCCCCAGACGGCGGGAAGGCGGCCCGGCCGGACGCCGGGCTGGGCCTCGGCCTGGCGGCTGGGCCGGCGTGGGGAGCGGCAGCTGTTTGCCATTAGCCGGGGACCCCGCAGGCCCCGCCCCCTCCCTCCACGGGGCGGGGTCACCCTTGCCCCCATCTTTGGGGCGGGGAGACCCCAGAGACGTCCAGCTTGGCTGGGAGTGGGGGCTGCAGGGAGACCCCGCGGCCATTCGGGCCCCGGTCCCGCGGCCCCGCGCCCCGTTACCTGTTCCCTCTTGGAGTGTCCGCCTCGTTTTCTCCATCTCTCTCCGACCCGGTGTTTCCTTTTTTATACCCCAGGGTCCCACTCAGGGAGGGCGCCTTCAGCCACAGACACCTCCCCCATCACGCTCCCCACCTCCATCTGCGTTCTAGACCTGGAGTCGTCCTCGCACCTAGAGGGCGATCAGATGACTAGAGACCCTCTGCCTTCAGTCTCTGTGTCTGGGAAATGGGCAGAGGGATGCGGAGCTAGGGGTGAGGTGACCCTGGCAGTGGGGAATCTTCCGGGCTTAGGTTCAAGTGCAGACCCAGCCCCTTCCCCTTCTAGTGACCCTGGACAAACTCACTGTACATTTCTGTGACCCCAGATGCCCTGTTTCCAAAACAGGGCAATAACCTGTGCCTGATGGGAATGTTGTGATCAGATGAGCAGCTGGGGTGATTATTACTATTATGATTATTACTCGCCCCACCGCTTTTCACCTCCAGGGGCCCCCACGGGATATTCCGATTCTGCTTCCTGCCCGCCCATCTCTCTCAGGTCCCCAGAAAATGCTTTTGATCACCTCCCTGGTGTGTAGGGGTGAACTTCCAAGTTCTTGGTTTCGTGGAAAACCAAGTTTCATACAATTGGTTACTGTGCTGCAGGCGGCATTGGAAGCCAGAGACGTGGAAACAGAGGGTAAGAGAAGTGGAGTGAGATACACAGGCGTGGAGAGCGTGGAGAGACGCAGAGGGACGTGAAGAGACTAAGCAAAGGCACTAAGCAGGAGGCGAGCAGGGTGTAAGACTAGGAGGAGCTTGGCCGCCCCTGGAGCCCCAGCCCCGCCTTCATGCCCGGCAGGTGCCCCGCCTGGTCCATCCTCCCAGGTACCCACTGCCCTGGCCCCCCTCAGCCAGAAAGGGTCCTCCTTGGTGGGATGGGATGGGCTGGGGCCTCTGGAGCAGGGTGGCTAGAGGTCAGACAGCAGAAAGAACTGGCCAAGCTCAGGCTGAGTGTTGGGGACAAAAGGGTGCTGGCTGGTCTCCAGGGCTGAGGAGGGGTTAGTGAGAGGCTCTGATTGTCCCTCCCTTTTGCAGCCTCCAGGCACCCTCTCTTACTTCCTCCCCACCCTCCCACCCCCATGACTTCCCTGGCCACCACTCGGCCTTCTATCCCTGCTGCGCCCCTGAGCCGGACGCATCCTGGGGGGGCAGGAAGTTCTCGTGTAGCCCGGCAGCGAAACTGTTTATTTTTAGAGAAAATTGTTTCCATAAAGAGGAAAGGCTTTGCTCCTCACTGCCTCCCCCACCTCACCGACTTTCCCTCCCCCCCACTCTGGTTGGCCTGCCCCAGCTCTGCTTTGGGGTCCCCTACCCTGAGCTCCATCTCTCCTGGTGTCCCCGTGTCTCTGTGTCCTCGGATCCTTTCAGGAAGACAGTCCCTTACTCAGGGCCTCAGCCCCCTGCCCACCTCAGCCCCCATGCATCCCTGTAGCCAGCTTCTGGCCTGGGCTGAGAGGAGGGGTGCAGGAAGGGTGGGGCCTGTTAGGCTCGGGGGGCCCCCAGCCCAGGGCCTTGTGGAGGCGGGGCTGTGGGAACAGCTGGATCCTGTCCAGCGGCTGGACAGATGTGCAGGCGGGCCGTGAGGTTTGGTTTCTTTGTTCCAGGCCGCGGGCCCCCCCACCCCCACCCCTTTCCACAGCCAGGCCGGGTGTGTTCCTATGAGAGGGTCCCAGACTCGGGGAAGAGGAGGGATTGGGAGGGGGACAATTGTGGGGGAAGGGTGGCCACATCCCCTTCTTCCCCACTGCAGACTCTTCCTGACTCCAGGCTCCAACATCCCCTTTTCCCCAGGTAAGCCTCAGCCAGTGCTGCAGGTGATCTGAGATAAACCCCAGGTGACTCTTGAGGAGCGTCTGCAGACCAAAGGATGGCCCAAGTCCTGCACGTGCCAGCCCCCTTCCCAGGTCAGAGGGCTCGGGAAGAAAGGGCCCTGCCCCAGGGTCTGGGGGGAAAGATAAGGCCTTGCCTCGGGGGCAGTGTGGGGGGGGGGCATGGTTACTGGGGGTAGGATACAACCCTTCCCTGCAGGCCTGAATGAGGGCCTTTGGCTCTGCCCTAGAGGGTCTGATGGGGGAGATAGTCTTTTAGGGAAAGGGGCTGGTCTGAGACTAGAGACAGTCCCTGGTCCTTGCCCTGAGGGTTTCTGAGGGGGCAGGGCCTTGCCCTGAGACTGGAGCCACAGTTGAGCACCCAGTGGTCTCCCCTCCTGTGGGTGAATAAACCTCGACTCTCCCTGGGATGTGAACATGAGCCTTCCCCCTGAGGAGGGGACAGCAGTGTTCAGAGGCCCTGGTCTTTCTTCACACCCCAGGGGCCCCCGGTCCAGCCTCCCCACCCGCCTTCCCTGCCAGGGAGCCTGACCCACCATACTCCGTGGAGACGCCCTACGGCTACCGCCTCGACCTGGACTTTCTCAAGTACGTGGATGACATTGAGAAAGGCCACACGCTCCGGCGCGTGGCCGTGCAGCGCCGGCCCCGCCTCGGCTCACTGCCACGGGGTCCCGGCTCCTGGTGGACATCCACTGAGTCTCTGTGCTCTAATGCCAGTGGGGACAGCCGCCACTCGGCCTACTCCTACTGTGGCCGTGGCTTCTACCCGCAGTATGGTGCCCTAGAGACGCGTGCCGGCTTCAACCCGCGCGTGGAGCGCACGCTGCTGGACGCCCGTCGCCGCCTGGAGGACCAGGCGGCTGCACCCACTGGCTTGGGCTCCCTGACCCCCAGCGCAGCAGGCTCCACAAGCTCGTTGGTGGGCGTGGGGCTGCCACCCCCAACGCCACGGGGCTCGGGACTGTCCACACCCGTGCCTCCCAGTGCTGGGCACCTGGCCCACGTGCGGGAACAGATGGCGGGTGCGCTACGGAAGCTGCGGCAGCTGGAGGAGCAGGTGAAGCTGATCCCCGTGCTCCAGGTGAAGCTCTCTGTGCTGCAGGAGGAGAAACGGCAGCTCACAGTACAGCTCAAGAGCCAGAAATTCCTGGGCCACCCCACAGGGGCCCGGAGCCGCAGTGAGCTCTGCCTGGACCTCCCAGAGCCCCTCGAGGACCCGGTGACCCTCGAGACCCGGAGCGTGGGCACCTGGGTCCGAGAGCGGGACTTGGGTGTGCCTGACGGGGAGGCAGCCCTTGCCGCTAAGGTCGCCGTGCTGGAGACCCAGCTCAAGAAAGCACTCCAGGAGCTGCAGGCAGCTCAGGCCCGGCAGGCTGACCCCCAGCCCCAGCCCCAGCCCCAGCCCCGGCCTCCACCAGACAGCCCCATCCGCGTGGACACTGTCCGGGTGGTAGAGGGCCCTCGGGAGGTGGAGGTGGTTGCCAGTACAGCCGCCGGGGCCCCTGCACAGCGAGCCCAGAGTCTGGAGCCCTATGGGACAGGGCTGCGGTCCCTGGCAACGCCTGGAGGGGTCGAGAGCCCTGCAGTGTTCCGTACCCATGAGGTGGTAGAGACAGCGTTCCCCACAGCCACTGCATCCACTGGCAACGTCCACCTGGTGAAGAAAATTAGCATCACGGAACGAAGCTGCGACGGGACAGCAGGTGAGCCATAGTGCACGGGGGAGGCTGGGGGAGAGGTGCCCTTTGTTCCTGTGAAGGCCAAGGTCTAGCCTTAGCCCTGGCCTTCCGTCAGACCAACCACGCTGGTTCTCAGAGCCCCGGTCTCTTCACCTGCAAAAAGGGGACAGTTGTGCCGTTGATTCTGTGCTGTAGGGACCATGCAGAAAAATCAGGTATCTGATTGAGTGTACGTCCTCATGTCTAGTGCATTGTAAGTATCCAGAAAACAGGAGGTATTTGAGGAAGGGTCCCTAGGACTGTTGGCTTATTGAGCCAAAAAACCCATCCATTTTATTCAGTAAATGGTAGAAACCAATTTCAGTCCGGTTTAGGCAATGTATTATTCATGTAACCTGGTGACGGGTTCAGTCATAGCTGGATCTAGGTGCTCAAATATCTTCTGTGCACCTTGAGGTCTTTCTCAGGTGAGTGAAAGTGGCCCCACCACTCCAGGGATCTGTCTTTCCATCTTGGTGGAAAGGGAACTTCTCAGTCCAAATGGTGCCCATAAACGATCCCAGGAGCGCCCCTCGTTGGCCAGTGGCCGTCATGTGCCCATCACTGAGCCAAATCACAGTGTTTTTCGTTGCCCCCAGTGCAGATCCTCTAACCCCAGATCCTGGGGGTAGAGGAGCCCCACCCAAGCCCTGTGGCCTTTGAGGGAACAAAGGGGGTGTCCCCTAGAGGAAGTGCTGAGTCCTCATGCCAGGAAAGGGGATGTGGGATCTGCAAAAGACAGCTGCCCCACCACTGCCACCCTTAGGCTCCTGGGAGAAGCTGTCAGAATGAGTCATAATAATGGCAGCTGTTCTTTATCAGAGGCTAGCCTGGTGCCAGGTGCTGTGCTGAGGCTTTCAGTCATGGAAGGCTGAAGAGTATGGGCTTTACAGTTAAGCAACCTGGGTTCAAATTCTACTTCATGATGTAGCCCTAGGTGAGGGACTTCACCCCTCTGGGCCTCAGCTTCCCAATCTGTAAAGTGGCATAACGATAGTCCCAGCCCCTAGGACTCGTGACTTGATGTACACAGTGAACCCTCCAGCGCTGCCTGTTGCTGCTTCTTTTTTTTTTTTTTTTTAATTTTTATTTATTTATGATAGTCACACAGAGAGAGAGAGAGATGCAGAGACATAGGCAGAAGGAGAAGCAGGCTCCATGCACCGGGAGCCCGACGTGGGATTTGATCCCGGGTCTCCAGGATCCCACCCTGGGCCAAAGGCAGGCGCCAAACCGCTGCGCCACCCAGGGATCCCATTGTTGCTGCTTCTGTTGATAACTTTCAGGCCCATTCTGCTCTCTGCTGGGGAGACTGAGGCTCAGGGAAGAGCTGTACTTGCCCTGTGTCGCACAGCCACGAAGTGGCTGAGCCAGGATCTAAACCGAGGTCAGCCTGAACCTGCAGGGGGCTCTAAGGTACAGCCTAGATCCCCATCCCGGTCTCAAATGTCAGAGCCCCATGGAGGGACCAGAGGGCACATGCTGGAGGGAGGGGACCCAGCTGTGTTTTTTTGCCTTTCCATGTTGTTCCTGGCCAGCTCCAGGCACCACTCCTCTGTTCTGTGTCCATCGCAAACACCCGGCCCTTTGACTCTGGCCCCCAGCCAAGGGCTCTGCCCGGCTCCGCCTTGGGATTTCTGAGAGGCAGCCTTCATTCCAGACATGCCACCTAGGGCAGCCATGGGGCTGCCTGCCTGCAGGACACACAGACCTAGTGATGTTCCCACTGTGTGTGGGCTGCTGCCCCCAAAAGCTCTTCCTTGTGTCTCACTTAACTCCTCCTTGCTGCAGCCAGCCCCAGCCTCTGCTTTGCTTGGGCGGAGCTGGAGCTTGCCCGTTCATTTCAGTGTCTTCTCAGTCTGCAAACTTTTATTGAACATTTGCTATGTGCAGGACTCTTTTGGGCTTTGGGGGTATAGCAGTGAACAAGATAGACAAGTGCGACAAACAAATGAAGCCCCGTAGTAAATAAGTGAAGAAGTATCATTTCAGAGGAGAGGTGTTTGAAGCAAATAAAACAGGGGCGTGGGGTAGGCAGCCATCAGGTGGGGTGATGGTCTGGGTTCCAACTCTGATTACCCTACCCCCTAGTTCTGTGCCCTTGAGCTAGTTATTTGACCTCTGTGTGTCTCATTTGCAAATGGCCAGGGGTAGGGGTGTCCTGACAGCCTGGTATCACCAGATCAGTGTGAGGCTTCAATGTGTCAGTTCCCATTGGGTGTTCCATGTGGCATCAGGCACATGGTAGGTGCTTGAGGGTTAGCGGTTGGCTCTTTAAACCAAGATGTGGGGGATCCCTGGTGGCTCAGCGGTTTACCGCCTGCCTTTGGCTCAGGGCGCGATCCTGGAGTCCCAGGATCGAGTCCCACATCAGGCTCCTGGCGTGAAGCCTGCTTCTCCCTCTGCCTGTGTCTCTGCCTCTCTCTCTCTCTCTCTTTCATGAATAAATAAATAAAATCTTAAAAAAAATTAAAAATAAATAAAAAATAAACCAAGATGTGAAAGAGAGGCAGCAGCCACGTGGCACCAAGGTGGGAAGAAGAGTGTTCACAGTGGGGGCAAAGGTCCTGAAGCGAGGAGGGGCTCGAGCACGTAAACTGTTGAACCAGCTAGAGTAATGAGGCCAGACAAGCAAGGTCCAGAGGTGCCTGAGCATCAGCGGCGGGCCCTGTAGGGCTTGCAGACTGGGGAGGAGGAGCAATATGAAAAATGAAATTAGATGTACAGGACTTGACAAGCGTTGGGACCATGTGTTTAGGTCACCCAGCTTGATGGGTAGGTCCCGGAGTACTCCCTGGGGGAGGAAGTAAGGAGGACTTCTCTGCCATCTAGAATTCCCTCACTGCAGCCAAAGGGCGAAGCAGCCTTCCCCTCAGGCTGGAAAGGGTGGGTGGGGCAGGCAGAGGCTGGGAGACCTCATGAAGTCCCATCCCCCACCACCCAAAAGCAAGGCAGGGAGATGAGTGGGAGACAGGGCAGCTGGGCGTGTGCATCCGTGGGGGCTCCAAAGCTTTGAAATTTCCTTTGCTCCTGTTCAAAACATATTCCTATGACAGCAATTCATATGCTCTGTGGAAAGTTTGGAAAGTACAGAAAAATCTGGAACACAAAACAAAACCCCCATAAACCCACCACCGCCCAGACACAGCTGTTGTCAGCACTTCTGCTTCTTTCCTTCCGAAATTTTTAATGCAGAAAATAATATGTAGGTTTCAAGTCCAGCAACAGGGAACCGATGGAATGTGTTGTCTAGCATTATTTCACTTTTAAAAGCATTTAGGTAGCTTTACTTGGGGCCAGGGCGTTTCTAGACGCTCTTTTTCCATTTTAATTCATTTACATCCCCAGCACCCCTGTGAGGTGGGTGGCGTTATCATTCCCCATTTGACAGAAGAGGAAACAGAGGGCCCCAGTGGTTGCCCACTGTTCATGGAGCCAGGATTCAAACTCCGCCTTTGGTTTTCTTTGATGGAACCTGATCCCAGGGGCATTTCTTCCCGTGATTAAAAATTCCCGGGACGTAGTATTTACTGGTGAGCCACGTCGATGTCTGCTGTCATCGGGCGCCACACAGACGTCCCTCTGCAGAAACCCCTCACGTCTTCTGTTTTCTCAGGACAGGTTTCTGGAAGACCATTTTTGAGGACCATGATGTCTCTTGCCAACTTGCTTTATTCCCCTGTGGCCCCACTCCCTTCCTACACTGGGTGGCTGAGTGATTTAAATTTTTAAAAATTTCTTTTGGCCAAAGGAGGCCCAAACTGAGTTCATCTAAATTCTTCTGCTCACAGTGACCATCTCCATCTGCGTCTGCCAGCTCCCTCATTTTACTTGATTCTTTTTCCACCTCCACCTTCCACCCCCAGTGCTGAGGGTCGGTAAATATTTTCAGCTCCGTGGGCCGTATGATCTTAGTGGCAATGGCTCAATTCTGCTTGGTTCTCTCTCTCTCTCTCTCTCTCTTTTAAGCTTGATTGCAGTGAGCTTAATATGCAAAAAAATTAGCATATTTTGTGCACGAATTTTGATGAGTTTAGCGTCTCGGTTCTGCTTCTGTAGCACGTAAGTGTGGACAGTATAGAACGGAACAAGCGTGGCTGTATGAAATGCAATTTCATGTAATTTTCACATGTCCCAGATAGCATTCTTTTTTGTTTTTCCGACCATCAAGAATGCAAAAATCGTGCCCATAGTCCATATTTCGCCAACCCCTGCTCTATGCCGCTCACACTCCCCCCCCAGCCCATGTAATATCATTCCTCGCAATCCACCTTCCAGAAGCTTATTTAGACATTTCAGTGTCCTTGAAAAATATGCTCTGTGCATGCTTGATTTCCTAAAATGGTATTGTGATTTCCGAAGAAAAAAATCTTGCTGTTTCTCTCTCTCTCTCTCTTTTTTTATCTCTCTGTACACTCTTTTTGAACTCTCCACCCTGATGCTTCTACATTGGGTTTGTCAGTCAGAAGGACCACATCGCCTTCTGCCCTAGTGTGTGCTACGCTTTTCTCATCCATACCCCCTTGGGGGCACCCAGTTATGTCCAGCTCCTGGCTGCCATGAGCAGTGCTGGTGCTGTCTTCACATGTCGCTTCCCCTGGGGTTGCTGATTCACAGGGAATTCACCATTTCACTCCAGGTTTTGTCCAATCCTCTCTGGGCAAGCTCTCCCTGTCCAAGCTCCCACCAGCCACGCTTGGATCTGAGGTGCCCATTGCCCCACATACCCACCAACACGAAGTTTTTTCTCTCATGTTTTGCCCATCGACTCTGGTGCAGGGTGGTATCTCCTTGTTTTAATGTGCATTTCTTTGATCTTTTGGTGAGATAGGGCATCACCATACATGTTTCATAAGACTCCTCTGTGAATCACTTATTTGTAGCCTTTGTCCGTTTTTCCTTGGGCAATTTTGAGAAGTTCTGACATATTCCAGGATCGAGGTTGGCAAACTACAGCCTTTGGGCCAAGTCCAGCCCACTGCCTGTTTTTATAGGCTCACAAGCTAAGCATGGTTTTTCATATTTTTAAATGGTTGAACAATGTGAAAAGAAGAACAACATTTTGTGACACGAACAAAATTAATATGAAATTCGTGTTGTGACACAGCCATGCCCATTAATTTACATACTGTCCAGGGCTGCTTTTGCAAATGAGACCTTCCAGCCCACATAACAGAATATTTATTGCCTGGCCCCTTACAGAAAAAGTTTATTGAGTCTTGTTCTAGAAGAAAATCTTTGGCCACTTCTGGCATTGTGAATATTTTCCCATAGTGTATATCCTGTCATTTAACTTTGTCTATGAAGGTTGTTGTTTTATAATGAAGTAGAAATGTTCATGTCAAATACAGTTAAACCCATCCTATTTTTCTTCTTTTGTTAATTTTTAAATTTTTTTTTTCAAATTTTATTGACTTATAATTGGCATGTAGCACTGTACCCATTCAGGGTAATCAAATAATGATTGTGATATTTGTATATATTGCAAAATAATTATTACAGTAAGTTTAGTTAATATCTGGCAGCTCACAGAGTTCCAGACTTTTTCTTGTGACAACATTTAAGATCTCCTCTCTTAGCAACTTTCAGATGTTCATTCAATACAGCATTATTAGCTATAGTCACCATGCTGCACAGGACAGATCCAGGATTTATGTATTTCATACCTGGAAATTTGTACATTTTGACCCCTTTCTCCCATTTTCTCACCCCCTTACTCAGGAAACTACCGGTCTGTTCTCTGCATCTAGGAGTTTGTTTTTTTTTTTTTTTTAAGATTTTATTTATTTATTCATGATAGACACAGAGAGGGAGAGAGGCAGAGACTCAGGCAGAGGGAGAAGCAGGCTCCATGCAGGGAGCCTGATGCGGGACTCGATCTCAGGACTCCAGGATCATGCCTGGGCTGAAGGCAGGCACTAAACTGCTGAGCCACCCACAAATCCCTTGGGGTTTTTTTGTTTTTGTTTTTGTTTTGTTTTTTTACTTCTACATGTAAGTGAGATCATCTTGTATTTTTCATATGTAGTTTGAGGTTTGTTTATTTGTTTTTAGAGACAGAGAACGAGGAGTAGGGAGAGGGATAGAGAGAATTGTAAGCAGGCTGCGCACTTAGCACGGATCCTGATGCCAGGCTTGATCTCACAATCTTGAGATCATGACCTGAGCCAAAATCAAGAGTCAGACATTTAACCAACTAAGGCACCCAGGCGCCTCATCTTTGAGGAATTTTTTTTTAATATTTTATTTATTTATTCACGAGAGACACAGAGAGGCATAGACCTAGGCAGAGGGAGAAGCAGGGTCCCTGTGGGGAGCCTGATGTGGGACTTGATCCCAGGACCCTGGGATCACACCCTGAGCCAAGGCAGATGCCCAACCACTGAGCCATGCAGGTGCCCTATCTTTGATGAATTTTTAAAGGAATCTTTCCTCTTCCTGAGGCCCCCGATATTCTGTTACATTTTCTTCCTGTAGCTTTGTACCTTCCTGTAGCTACATCCATCCTTCTGAGTTTTCATGTTAAGGTGTGAGGTAGGGATGCAGCTTGATTTTTCTTGGGTTGAGTGAGCTTCTTTTCCCAGCACCACACCCCAAGACCATCTTTCCCACTAATTTGTGGAAACCCCTTTGTCTTAACCCAAGCTCCCTCAGCTGGGGCCTTTGCTGGGTCTTCTCTTTTTTTGTTCCTTTGGCCCATTTCTTCCCTCAGCAGCATTTGCTCTTTTGGCCACTGTGGCTGTTTGGCTGTTTGGCATGTTTTACTATGCCCTCCTCAGCCAGGTTCCCCATCTCTACTCTTTTACTATAAGGTTGTTTTGGCTGGTCATAGACTTCGGTTCTTCCATATAAACTGTGGTGTCGTTTTGTCGTTTTGCCCTGTTCCTTAGTGGAATGACAATAACAATTTCGATCAGTTCTATTATTGTCATTGCTGTTTTAACAGTTGCAGTGCCTGACTTCGAACTCCTCACACCAGAAGGAGCCATCCAAGCTTTTGGAGACAGGGCCTGCTTTACCTTTGGGGCAGAATGGGTTATAGTGCTGCTCTGTTTCTTTTTTTGTTTGTTTCCTTTTTCTATGTCTTAAAAAATTGTGGTAAAGAACAATGAACATGAAACTTAGCATGTCTGACTGGCCAATTGAGTGGCATGAAGTACATTCACATGGCACCAGCATCCCTCCCTAGAACTTTCCCATCTTTCCAAACTGAAACTCTTAAACACAGACTCCCCATTCCCTCCCCCAGCTCTTGGCGCCCACCATCGACTTCCTGTCTGTGAATGTGACTCCCCTGAGGACCTCACATAAGTGGAATCAGACAGGATTTGTCCTTTTGTGACTGGTTTCTTTCACCAAGCTGAGTGTTGTTTCACCTGATTTATTTTTTATTTTTTATTTTTTTTTACCCTCCCAGGTCTTTAAATTAAGAGTCTTGAGTTTGGGGCAAATAACCAAGGTTCTGAACTGGCCCGTCTGCCTTCTGACACCTTCCACTTGGCCATATAGTGATTTTGTTTGTTTGTTTGATTGACTTTATTGACAGAGTTTAAAAAAGAAACCGGGAGAGCCACATAGACACCCAGCGTGTGCTTTGGTTCCCCACAGGGGCTTGGGCTGCGGCTCTGGAATCGGCCTGGCCCAGCCACACCCTGAGCTGGGTGCTGTCAGAGACACATTCTGTGGCTGGGTCTCATCTGTCCTTCACTCTGTGCTTGTTCTATTTCCTCTCTGTTCTTTTTTTTTTTTTTTAATTTTATTTATTTATTCATGAGAGACACACAGAGAGAGGCAGAGACACAGGAAGGGGGAGAAACAGGCTCCCTGCAAGGAGCCTGATGTGGGACTTGATCCCAGACCCCGGAATCACGCCCTGAGTCAAAGGCAAACGCTCAACCACTGAGCCACCCAGGTGTCCCTTCTCTGTTCTTAACTCCATTTGAGTATCATAGACTTGAAGTAGTTACTGTGTATGTCAGAAAAGGTTGTAACCATTCAAGGGAATTGAAGGGAATTGCCCAGCAGACCCCAAGGCCAGCGGTTGAAATGAGACGCCCTGGGGAAGCAGTGACATGGAAGCCACACTTGGCCTGTGGGGGGCCCTGAGCAGGTTCTGAGTTGGGGACAGCCACTCACAGTGGCACTTTTATTCCTGGCACCAGGCTGGCAATCCAGGCCTGGAGCACCCTGCCACCCCACTCCCACCAACATGGGCAGGGGGCACCCCAGGGACTAGCGCCCTCAGAGTCACCTTTGTCCTCTACCAAACCTGGGTAGGGTTTCTTAAATGTGGTAACATATACATATGCATGATATAAAACTTAACCATCTTAGCCACTTTATTTTTTAAAGTGGCTCCATCCCCAATGTGGGGCTTGAACTCATGACCCTGAGACCAAGAGTCACATGCTCCACTGACTGAGCCAGCCATTTGCCACCCCGCCCCCCTGTCTTTTTTTTTTTTTTTAATTCATGAGAGACACAGAGAGAGAGAGGCAGAGACACAGGCAGAGGGAGAGGCAGGCTCCATGCAGGGAGCCCGATGTGGGACTCGATCCCAGGACTCCAGGATCACACCCTGGGCTGAAGGCAGAAGCTCAACCACTGAGCCACCCAGGTGTCCCCCCACATCACACCCCCCAATCTTAACCATTTTAAAGTGTCCAGTTCACTTTTTTAAAAATTTTTTTATTTATTTATGATAGTCAGAGAGAGAGAGAGAGAGAGAGAGAGAGGCAGAGGCAGCAGAGACGTAGGCAGAGGGAGAATCAGGCTCCATGCACCGGGAGCCTGACGTGGGATTCGATCCTGGGTCTCCAGGATCACGCCCTGGGCCAAAGGCAGGCTCCAAACCGCTGCGCCACCCAGGGATCCCTAAAGTGTCCAGTTCAGTGGCACTAAGCACATTCACATTGTTGTACAACCACCCCCACCATCCATTTCCAGAACATTTTCATCTTCTCACACTGAAAATCTACCAGGGTGGGCTTGGGTTGTTTTTGTTTTTTGTTTTTAAGATTTTGTTTATTTGTTAGAGAGAGAGAGAGCGCGCATGCGTCCCCCTGTGAGTGGGGTGGGAGGAGCGGAGGCAGAAGGGGAGAGAAAATCTCAAGCAGATTCTGCACTGAGCGTGGATCCCAACCCATGTCTCAAGATCATGACCTGAGCTGAAACCAAGAGTCAGGTGCTTAACCGACTGAGCCACTCAGGCACCCCTACATGGGTGGGGTTTTAATTTTTATTTTCTGGGGACACCTGGGAGGCTCAGTGGATTAAGTGTCTTTGGCTCAGGTCATGATTCCAGGGTCCTGGTATTAAGCCCCACATCCGGCTCCATGCTCAGCGAGGAGCCTGCTTCTCCCTCTCCCCCTGCTCATACTCTCACTCTCTCTCTCTCTCAAATAAAATCTTTCAAAAAATTTATTTTGCAATAGCCCTTATTGTTTTTTTTCCTGATTGTTAAAGTGTTAACCTGCTTAAAGTTCAGAAGAAGGGAGCTGTGATATCATAACACAGCCTTGCTCTTATTAAAATACTAATAAGTCTTATCAAAGTAGCGTCTACAATTCAAGATCCTCGAGCACTGTTGATGTCCAGACCTTGTTCTAAGCCCTTCCCCCCACACTGTGGTCCTCAGTCCGCACAGAAATGCCATGATGGAGGAAATGCCATTCTCCTGACGCACAGAGAGGTTAAGTGACTTACCTGAGGTCACACAGCTTGTTCATGGGAGATTTGAGACCCTCCCATGACCACGACTCTTGGCTGTGATCACACCTCGTTTCCAGACGACCTTCAGAGTGATATTGGAGAGGTGGGGGTCACAAGCCAGGATTGTAAGGTTGCAGCGTCTTCCCTGTCCCTGACCCACTGCTGTTGCAGGCAAGAGACCGCTGGTGGAATCAGATTCTGCTGCTCATTCACTGGGTGACTCCAGGCAACCCTCTGTGCCTCAGTTTTCTCATCTGTAACAATCCGGATCTCATGGGGTGGGAAGACTTGACGAAGTGACATGAGCATCAGCCCCCAGAGCACCTGGCCCCAGGGCATGTGACCCCAAGGACCCAGCTCTTATCCACCCGTGGTGAGCACCTCTCTTCCTCCCCTCCAGAGCTCCCACCGGCTCCTGCAGAGTCACCGTCGTCACCCCCAGGGGTGGAGGCCACCTCCCTGGCACAGCCTGAGAAGAGTGCAGGTGGGTCGGCTGCCCGGGCTGCTGCTGACGGGGAGCCCACCAGGCAAGCAGCCTCATGCCAGTCACAGGAGGTGGGGGGTGCAGGTAAGTGCGGGTGGCCTCCCAGGGGGACGGGGCGCTGGAGGCCTGGGCTTAGGGTCCAGCTCAGGGAGGTTCTTATGATGCCGCCCGTCCCCGCAGGTGAGCCCCAGGTCGGCGTACGGTCCATCATGAAGCGCAAAGAGGAGCCTGCAGACCCTGCAGCCCGGCGGAGGAGCCTGCAGTTTGTGGGCGTCAACGGCGGGTGAGAGGGGGGGCCTCCCCTTCCCCCAGCCCACGCTACCACCCTTTCCTCAGCTTTTACCTTCCTCCTTGTTCCTTGGCTCCTTCATGTCCAAGAATGCCCCCTGGTCTGGGCCCCTTGTTTTTTTTTTTTTTTTGTTTTTTGTTTTGTTTTTTTTTTGGGCCCCTTGTTTTGATTCATTACTGGAACCAAAGCACAGTAGCCACTTGGGGACACCGAGGCACTTCGGGGCCAAGTGACTTGCTGGAGCTCACACGGCCACCGGGAATCAGACTCCCGAGCCTGGGCCGCAGCCTCTGCCCCATGCCCCTCCTCAGACTGTGTCAGGGGAGGCGTTGGTGTCCCCAGAGAGGACACTGAAGGAGGGGATGAGTGTGCTGCAGGATAAGCAGAGAGAGCCTGGAGGGGCTCAGTCGGTTAAACATCTGCCTTTGACTCAGGTCATGATCACAGAGTCCCAGGATCGAGACCTACATCAGGCTCCTTGCTTGGCAGGGAGCCTACTTCAACCTCTGACCCTCCCTGTTCTTGTGCTCGCTCTCTCTCTCTCAAATAAAGAAATAAAATCTTTTTTTTTTTTTTTTTTTAAAGAAATAAAATCTTTAAAAAAAAAAAAAAGGATAAGCAGGAGCTACCAAGTGAAGAGTGGGGGTTGGGAGGGCACTCCCGGTAAAGGGCACAGCCTGATAAAGGCTCTGGTGAGAGGAAGCAGTGATACCCTTGAGAAGCAAGAGGCACAGGAGGTTGGAGTCAGGGACCGTTTGGGGGCTTGACTGCTAGGCCCAAAAGCTTAGACTTTGTCCAGAGGCAGCAAGAAGCACAAGAGAGACCTGTTTGCAGTGGGTTGAGGGACCTGCGTAAGAGGCAAAGGGGGAAGAGGTGGAAGGTGAGAGCAATATTTCTCCCTGACCCACCCTGAGCATTATCACAGGCTGAGCTAGTGTTTATTGAGCACCTACTGGGTGCCAGGTGCTGGAAGGCACATCCCTGCAGCTCTGTGACGTAGATACTGCCATTACTCCCACCTAACAGATGGGGAAGCCAAGGCGCAGAGCAGTCAAGTTGTCAGAACCCTGTGCCCTCCCCTGCCATGTCCTGTCCCATCTGCAGCATCTCCTCACTCTGCCCGTCCTTCCTTCCCAGATACGAGTCCTCATCTGAGGACTCTAGCACAGCAGAGAACTTCTCGGACAATGAGAGCACAGAGAATGAGGCCCCAGAGCCAGAGGAGAGGGTTCCAAGTGTGGTCGAAGCCCCCCAGCTCAGGCCCTCGGGGACAGCAGCAGCCAAGACCAGCCAGGAGGTGTGCCAGCTGCCTCGGGAGTCTCAGCACGTGCCTGTGGCGGAGGCAGCATCAGGAGCGAATGCAGAGGAGGAGATCCGGTCAGTTTTCTCTGTTAGGAGGGACTCAGACAGGGTGAGGTGGGTGACTTCTGCCTCAGATCTCACCATTCATGCCCTCTGAAGGAACCTCCCATCAGTCATACACACCTTAGTCTGAATTAGCAAACAAGTGCTTTCTCCTGGCTATCGGAAGGTCTACAGGCTTTGATAAACTGATGCAGGCAGTTTGGGTTATTGGGGTTAGAATTTAAGGGGCAGGCAGAATTTGTCCTTAAGCCACCCACTGTCTTTGGGATGAATGCCCCACCTGCCCACATGTTTGAATCTTTTTTTTTTTTTTCCACCCTGATGAAAAATCTGCCTTTGGGCAAAGATTTTCTATCCACTACTGCCCACTTGGAATAAACTTTAGTCTGTGTGTCCACTTTCTCTTGGAATCTGTGTGTTCCCCCTGTCTGTGGTCACCCAGGAGGCCGAGGTGAGTGCTCCCAAGGTAAACTTCCGTCTTGTCCACCCCTTGCAGGATGGAGTTAAGCCCCGACCTCATCTCAGCCTGCCTGGCCCTGGAAAAGTACCTGGACAATCCGAATGCCCTCACTGAGCGGGAGCTGGTATGATGGGGCCCTGGGTCCGGGGTCCCCTTCTTCCCTTCCACCCCTACCCCAGCGTCTCATCCACAGTGTCTCCCTGTGCCGGCTTCGAAGGGACTCCAGGATCCAAGCAGAGAGCTTGGGAGGTGGGGTGGTCGGGCTTGGGTCATGGGCCTTGGATGGGGGCCAGGGTGGTGGGCGGGGCCGGAGACGGTCACCTGTTGGCAGTCCTGGCCTCTGGTTCCTGTTGTTTTGGGATCTTGAGGGAGGCGGTGCCACATTTCTCTTGTCTGGTGTCTGTCCTTGCCTCTGAAGAGCACATGCGCAGGATGGAGATGCTCACACCTTCCTTGGGGGCACACCTGGGCCTCCCTTGTCCGGGATGGGGAGACCACACTCTTTAGTGCAAGGGGCTTACCCAGGGAGGGTTGTCCACGCTTCTCCTTCAGGCTCTGGTTCGGGACAGGGGTGTCCACACCTGGGGCTCAGTCCAATTGGCGGGGAGCAGGCTGCTGCCGCCCTCTTACCCTTCTCCTCCCCTCCGCATCCAGAAAGTGGCCTACACCACGGTGCTGCAGGAGTGGCTGCGCCTGGCCTGCCGCAGCGACGCCCACCCCGAGCTCGTGCGGCGCCACCTGGTCACGTTCCGGGCCATGTCAGTGCGCCTGCTGGACTACGTGGTCAACATCGCCGACAGCAATGGCAACACCGCTCTGCACTACTCCGTGTCTCATGCCAACTTCCCCGTGGTACGGCAGCTGCTCGACAGCGGTGAGCCAGTGGGGCAGGACAGGGGGGCCCTGGGCAAGTGGGCTGGCTGCTACCCCCAGCTTATGGTCTGATGGGGGAGACACTGCCTTCATAGTCTCTTGAGGGCATGCCAGCCTTCTGGTCTGATGGGGGGACGCTGTCCTCCCTGTCTGGTGGAGGAGACACCACCCTCCAGCCTGGTCAGGGAGGTACAGTCCATACCCATAGCCCCCGCACACTGGCGAAGGCAGACACAGTCTTTGTGTAGACTTTTCCACCACCCCCAAGGACCCCTATGTGATGAAGGTGACCTCTCTGGAGCCATGGTCTGAGAGAAGGCCATAGCCTCCCTCCTGGGACTTCAAAGATGTGGTCCTTGAATAGGCAGGAAGAAATCTGCTCTTCCCTGGTCTAACAAAGAAGATAACAGCCTCCCAGACTGATGAAGGAAGCAGGGCCCACAATCTGATGGAGAAGGTAGAGGCTAGTCTGAAGGGGGACTGGCTCTTCCAGATTAGTGGAGAAGACACAGTCCCCTACTCTTAGCCCTAAACCTGCGTGCCAGTGTCAGAGTCTCCAGGCTGATGAAGGAGACACAGTCTCCCCCTCCTTAGAAGTCCCTCATCTAATGGGGCAGCATAATAGAGGTGCAGACCCTGGGGCAGAATGGGGCACTCAACCTGGGGAAAGGTAGGACTCAGGCCACAGCTAGACTGTGATAGCCAAGACGTTGCCTGGTTCTCATGGGCCCTCCCCCAGTTTTGAGGTCTGAGGGTCCCACTCCTCCTTACCACCCCCCCAGGTGTGTGCCAGGTGGACAAGCAGAACCGTGCTGGCTACAGCCCCATCATGCTCACTGCCCTGGCCAACCTGAAGACCCAGGATGACATCGAGACCGTCTTGCAGCTCTTCCGGCTTGGAGATGTCAATGCCAAAGCCAGCCAGGTACAGGCCCTTGGTGCTGCAGACCCCAGTGGTACTTCTGCTTCCCGAGCCCTGGCTGTGCACCAAGCCCAGGTGTGATCTCATTCCGTGCCCAGGGGGAGAATCCCCACTGCACGGAAGAGGAAGCTGAGTCTCAGAGAAGCACTCATTTCTTCCAGGTCAGACTAAAGGAGGTGGGATTTGAACCCAGCTGATCTAGCTTTAGAACCCCATTCTTTTTTTTCTTTTTTTTCTTTTTTTTGTTTTTTCAAGATTTTATTTATTTGACAGAGTGAGAGAGAGCACAGTAGGCAGAGTGACAGGCAAATAGAGAAGGAGAAGCAGGCTCCCTGCTCTTCCAACTTGGGGCTTGATCCCAGGACCCCGGGATCGTGACAAGCTGAAGGTGGATGTCCAACCGACCAAGCCACCCAGACCAGATGCCCCTAGAACCCCATCCTTAATGACCTGCCTGCCAGACTGCCTCTGATACAGGGCCTTCCAGTGGAGATGGGGTGTGGGGTGTGGGAGGGATCCTCCACCATTCTTAATCTGACACCATCCCACGTCGTGCTTGGTAATTCATTGAGCAGCAGCTGAAGATGCTAGGGATTCAGATGGTGGACGAGCGGGCACATCTCCGCCCTCCTGAAGTTCACTAGCGGCCTGGAGCTCTGGGAGCTGAGAGCATTCCAGGCAGCACAGAGGCTTGGAGCAGGTTTGGTCAGGGGCTGCAGAAAGCCACCAGCGGCATTTAACCAGGGCGGTGGCAATGGCCTGCTTTCTGATTTGAAAAATCTCCCTTTGGCTGCATGTTGGGGAGCAGAAGCCAGGAGACCGTGGAGGTGACTGGGGCATGGACAGGCACCTGGGCAGAAGGGCAGCCAGGACTCTATGGGGATAGCAGGAAAGGGGGGGATTTGCAACAGCTTAAAGACAGCGAAGGAGAGGCGCCTGGGTGCCTCAGTCCGATAAGTGTCTGCCTTCAGGTCAGGTCATGATCTCAGGGCCCTGGATTGAGCCCTGTGTCAAGTCAGGCTCCCTGCTCAGCGGGGAGTCTGCTTCTCCCTCTACCCCTCCCCTGCTCATGCTCCCTCTCCCTCTCTCAAATGAATAAATAAAATCTTTAAAAAAAAAAAAAAAAACACAGGATAGAAGCAGGGCTCTGTCACAGGGCATAACAAGCAAGAACAGACCCTGCTGGCTCTTCTATTGATTTAGTTTTTTTTTTTTTTTTAAGATTTGATTTATTTATTCATGAAAGACACAGAGAGGCAGAGACATAGGCAGAGAGAGAAGAAGGCTCCTCCCCATCAGGGAGCCTGAAGTGGGACTCGATCCTTGAACTGGGATCACACCCTGAGCCAAAGGCATACACTCAACTGCTGAGCTACCCAGGCGTCCCTATTGATTTAGTTTTTAAGTAAAAACAGTATTTCAATGGTTTACTTATTTTAACTGAGGTGAAATTCACATAAGAGTATCCATTTAGGGGCACCTGGCTGGCTCAGTTGGTAAAGCATGTGATTCTTGATCCTGGGTCCTGTTTGAGTTTGAGTGCCACCCTGGGAGTAGAGTTTACTTAAAAAAAAAAAAAAAAATAATAATAATAATAATAATAATAAATGGGTTCTGGATGGCTCAGTTGATTCACCATCCAACTCTTTAATTTCTACTCAGGTCATGATCTCAGGTCATGAGATCGAGCCTTGTGTTCGGCTCTGTGCTAGGCATGATGCCTGATTAAGATTCTCTGCTCTGAAAAAAAAAGATTCTCTGCTCTGCCCCCTGCACATGAGCGTTTTCTCTCTCTCTCTCCCTCTCCCTCTCTCTCTCTCTTTCTCTCTCTCTCTCTCACACACACACACAAATAATAATTTAAAAAATATTATAGCTTTTAAAGTATACAATTCAGTGGCATTTAGTACATTCACAGTGTTGTACAACCATCACCTCTATCTACTTCTAGAACATTCCTATCACCCCAGAAGGAAGCTCTGTGCCATTAGCAGTCACTCCCCATCCCCTCTCCCTCTGTTCCTGGCAAACACCCATCTGTTTTCTATCTCTATCGATTTACCAATTCTGGATATTTTATATAATTAGGATCACATAATACGTATTCTTTTGTCTGGCTTCTTCCACTGAGTGTAACATTTTCAAGATCCGTCCGTGATGCGGTGTGCATCAGTGCTTCATTCACCTCTAAGGCTGAATGATACTCTGTAGTATGGGTATATGACAGTTTGCTTTTCCATTCAGCCACTAATGAACGTTGATTTAATTTTTATTGAGGTTCAACTGACATACAGAAAAGTATACAAATCTTAGATCAATAAGTTTTTACATCTATATTTACATCTGGGAGCTAGGAATCAGCTTTAGTTGGGGATGGGAGTGGGTAGGCAAGTAACACCTCTCCAAAGAGGAAATGTTTAAGCCAAAACGTGAGGGATGAGGGGACAGCAGGAAGAGAAGGAACCAGCAGGTGCAAAGGCCCGGTGGTGGGAGGAATTGTTTGAGATCTAGAAGGCCAGCAAGTGGGGATACTGTTAATATCACAGTACTTGGGAACCACGGAAGGTTCCAGAGCAAGGGTGTCATGCCTTGGGGCCTGCATGGTCCATAAACCTTTTCCTTGCCCTGCCCAGGCGGGACAGACAGCCCTGATGCTGGCGGTCAGCCACGGACGGGTGGATGTGGTCAAAGCTCTGCTGGCCTGTGAAGCAGATGTCAACGTGCAGGATGATGACGGCTCCACGGCCCTCATGTGCGCCTGTGAGCACGGCCACAAGGAGATCACAGGGCTCCTGCTGGCTGTGCCCAGCTGCGACATCTCGCTCACTGATCGCGTGAGTCCCCCCCCAGGTGCACCCCGGGGAGGGCGGGAGCCCAGCTCGGGGCCTCGTCATAGCAGTGGATGCCTTACAGGACGGGAGCACAGCTTTGATGGTGGCCTTGGACGCCGGGCAGAGTGAAATCGCATCCATGCTGTACTCTCGCATGAACATCAAGTGCTCTGTGAGTGTCAACCCTGGCAGGGTGGGCGGTGGGGACTCTGGGCTGGTGCTGTGTGCAGCCCATGCTTATTGAACCTTCCCGGTGCCCCCATGAGGAAATGAGGCACGGACAGCTGAGACTACATAATAGCATTTGGACCTGGATCTGTGGTTCCAAATGCATGCTCTTAATTACCATCCACTCATTTGAGAAATATTTACAGAGCACCCACTGCATGATAGGCCCTGGTACTCACAGCGCTGAACCAAACAGGAAATGGCTTCTGCCCCCACAGAGCAGGCATCGTAGCAAGATACAAAATATGCAAATCACTGTGTAGCCAGGGGACAGTAGCAGCTGGAAAGAAACCTGAAACAGGATAAGAGGGACAGTGAGAGTGGGGACCTACTGAGGAAGAGGAGGAGTGAGTTGTGTGGCTGTGCATGCAGAAGGAACAGCCGTTGCAAAGGCCCTGAGGCAGGAGCATGCTTGGTGTGGTGTGGAGCATCAAGGGCTCCAAGGGGAGGAGATGAAAGCGAGGAGGTGATTCCATAGATCATGAAGGATCTTTTGGGCCACAGTGAGGACTTTGGCTTTTACTCGACGCATGTCAGTGTATGAAAGACCTTGACACGTCTCCCTGTAAAGAAACCTCACCTGTGTCTAACTTGGCATTTCTCTATTTGAGCATAGAAACCAGGGTTTTTTAAGAAATCATGCACAAAAAGAAAAAAAGGAAATCATGCCTGTTAGCAAAAAACACTCTCAGGAAGCCTGACAGGATAATTTTGATACTTGCTCTATCCTAAGTGTCTGATGGAGGAGAGAGCTGATCCAGTCTGAAGGAGGAGACAGGGGCACTCCTCATAGGTCTCTAAAACGATACCCTTGTCTGATGGAGGAGACAAGCTCTTCCAATCTGATGGACTGTATGCTAAGTGCCTCTCAGCCATGATTTCTCGAACCCTCCAGAAGAGCCTGACTCAGCTGTACAAAGTACTGTTATCATTTCCATTTTTCTGGTGGGGAAACTGAGGCTTAGAATGGTTACAGCCCCCTTCCCCCCAACAGCCCAAAGTCCCACGGATAGGAAGGGGTGGAGGCCCCCGGGGGCATCTGACTCCAGACCTTGGGCAGGAATCTCATGTTCCTTCCTCCTCACTCTACCTTGCACTTGCTCTGGCCTCCCTGAGGCACATCTGGAGCCTGGCTCGGGGGTGGCATGGTGAGCATTGACTACAGTGACCCCCCCCCTCCAAACAGAAGGGGTCTTCGGCTTCTTACTAAGGCTCTAGGTTTTTCCAGCTTCATTCCCCAGGGTGTTGGGTCACCTGGGACTCAGTTGTGGTGCTCAGAGCATCACCTAGGGATCAGCTCAGCCTCAGTTTTTTTCAACTGGAAGATGGGAGTGTTAGGACCAGGTGATAACCTGTTGTCTGATACGTGGTCCTGCCCCCAGGGACTCCTGAGGGACAGACCCCAGTCCTCCATCTCTGTCCACCTGGACCACTGCTGTTGCCTCCACCCTGGCACCCACCCTCACTGCCTCCTCCAGTCTATACTCCCCACAGCAACCAGAGGTCATCGTGAACCCCTGAGTTAGGGTACATCCCTCCTCAGCTCACAGCCCTCTTTGGCTGTCCCCCTACTTGGAGAAACAGCCAAAGTCATCCCCAGAGCCCACCAAGCCTTGCACCAACTCCCTCCCCTCCCCCCCTCTCTTCTGCACCTTGCTCAGGCCACTCAGCCTGTCCGCTGCTCCTGCCTCAGGGCCTTTGCACTTGCTGCTCCCACTGCCAGAATGCCCCACCCCTTGGCTGGCCCCTCAGCATCACTCAGCCCAGAAGGCCCCCTGCCCTGACTACCTGTACCCCACTTTCATTCCCCTCCATCCTTTAATCCGTGATGAAAATCCTCCTCTGCATTCGTGTGCTGCTCTGAACATCCCCTCCTCGAGGCCAAGGGACCGCGTTCTGTTCACTCACCTCAGCCACAGGGCCAGCCAACAAGGTTGGCGCCACGTAGGCATTGGCAGTGATGCCAAACAAAAAGAATTCTGCTTCTTGTTTCAGTTTGCCCCGATGTCAGATGACGAAAGCCCTGCGTCATCCTCTGCGGAAGAGTAGCCGTGAGGGAGACCAGCCCCAGAGCCAACCGTCCCTCCTCCCTTGCCCCTTGTCTCCTCCCTCGCCAGCCCCCACGCCGACCCACCAACCCACCGACCCACCGAGGCCCAAGTCTCAAAGGCAAGTGGGGTTTTCCTTCCGCTTCCCAGGAGGAACTGCAACAAGACTCCAGCCTAAAGCGGGTTTCTCCCTGGTACGCCAGTTCAAAGCGGCCGCAGCGCAGACTGGAGCTAAATTCTTCCATAAATTGGCGCCAGTGGCTGATGCTGGGGCGTGGGTTTGTGAAGAACAAGAACATGGAGAACAATCAGCTGGCAATTATGCATGGAGCGGGGTGAAAAGGAGAATACCGTATTTTTGAGTCATTATCGGGGGAGTGGGGGAAATCCTATTCCTTGTTGCCAAATTTGAAAGTCACTGGAATTGCATATTTTCATTTTAATCCCGAATGTCATTATGCGCGGGTCACGTCTGGAGTGGCTTGACACCCCCGCCCCCTCCCGCCCACCCCACATTTACTTGTCTGCCAGATAATAGTGTTTTGTCCACTTCAAACCCCCCCCCCCTCCAACCGCTTTCTTGGGAGAATATTCTTCTGGTCTCTTCGCAAAGCCAGATTCTGTTCTTGTCACTCAGGGCTGGAAGCTCAGTCCTTCCTGCTGCTTCCAAGTCAGGGGGGCTCAGGACCCAGCAGCCGAGATGTGTGAGCAGTTCACATGCAAGAATCACACAGAAATCCGTCCCCTCCCTGCGTGGAGGCCCTGGCAAATAGTAATTTTCCTAGAAAATCCTTCAGACCTAGGGATGCAGGAAATGAAATCGGTTCCCAGAGCAGCTGCCGCGTCCCTGGGCTTGGAACCCTGGTAACACGGGGGCCGCCTTCCACCTCCCCAGACTCCAGAATTTCTCTCCTCAAAGGAGGGGGGATAAAACAGGGCATGCGCTTGCTGGCAAAGCACAGGGCAAGCTCCAGAAACTCCATGTGTGCACAATTAAAAGTTGGCTGCCCTCGAGGGCTCCCAGTGCAAACTTAAAGAGACAGGGCTTTGCCGAAAACCAAACAAAGGCCAGCTGGGGTTGGTGATGGTTTTTTGTTTTTTCCCTTTTTTCTTTTTCTTTCTTTCTTTCTTTCTTTTCTTTCTTTTCTTTCTTTTTTTTTAAACAACCTATGGGCTTTCCGGAGCTGCCTGGACCAGGGCCTGCTGGAAATCAGGCTCACCAGACACACACAGTTTCCTTCATGGCCTGTTCTGTCCTCAGAATCTTAACAGAGTTTTCTTTCCAGTTCCTTCCTTTGGTGAACAAGAAAAAAAAAGGGGGGGCGGGTGGGGGATGGGCTCGGAGCCTTGAGAAGTGCCTTGTGACAGACAGGGAGTCAGATCCCCAGCTAATCAGCGTCCTGTCCCCTCTCGTCCGGTTCTCAGCTCAGCTGCCAGGGTCGGAGCCAAACCGCAGCTGGACAGAGCGAGCCCTGAGTGCTCATGTTCATTCAGGAAAGCGAAGTGCTGGCTTCTCTCCTAGGAAAGAAGGGGTTTCTTGGCTTGATGGAGTCTGGCGTGCTTTGATTTTGACAGCAGGGAGGTACCTGAGACAGAAGAGCTTGGACGGTCAAAGAAGACACCCTCGATTGCGTGTGCATGCATGCGCGCGTGTGTGTGTGTGTGTGTGTGTGTGTATGTAAATTGGAGAGAAAACAAAAACAAAGCTGACTGGGGACGACTGCTGTGTGTGACACAAGGCCAGGACTTTGGGCAGCTTTGAGATATGGTACCAAAGCTGTACGCCTGTGTGTCTGGCCCCTGAGCCGGCCCTTGGGTTTAAGCTCCTAGAAGCAGCTCATTGACAATACCACCACCGCCCCCCAAATAAGTCTCTGTTCATCCCTGCTTCCCTTCCCCTACCCACTGGGCTCGCTGTGCTAGACTAGGCTCCAGGGACGTCCCGCCTTTGTCCCTGTTCTCACGTGTATTCGTTCGTGACCTTTAGCTCCACTTTCCGACCACGGTACGTCCATAAAGACAGTATTACACTTAAATGAAGTATTCCTTTTTGTAATCGCGTTGTAGAAGGTAAAAGAATTTAATAAAGCTACCGTATGATAATGTCCACACACGAATGCCTGGTCTTTGTCTCACTGTGCTCCTCTTTAAGCTTTAAAATAGATCTCTTTTTAAAAATGAACTTAGGTGCCAGCAGTTTGGCACCATCTTTAGCCCGGGGTATGATCCTGGGGTCCTAGGATCGAGTCCCACATCGGGCTCCCTGCATAGAGCCTGCTTCTCCCTCTGCCTGTGTCTCTGCCTCTCTCTCTCTCTCTGTCATGAATAAATAAAATCTTTTTTAAAAAATGAACTTATTTTGGGGGCGTCTGGGGTGGCTCCATCGGTTAAGCATCCGACTTGGTTTCAGCTCCAGTCATGATCTCAGTGTCATGGGATGGAGCCCCACATTGGGCTCCACGCTCAGCTGGGGGTCTGCTTGGAATATTCTCTCCCTCTGCCTCTGCTTCATCCCTCCCCACCACCCACATGCACTCTCAAAAAAACATTAAAATTAAAATGGACTTACTTCAAACAATGGTCAGAGCAACAGAAAAGTGACAAGAATAATACAGTAAACTCCCTACTGCTCTGCACTACGGGGTTCTGTCCCGGGGTTCTATCCCAAGTGGCTATTTCCATTTAAATGTAAATTAGTTACAATTAATTTGTGCTCCTTAAGCACACGTGCCTGGTGGCTACTGTATTGAACTGTGGAGGTATAGAACATTGCCATGTTTGCAGCAAGTTTTTTTTTTTTTTTTTTTTTTTTAAGATTTATTTCTTTTAGAGCAGGAGCAGGAGGGGCAGAGGGAGAGAGAGAGTCCCAAGTAGATTCCACTGAGCACAGAGCCCAACATGGGGCTCGATGCTATGACTCCAAGACCAGAACCTGAGCTGAAACCAAGAGTCAAACGTTCAACTGACTGCATCACCCAGGCGCCCCTGCAGAAAGTTTTAATGAACACCCACTGTGAACACCACAGAAAAAGATCTTTACTGATATTTTTTTCCCTCATGATAAAATACTTCATAGTGATTGCAAAAGGCAAAATTCTAAAAATACAGAAATGAGGGCACCTTGGTGGCTCAGTTGGTTAAGCATCTTCCATCGGGTCATGATCTTGGGGTCCTGGAATTGAGCCCCATATCAGTCTCCTTGTTCAGTAGGGAGCCTGCTTGTCTCCCTTTCCCTTGGTGATCTGTCTCCCTGTCAAACAATCAATAAAATATTTAAAAAGTTTAAAAAATAATATAGAAATGTTTGGCATAGTGGAAGATGCCATGGTTCCAATTGGTGGAAATGTCTGCTATTGTCAACTCACTGGGGTATCTCCTGCCAAAGCTTTTTCTAATAAGTTGAATCTTTAACATTGTGTTTTGCTGTTTGATTTTTTATCAAGGCATCATATGCATACATTTTGTGCACCCACCATGTACAAAAGTGTATATAACTTTATGACTTTTGACAAAGAGTATCCCTAGGTCAGCAGCAGGACAAGAGGTGGAGCATCCCCGCTGCCTTTCCCTGGGTCCTGCCCCTCACTTCCCTCAAGGGTGATTAAAGATGGCTCTCCTTACCTCTCTTCTTGTTTTCCCTCTGGAAAGTTACGTGTTTCTGAACTAAAAGGTCTACTCCCGTCAGTTTTCTAGAGGGGTCTGTGAGTCAAGAGGCCTTCCAGAAGCGATTGCTGGGGACCATCTTGTCATTGTTAACTCATTCAGCTCATATTTTGTTCCCTTGTTCCCCAATACCACCCAGTTTCTTGCTTTACTTTTTTCTAATATATGTATTTTTATTTTTAGTTGTAAAATATGCATGACCTTTACCATCTAAGCCATTTTTTAAAGATTATTTTAAAATAATCTCTACACCCAGTTGGGGGCTTGAACTCACAACCTCAAGATTTAGAGTCGCTTGCTCCAGTGACTGAACCAGCCAGGCACCCCCCCATCGAAGCCATTTCTGAGTGTCCAGTTCAGTGATGTGAAGCACATTCACACTGTTGTATAACCATCCCCACTGTCCATCTCCAGGACTTTCCTCTTCCCAAACTGAACCTGTGCCCATTAAACACCGACTTTTCACCACCTGCACCCCATCCCAACGTGGCTACTGTTGGTCTCCTCTTTGTCTCTATGAATTTAACTACTGAAGGGACTTCAAGTAAGTGGAGTCATGAAGGGGGACCTGGGTGGCTCAGTGACTGTCTGCCTTCGTTCGACTCGGGTCATGATCCCGGGGTCCTGGGATCGAGTCCCTCATCAGGCTCCCTGTAGGGAGCCTGCTTCTCCCTCTGCCTATGTCTCTGCCTCTGTGTGTGTGTCATGAATAAATAAATAAAACCTTAAACAAAAAAAAAGGTGGAGGGACGCCTGGGTGGCTCAGCAGTTGGGCGCCTACCTTCAGTTCAGGTCGTGGGTCCCAGGGTCTGGGATCGAGTCCTGCATCTGGCTCCCTGCGAGGAGTCTGCTTCTCCCTCTGCCTGTGTCTCTGCCTTTCTCTCCTCAGTGTCTGTCTCTCATGAATAAATAAATAAAATCTTAAAAAAAAATGGAGTCATGCTGTGGTCATCCTTTTATGACTGGCTTATTTTAGTTAGCACGATGTCTTCAAGGGTCACCCATGTCATATCTGTCAGAATTTTCTTTTTAAGACTAAATATCCATTCGAATGGATACACCACATTTTGTTCAAGCACCTATCAATAGACACTTGGGTTGCTTCCACCTTTGAGGCTATTGTAAATAATGTTGAGTGTTGCAATATCTCTGAGTCCTCACTTTCAGTGTTGGGGGTATATACCTAGAAATAAAAGTGCTGGGGTATTCTATTTTTAATTTTGTGAGGAACTGCCATAGGTTTTCCATAGCTGCTGCACCATTTTACATTCCCACCCTCAATGCTCTAGAGTTCTGATTTCCCCACCACCTGGCCAATACTTTTTTTTTTTTTTTTTAATAGTACCCATCCTAATGGTTGTGAGGTGATTCTTGCTTTGCTTTTTGGAAGGGAGGTGAGTGACCTTTTTTTGACAGGAGCATTTATATCTGTCAGGCTATGGTTGTGCAATCTCAAATGGCTTATCTTGTGAACAGCCCACCCCAGCTGATAAGAGAGAGCTATCATTAGCCCATGGTTTAGTAAGGTTAAGAGCTTGCCAAGGTCACAGGTAATCTGCAGAACCAGAAACTGAACCCCTGACGTCTTATCTCCTCATTATTTCACTCTGCATTGTTAAGTAATCCACCCCCTTTAGACACAGAGAATGTGAGCCCCTGCCACCAAAGGTCACACAGATGAGGGTGACATAGCAATCTTAGCATAAATACTCAGCCAAGAGGAGCTGAGCATTGCTCACCGTAGGTGCTGACTCCAGGGACCCAACTCCATGCCCACACACTGATGTTTCTGCAAGACTCTCATCACTTATTCATCTGCTAGCTACTCCATGAGACAAAGGCTGGGGAGCTTCTTAACCTAAAAATCTGGGGATGGCCCTCTGGGGTCCTAAACCCAAAATATGTACAAAATCCTAACAGATGTGGATGTTGCATGCATTTTTCAAGGAAGAGCCTGTGTCATTCCTTTTATCAAATTTCAAAGAGATCTGTGACCTGGGTAAGATTTTTTTTTTTTAAGATTTTATTTATTTATACATGATAGACACAGACAGAGAGGCAGAGACACAAGCAGAGAGAGAAGCAGGCTCCATCCAGGAAGCCTGACGTGGGACTCAATCCCTGGACTCCAGGATCACTCCCTGGGCCAAAGGCAGGCATTTAACTGCTGAGCCACCAGGCGTCCCCTTGGGTAAGATTAAATAAATCTATCAGCCCTAAGCATGTCCCTCGCTACACGACCACTGTAAAAACATAAAAACAGCCCTTGGGGGCTTCTCAAAAACTGTCTCTTGAAAGTAAGTTCTGCTGGTGCCTGGCTCAGTTGGAGGAGCATGTAACTATTGATCTCAGGGTCGGGAGTTCAAGTCCCATGTTGGGTGGAGAGATTACTTAAATAAATAAAATTAAAAAAAAGAAAAAGAAAGTAAGCTCTGAGGAAGAAAGTGGTCCCAGGTGTGGGATCGGGGACCTGTCAGAGTCCTGATGGTCAATCAAAATCACATTTCTGACTGCTCTGTGGTAGCTTCTCTCCATCCTCCCCGGTTATGCCTCCTCTCTTTTCTACAATTTCTACAGTTGGAGGATCACAGTGCTTGGTCCTTGGACCCCCTCCTCTTATTCTCTTCCAGGGTGTGGCATCTGGTCTCTGGTGCCTCTGGACAACTGGCTTTTATTCCCAGCCTAAGTGTCTCTACAGACTCATAGCCAAGCCACTATCTTCTTCATAGCTCCATGTGGCCATTCCCCAGCTACTAAGCATTTCTCTAAACCTTTCACTTCATGGAGCCCCTCACCTCCATGCCTGCTCCTCCCCGTCTGGGCCACCACTACCCATCCAGGTATCTGGGCCAAACACCCAGGAAGCAACTTCTTCCTTTTCCTCATTCTGCATATCCAGCCTGCCACAGAGTTCTCTAGACTCTGGAAGATCTGGAAGCCAGTACACTCCATAGCTGCCCTTCCTTCAGTGTCTTCCAATGCTTCTTGTTAAACCAGAATAAAGTTTCAGGGCCCCTGGAAACCAAACCTTCTCTCCTTCCTCCTCTCCAGCCACTTGGACCTCCTCACTATTCCTTAAACAAATTAAAGATTTCCCCACTTCATTGTCCTTTGCACATGCTCTTTCTTCTGCCTGGCACTGGTTTCCCAATATCTTTTTATCACTCAGATCCTAGTTCATGGTTCATATGTCCCCTGTCCAGGGAGTCCATCCCTGCCCCTGCCCACACAGCCTAAAGTCACTTCCTTCCCTGCCCCCAACTCCAGTGACGCTTTCCTAGACCGGGTTGGAGTATCTTCAAAGTGAATGTCCCTATCTAAAATGATTCTGTTCATTTGTTTCCTTGCTTATTGTGAGGTCTTGCCACTAAAGCAGTGGCCTTTGATGCCCTTTATGTGACCCACAGTAGGCAGAAATTTCACAGGGGACCCAGCAATCCACATGTTAAGGCTGCATAACAAAATATTCCCGAATTTACTGCCTTTAAACAATGGCAATGATCTTGCTCACAGATCTGCAGTTTCAGCAGGGCTTGGTGGGGACAGCTCATCTCTGCTCCTCCTGCTGTCAGATGTGATGGCTCGAAGGGTGGCGACTAAAATCACTTCTGTGCTCACTCACTGGTCTGGTGGTTGATGCTGGCTTCTGCTGCAACCTCCTCTGGGAGATTCTTTACATCACCTCGGATTCCTCACAACATGGCAGCTGGGCTCTGAGTAAGAGTATCCCCAAAACTGAGAGAGGGCAAGAGAGCAAGAGATTGCACAAGCTAGCACCAGGCACAAAGCTGCCTCCTAGTTTCCGACCAAGGCTTGTAATTCACAGTATCCTTTCCGCCACATTTTTAAAAAAAGATTTTATGTATTCATGAGAGATACAGAGAGAGAGAGAGAAGAGACACAGGCAGAAGGAGAAGCAGGCTCCATGCAGGGAGCCCAGTGTGGGACTCGATCCCAGGACTCCAAGATCATGTCCTGGGCCAAAGCCAGGCACTCAACTGCTGAGCCACCCAGGGATCCCCTTTCTGCCACATTTTATTTGCTGCACCAAGTCCTGCTGAAGCTCAAAAGGAGGAGAATGAAAGTCTGCCTCTGGACGGGGAGTGGCAAGGTTGGAACTATTTCTGTATTCAATTTTTGAAAATATAATCTGTCACACCCAGTACTCGCAGATTTTGGAGTTTCCCAAAAACAATGCTTAACTTTCTGCACACAATGCACTGATGTTTTCCCCATTGTATTTTGTAGAAAATGCTGGTCATAACCTGCCAAATTAGATTTCTTTACCTCAGTTTGAGAAATTTGTCATATAAATGCGCATTTTGTCTTTTCTCTCCTATGACCCTTCACACAGCATGGTGTCTGGTGCCCGTTAGGGTAGGTGCCGCACCTGCTAGGGTTCCATGTATGTTTTCTTGAACGCCTTAATATAGTGCTCCCTGAATACTCAGCACCGTCCTCACTTAATCCTCACGCCGACCCCTACGTAGGTACTATTATGACCCTCATTTTACTGACGAGGAAAGTGAGGCACAGAGGGGTGAAGTCACTTGCCCAGGATAAGGAAGCTAGGAAGTGGGATTCGGACCCCATATATCTGGCTGCATGCTCCAGCTTGCTGTGCATCCTTACGGAATTTACTTATTTATTTATTACGCTGATTGCGAGCATCCCACGCACACCCTATAGAACGTCAGCCCACGAGAGGCGGTCCAACGCTTCGCCCCTGGCACCGCGCCCCTGGTGCAGCTACAGCTAAACAGACAAACAGCCTCAGGAGCCGCCAGATGCTTTCCAGCCTGCGCAGGCGCGTCACGCAGGACTCCCGCAGGCACACAAGCCCCACCTCCCTGCGCCGATTGGCCATTGCCGGAGACGGAGGAGGAGCCGGCGCAGGCGCACTAGACGAGGCCAGAGGCTACCGCCCGCCCATTCCTGATGACTGATGGAGGAGCAAACCAATGGGAATGAGGCTCCTGGGGAGAGAGGCGGGCCCTGAGGGCAGTTAAACTTGCGCGGGAAAGGTCCTGGCGTAGTCATGGCGGCCTTCCGCGACATGGAGGAGGTGAGCCAGGGGCTGCTGAGCCTGCTGGGTGCCAACCGCGCGGAGGCGCAGCAAAGGCGGCTGCTGGGACGCCACGAGCAGGTGGTGGAGCGGCTGCTGGAGACGCAAGACCTCGCGGAGCAACGGCTGCGAGGTCAGGGGCGGGGCCGGGGGCGGGGCCGGGGGCGGCTGGGACCCGGGTGATGCCTGGGGGCAGCAAGTCCCTCCCTCCTGGGCGCCCCCATCCCTGCCCCGTTCTCCCATGGACAGTACGCCCGCTGAACCTCAGTTTCCCCACCCGTGAAATGGGCTTCGGGATGTCGGCGCCCTCGAGTTAGTGAATATAGGAGCTCAGAGGGTCTGGTCCAATTCTGAGCGTTCCGTGAGCAGGAGCTGGGGGACCCAAGGTCCGAAGTGGGGTTCAGGAGTCGGAGCGCTGGGTTTTAATCCCAGCATTTCCACTTACAGAGGTTCAGCTGTTTTACTGAGCACCTGGTGTGTGCCAGGTAGAGTGTCAGCCCTGGGATGGAAGCAGAGAACGAAAAAGACCATATATCCCTTTAGTGGGTTGATAGCGCTAGTGAGGGGAGGTCAGAAGATAAACCAAGAAAATGGGTATGTCAGGAGGTGATGGGCTAAGGAGGGCCAAGGACAAACTAGGTTGTGTTGGAGGGAGTGGTGATGTTTTGGGGCTGGTCAGCGAAAGCCTTTTGAAAGATGATGTTTTAGCAGAAACCCAAGGAGGCCTGGGAGAGAGCCAGGGAGGATTAAATAAATCGGTGCAGGTAAAGGTGCTTCCTGCTTTACATGGATAATACCGTTTACGTGGAATTGAAGACACCATCAAATGTAAGACTCCTTTAAAGCAAAGGATGAAAAGCTTTGCTAATAAATATCTTAACATGCTACAGAGAGAGGGCTGCATCAAGCCTCTCCTGCAGGTGAGAGGGGCTCTCTCAGCTTCTGATCTGGATTTCAGGTAACTCATGAGCCCTGATCCCCGGGCTTCCCTCCCATGCCTCAGTGACCTCATCTGTGAAATGGGACTGCTGACAGCACTCATTGTCACTGCTTTTCTCAGTGCCAGGTTTTTGTTGTTGTTGTTGTAAAATTGATAAAAGACTTACCATTTTAGGGGCACCTGGGTGGCTCAGTGGTTGAACGTCTGTCTGCCTTTGGCCCAGGTCGTGTTCCTGGGGTCCTGGGACGAGGGCTGCATCAGGCTTCCTGCGGGGAGCCTGCTTCTCCCTCTGCCTATATCTCTGACTCTGTGTGTGTGTGTCTCATGAATAAATAAATAAAATCCTAAAAAAAAAACAAAACAAAACACAACATTTTAGCGATTTTTAAGTGTCCTGTTCAGTGGCATTAAGTACATTCACATCATTGTGCAGCCATCCCCACTGTCCCATCTCCAGAATGTTTTCATTATCCCAAACTAAAACTGCTCATTAAACTCTGACTCCCCATTTCCCTTCTCCCAGCCCCTTCTACTTCCTGTCTCTATGAACTATTCTAGAGACCTCATATAAGTGGAATCCTGGAATTTAGTGTGGCTTATTTTCTTTTTATTATTATTTTTTATGTTGTGTGTCTGGTATATGTCACTTAGTGCAGTGTTTTTTTTTTTAATTATTTTTTTAAAATTTTTATTTATTTATGATAGTCACAGAGAGAGAGAGGCAGAGGCACAGGCAGAGGGAGAAGCAGGCTCCATGCACCGGGAGCCCGACGTGGGATTCGATCCCGGGTCTCCAGGATCGCGCCCTGGGCCAAAGGCAGGCGCCAAACCGCTGCGCCACCCAGGGATCCCAGTGCAGTGTTTTTAAGAATCATCCATGTTGTAACGTGTCAGAATTTCATTTTTTAGGGCTGAATAATATTCCAATGTGTGGACATACCTCATTTTGTTTGTTCATTTGTCCATTTTTAATTTTTTTAAAGATTTTATTTATTCATGAGAGAGAGAGAGAGGCAGAGACACAGGCAGAGGGAGAAGCAGGCTCCATGCAGGGAGCCCGATGTGGGACTCAATATTGGGTCTGTAGGATCACTCCCTGAACTGAAGGCGGCGCTAGACCTCTCAGCCACCTGGGCTGCCTCTGTTCATTTCTCCATTGATGGACTGTTGGGTTGCTTCCAGCCCCTGGCTGTTGTGAATAATGCTGCCATGAACATGGGTGTTCAAATATCTCTTTGGGTCCCTGCTTTCAGTTCTTTTTTGTATTTTCCCAGAAGTGGAATTGCTAGATCACATGGTAATTTGATATTTAATTTTTTGAGAAAGTGTCCTCCAGTTTTCTTTTTTTTTTTTTTTAAATAATTTTTTTAAATTTATTTATGATAGGCACACAGTGAGAGAGAGAGAGGCAGAGACACACACAGGCAGAGGGAGAAGCAGGCTCCATGCACCGGGAGCCCGATGTGGGATTCGATCCCGGGTCTCCAGGATCGCGCCCTGGGCCAAAGACAGGCGCCAAACCGCTGCGCCACCCAGGGATCCCAGTCCTCCAGTTTTCTATAGTGATTTTGGTGCTAGGTTTTTTTTAAATGTCTTTTTACAGTTACGTTTCATGTGGAGATGCTATTTAGATTGAAACTGAAATGACCTAGGAGCTAAGCAGGGAATGGCTTGGGGGAAGAGTGTTCCTGGCAGAGGTGACTGGAAATGCCAAGGTCATAAGGTGAGAGTGAACTTGGAGACCCAGGAGAAAGCAGTGAAGGTGAGGTCAACCACAACCAGACTCTGCCGGCAGTGAGCACCCAGGAGGAGTTTGGAGGTTGTTTTATTTTTTATTTTTTAAAGATTTTATTGGGATCCCTGGGTGGCGCAGTGGTTTGGCGCCTGCCTTTGGCCCAGGGCGCGATCCTGGAGACCCGGGATCGAATCCCATGTCGGGTTCCTGGTGCATGGAGCCTGCATCTCCCTCTGCCTGTGTCTCTGCCTCTCTCTCTCTCTCTCTCTCTGTGACTATCATAAATAAATAAAAATTAAAAAAAAATAATTATAAAATAAAGGTTTTATTTATTTATTCATGAGAGACACAGAGATAGAGAGAGGCAGAGACACAGGCAGAGGAAGAAGCAGGCCCCATGCAGGGAGTCCAATGTGGGACTTGATCCTGGGTCTCCAGGATCACGCCCTGAGCCGAAGGCAGACACTCAACCGCTGAGCCACCCAGGCATCCCTGGAGGTTGTTTTAAGTGTGGTGGATGCCCCAGTCAGTCTTCCTCTTCTCCTCCTCTCTCTTCTTGTCTCTCCTCTCTCCTCCCCACTCCCCACTCGATTGATGGTTTGGGGAGAAGTATGGCATCACCCAGCCTGCCTGGGGTTTAACATTATGGATGGAGTTGGGGCTGGGATCCAGATCAGATCCAGATGTCAGAGCTAAGAGCCTATGGACAAGTCACTGACTGTTTTTGGGCTTCTGTCCCTCACCTCTCCATGGTGGGCAGGGGTTAAGCCACTCCCCTCAGAGGGTTGTGAGAACACACCGAACAGGGGCTCTGAGGTCATCCTGCAGCACTCAGCACACACTCAGGTGATGGCACTCCTTACCAGCGTCCACGGGAAGGAGGGTGCCCCCAGGGAAGATTCCAAGGAGACTCAGTTGTCTATAGGGAAGGTGAGGGGAGAAGGGGCAGGAAGGCTGCAGAACAGAGCCAGATCCCCAGCTATCCTAACAGGAAGTCAGCAGGCACTGTTTAAAAAAAGACAAATCAAGAAATAGCAGCATAAGCAAATTATTTAGAAATGTGAAGGTCAGTGCCAGAGAAAACAGTGATGAGTTGAAAGTGGCTGCTTCAGAGGGGTGGAGAGGCTTGGGGGGGGGAGGGTTCCTCTGTGTGTTTAAATTTTCACAGCCATATACATGTAATATTTTGATGAAAAATTAACTTAATGTAAGTTTGTAAACACTTAAACGCCAGCCCTTTGGGAAGCATTTCCATCTGTGCCTTCTCGGAATTGGCAGATTTCTCCAGCTCTCTGGAAAGGAACACGGTAACCTTGTTAGGGTGTTTTTGATCTTTCTGGATGTTTCGTACAAAGCATGTTTATTCTGAGTAGGTGCTGGCGATATATGGTGAATATAAGATGCAATCCCTGGTTCGAGGAAGAAAGAGGAAGAATGACTCATTCAGTGCTGGCAGGGCTGTCATGGAAGCATGGAGAGTGTCCAGCTGCCCGAGGCGAGCACTGCCCAGAAGTCTGGAAGACTGGGTCCAGGAGTGCCCGATAGGCAGGAGCACAGTGGCATCCCACAGAGGACAGGCAGGTGGAGGCTCAGGCCTGTGAAGGATGGGGCTTGTTTGCAGAATGATGAGGTGTCTTTGTAGCCGGAGCAGAGAGAAGAGTATGTGTGGGGGTGAAAAGCAGGCAGAAAGGAGGCTGTCGGGGAAGGTAAAGATGCTCAGAGGGACCGGGATCTTACCCTGGAGATACTAGGGAGCCATGGATGGTCTTCGAGCAGGGGAGTGACTTCACATTTGGTCTCTAAGGCAGCCACTCTGGAGGCAGAGAGCAGAAGGAACTGGCAACAGCAGAGACCAAAGCAAGGTGTGAGGGGGAAGCTGGGTGATCCTGGAGGGACCCGTGAGGGGATTGCAGCGGGGGCAGGAGCAGGGGACTGGGCAAGCCTGGATCACTAATTGGATGTGGAAAGTGAGTGCCAGGCTTCTTGCTTGGGCAGCAAGGTTGACCCGGACACTATACATTAAGACTGGTGTGCAAAGGACTGGATTGATTGATTACTTTATCGTTCATTCGTTTTTTTGTTTTGTTTTGTTTTGTTTTTGAGGATTCAGATGTGTTTTGGTGAAATGGAAGCACTTTTACAAGGTCCGAGTGGACCTGAGTGATGGGCTTTTGCAAATAGGATCAGCAGGTCCCTGGGGAGCCGTAGACAGGGACGCCAGGAGTGGCTGAGGCCTCAGGCAGATGAACCTCCCTACCCACCCCACTCCGGCCCCCGGCTTTGTCCTCGGCTCTTCTGGGGCAAAGACAGACCCTGGAGAAACCTCTTTGTAGGGCTTCAGCCTTCTCCCCCTCTCCCCCACAGAGATCCTGGCCACGGAGGAAGAAGTGGCCCAGTGCCTCCTTGATGCGAAGGCACAGGCGCACCAGAGGGGGGTCGAGTTGCAGCAGCTCAAAGCTGAGCTTCAGAAGGCCGGCGAGGAGAACACACATCTGAAGGCCAGCCTCCTATATCCTTCCCTCGTGCGCCGAAGGCCGGGCCGCAGGCTCACCCCCGGGGTCGCCAGCTGGTTCAAGCCAGGGACCCCGCTTGGAGTCAGGGGGGCCCTGGGCCCACAGAGGCTGGGTTAGCGCGCGAGGCCCCCCTCCAGTGAGGTGACCTTAACTGCCTGCTTTACTCAGCTCACCACAGAGCTGGAGGAGCTCAAGGAGGTCGAGGCCGGTCTCGAGAGACAGGAGAGGGAAGTTGATGAAGACACAACCGTCACCATCCCCTCAGCCGTGTACGTCCCCCCAGTGCGTGTGCTGGCGTGTGCGTACCCCGCAGCCCTGAGCTGGAGTCTGCACTGGGGTAACTGGCTTCTCTCCCTCCCTCTCTCCTTTCGTGTTCTCATACAGGTACGTGGCTCAGCTTTATCACCGAGTCAGTAAAATTGAGTGGGACTACGAGTGTGAGCCGGGGATGGTCAAAGGCAGTATCCTTTGTGGAGAAAGCGGAGCCCCGTGCGCCTGCTGGTGGCCACGCAAAGCGCCAGGCCACTGTGGAAAACATTCTGGCAGGTCTCCCCAGAGTCCCCACAGGATCCAGCAGTCCCCCTTCTGGGGATAAACACAAAGACACCGAAAGCAGGGACTTGAACCGGTATTTCTGCACCTGTGTTCCTAACTGCCTTGGTCCCAACAGCCAAGAGGTGGAAGCAACCCAATCATCTAGCCGCAAAGTGCTAGATAAGCAAACTGTGGTGTTTCCGTGCGATAAAATAGTATTCCGCCTTAGGAAGGAAGGAAATTCTGGCACATGCTAGAACACGGGTGTACCTGGAGGACGTGATGTTAAGTGAAAAAAACCAGACACAAAAAGTGAACTACTGTTCCGCTGCCAGGAGGCCCCAAGAGGAGTCAGATCCACAAAGACAAAGTAGATGGTGGGCACCAGGGGCCAGGGGGTGGGGATGGCTGCACATCATGTGCATGTACTTCATGCCACTGAGCTGGTTCCCATGGTCTATTTTGTATGTATCTCACCAGTTTTTTATTTTTATTTTATTTTTTTATTCTTTTTATTTTTTATTTTTTTAAATTTTTTTTAATTTATTTATGATAGTCACAGAGAGAGAGAGAGAGAGAGGCAGAGACATAGGCAGAGGGAGAAGCAGGCTCCATGCACCGGGAGCCTGATGTGGGATTCGATCCCGGGTCTCCAGGATCGCGCCCTGGGCCAAAGGCAGGCGCCAAACCGCTGCGCCACCCAGGGATCCCTCTTTTTATTTTTTAAAGATTATTTTATTCATGAGAGACAGAGAGAGGGAGAGGCAGAGGGAGAAGCAGACTCTATGCAGGGAGCCTGATGTGGGACTCAATCCCAGGCCTCCAGGATCAGGCCCTGGGACCGAAGGTGGCGCTAAACCTCTGAGCCACTGGAGCTGCCCTGTTTTCTTTTTTTCAAAGATTTTATTTATTTATTCATAGAGACACAGAGAGGGGGGGGGAGAGGCAGAGACACAGGCAGAGAGAGAAGCAGGCTCCATGCAGGGAGCCCGATGCAGGACTCGATCCCGGATCTCCGGGATTGCACCCTGGATTGAAGGCGATGCTAAACCACTGACCCATCTGGGCTGCCTATTTCACCAGTTTTTTAAAAAGATAGTACATTATCAGAATTTAACTTTAAAAAAAATTTTTTTTTAGGATTTTATTTATTTATTCATGATAGAAAGAGAGAGAGGCAGAGACACAGGCAGAGGGAGAAGCAGGCTCCATGCAGAGAGCCCGATGTGGGACTCAATCCCAGGACCCCAGCATCACGTGCTGGGCTGAAGACAGGTGCTCAACCATTGAGCCACCCAGGTGTCCCTTTAAAAATATTTTATTTATTTATTTATTTATTTATATATTTATGAGAGAAAGAGCATGTGAGCAGGGGGAGGGGCAGAAGGAGAAGCAGACTCCCCACTGAGCAGGGAGCCCAATGAGGGGCTCCATCCCAGGACCCTGGGATCATGACCTGAGCCAAAGGCAGACACATAACCCACTGAGTGAGCTACCCAGGCAGACACGTAACCTACTGAGCCACCCAGGTGCCCAGAATTCAACGTTTTGTTTACAAAAGTCTCGTTTGGTCTCTATATATCTTAGTAACATTTTTTTAGAGGCAGTATTCTTTCCTCTTGGGGTCATGGGGTGGGCCGTGCGTGTCAGGTTTCCTTACATCTGCCCTATAGTCCATCACGGCCCCAGTATCGCACAGCCCATCCACCTGGACAGCACCCAGCTCTCCAAGAAGTTCATCAGCGACTACCTCTGGAACCTGGTGGACACGGACTGGTAGCCAGGAGCCTCGAGGACACGTTTGCGCACAGCGCGGATCTGCCGTGGAGGGTGGGTGGTGCCTCAGTGATGAGATGAGCTTAAAATTAAACGTTTATACACAAACAGGTTTTTTACTGGGTGTCTTTCTGCCTTCGGCCTCAGTTGCTGGACTGGCCTTGGCTGGGTAACCATAGAGAACTACCCTAACTGCCAGATCGTAGCCTCACATCTCTGGCGACACTATACAAATGATACCATAGTGTGTGTGATAACAAATCCTGGGTCTTTATCATTTGTGATTGAAGTTAGGCACTGTGTGCCCAGAACTGGAATATGGAAGTGCTGGCTGGAGCCCTGGCAGTCATGTTGCCACATGTAAGGAGGGATGCAGTCCTCTAGGGTCGATCGGAGCCTGGTTCCCCGATGACTGTGGAACCCAGGAATCAGCACTGGACTTTTTTTTTTTTTAAGATTTTATTTACTTATTTATTTGAGAAAGAGTGTGTGCGAGTGAGGGGGGTATAGAGGGAGAAGGACAAGCCACCTCCATGCTGAAGGTGGAGCCTGATGCAGGGTTCCATCTCCTGACCCTGAGATTATGACCGGAGCCAAAGTCAAAAGATTCAGATGCTTAACTAACTGAGCCACTTAGGTCCCCCTGGTTTTGTTGTTGTTTTTTTTTTTTTTTTTAAGTAGGCTCCATACCCACTATACAGCCCAACATTGAGGTTTGAACTCATGGCCCAGAGAACCAGACCTGAGCTGAGATCAAGAGTTGGACATGACCAACTAAACCAGCGAGGTGCCCCAGCCCTGGACCTCTCTGTGTGGAGGAAGGGAAGACTAAGTTATGTTGTGTGTGCCACTGTTACTTATTTTTTTTTATCACAAACAGCTAATTTTTTTTTGATGTTGAGTTCCACATTTCGTTCTTTTTTTTTTTTTTTTAAGATTTTATTCATTTATTCATGACAGAGAGAGAGAGAGGCAGAGACACAGGCAGAGGGAGAAGCAGGCCCCATGCAGGGAGCCTGACGTGGGACTAGATCCTGGGTCTCCAGGATCAGGCCCTGGGCTGAAGGTAGCACTAAACCACTGGGCCACCGGGGCTGCCCTTTTTTTAGTCTATATATTTATAATCACCCAACATGGGGCACGAACTCGCTACGAGAGCAAGAGTCCCGTGCTCCTGATGTAAATCTACTTGATGCAGCATACGACCCAGGCCATTCTATATGTTCCCTTATCCGCCATCCTCAGTGATTTGGGGTACCACTAAGAATGGGACGCTTACGGCCCACCTGCCTGAGGGTAGGGAAGGGGAAGTTGGTCCTCCTCAAACCTAACCAGCCACCTTCTATATGCAGCCTCGTCAGTAGATTTGTTATGGTCCCACGAGCCTCTGGGTCCTCAGGGTCTGGGGTTTCGTGCGCGCCTCTGTAACTGCTCTGTTTCTAGTAAGTGCAAAGGTGACAGTTTTTTATAATTGGAGAGGAGACGTGCTAGGTAGAGGGAGCGTAAGCAGCAAGTCTAGCAGCATCTGAGCGTGTCATGGGCACCGGACAGTCTGTCCAGGTCACCCTTGCAGCTTCTGGGGCAAGGGAGCCTGGGCTCTAGGACTAGGGAGACAGAGCAGGTCATTCGGTTCACAGAGATTCCCAGAGCTTCGGAAGCCCTGTTTTTATGCCAAGAGCTTGACTTAATGTGTTCGAGTAAGTGGTCACATAAGCCCTCCTGAGCTGTTGATTTTCAAGATCAGTAAGGTCTTTTATGGCATGAGATGGGCGCAGAGCCCCCTCTTTGTACCATCGGCCTCCAGAAAACTTGACCTTGGCCATGGTTTTCCCACCCCAGCCCTAGGGACATCGGGGCCAGTCATTCTCACAGGCTGTCCTGGACGCCGTAGGACATGTAGCAGCATTCCTGGCCCCCACCCTCTGGATGCCAGGAGCACCCCCTCAGTCGTGACAGATGTGGAGCACACTGGAGGCAGTCGTCCTCCTCCCTGCCCCCTCCCCCCTCATCTCTCCACCCCCACCCCCACCTTTCTGGCCTTGCAGCCTCAGCCAAGAACCAGCCAGGCATCCACTTGTGGTCGGCTCAGTAGCTGCTGTCACCTTGATGGGCATTCCTGCTAACACAGCTGGCCTCCACCTGCCCAGCCGCGTGGGTGAGGGCTCCAGGAGCGCCCCCCCACTCTAGTGGGCCCCCTGAGCATGTCAGAGCAGCCCCAGCCCAGCTCAGGGCTGCGGGGCAGGCAATGAGGCATGCGTCCCGCGGTTGATCCAGCAGACCTGCCGGCTAGCAAACCGAGTGCCCGGGAGAGAGCAGGTGTGGGGGGCGGGATGTTACAGACCAGAACCTAGGAGTGCCCTTGGCCCTGGCCCTAAAGCCCTCCACGGGCCCGTCTCCCTCCAGGCAGTCCCTTTGCTTGGCTCTGGGCGGAGGCCAAGGAGGTATTGGCCTGCTCGGAGCTCAGTTTCCCCAGGAGGAAGGTCCCCTCGGGGAGGCTGCGTGAGCCCAGGCTCAGAGTGGCCGTGCTCCTCTCGTCTCCCCAGCAGCCCCGGGTCTGGCCGAAGGAGTGAGCAAGCCAGTAAGGAACGTGGCCTGGCGGGCGGGTTCAGGGAGGTGCCTGAGCTCACAGGGGCCTGGAGAGGCCCCGGCCCTCTGCATGCCTGGGCCCTGACTCACTGCCCAGTGCTGGCTGGATGCCTGGGACAGCCAGCAGGACAGCCTCAGACCTCCAGCCTGCACCCCTACCCCCATTCCTGCTTGTCGTTCCTCTGGAGAGCCGCCCAAGCGGCAATGGTCACCAGTGGTCACCAGCTCTTGATTTCTGGAGGCCGGCCACAGGCATGCGGAGTGTTGGGCCCAGCCCGGTGGAGGTAGAAGCAAGATTCGTGTCCCCAGGACCAGGGAGTGGGGAGCCAGGTAACTGGCCTTGCACCTGTCGTGCTGAGGCTTGACCCCCTCACCCCCCACCCTTCCTCCTGCACCACCCCCACCCCCACCCCAGGGCCAGCCCGGGCCCAGCACCATCCCAAGCCAGTAAAGAGTATTCATTTTACAGATGGGGAAAGAGGCATGGCGTGATCCAGGCTTGACAGTCACAGGACAATGACACCCCTGGAGTCTGAACCCCCACAGTGGGGCTGTAGGGTCCATGGAGGAGCATCTCGGGCTTTTCAGAGGAGAAACAGCCTCTGAGGTGGCTGGGCCTTTTCCAAGGCTACCCGGGTAGGAAGACGCCAAGCAATGACTGGAACTCACGCCTGCGTTGATGGAGCGGTAAAGCTGAAGTTCTAGATAAAGGCATTATTGACAGGTGGCTGTGAGGCAAGTGTCCGGATGCCCAGCTGACCCAGCTTGTCATTGGTGTTTCTGGGGAAAGCGCCAAGGGACTGCTGGGAGCGAAGGCCTCACACTGGGCAGTCGCTGGTAAAGTCCTAAGGCTGGCTGCCCCCGAGGGTCCCGCTCGGCCTCTTCCTCTGAACCCCCAGGCCTTCATCGCCATGGGTGGGTCCTCCCAGTGTCCCCCACTCCCAGTCTTGGTCTGAGCCGTGGTCAGAGCTGCTCCTAGTTTCTAGATCAAGGGCCTGGGACCCACTGAGTGTGTATGCCTGGGGGACGGGTGTCCAAGGATGGATTTGAACCTCGTTCTTGGATGTGAGGCCGTGACCTGATCTCTCTGGCCTGGCTGGGGAGAGGCCGGAAAGACTGGTTACAGGATGTCATGACAGTGCTGGGGTTCCTGGGGACACTCCCTGATTGACTCAGAAATGTGAACTGGGCATCCGTGATTGACTGGTGCCCTGCCCCGGCACCCCCGTCAGGGAGCCACACTCCCGTGAAGGCCAAGACCAGTGGGTTGAGAAGGAAGAAACTGAGTCACAGAGAGGTCAAGTTATTTGTGTTAGTTCTTACAGCTGATGAGGGGCAGAGCCAGGATTTGACCTGGATCCAAAGTTTGGGCATTTAAACTCCAACTTTCAGCTAGTGATCAATGCTGTTGCTGTCGGGGGAGGCTCTGTAGGAGGCCCTGGAGAGGAGGTGTCACTGGAGCCCAGACTTGAGCCCTAGGAGACAGAAGTGTGGAGGTGGTGATCCAGGCAGAGGGAACAGCCAGTGCAAAGTGAGTGCTCAGAGGTAGCAAAGAGGCCTGCAGGAACTGTGGGGCAAGGGGCTGGATCACGCAGGGTTGGGAGGAGGGAGTGGTTGCTGGATCACACTGGGCCTGCAGTCCACAAGAAGATCCGCGGGGGATTTCAGATGTCAGGCAGGACCCCAGAGTTGGGACCCAGGAAAAGGGAGTCTGATGACGACCTTTGAGCGCAGGCCACCCTGCTCTAGCCCCGCGTTTCTAGGGGGCTGGTCTTGCTGTGAACCCCCTAGCTCTCCCCACTCCGTCCCGGGCCCAGCGTGGGAGCAGAGGCCAGGGTGAGCAGAGCAGCTGGGCCTGGGAGGGCGGGGCTCGGGGAGGAGGGAGCCCCTCCACCAGGGCAGGAAGCAGGGCTGAAACCCGAGCCGCCTGGAGGGGAGGCTGGACCAGACCCAGGAGTCCCAGGGCTGCCCCGCCTCCAACCCCTCCCGCCCCGGCCGCTGCCCCGCTCGGGGGTGGATGGTGTGCCCAGGGCTCACCCCCCGTCGGGGCCCTCAGCCTCTCCCACACCCCGCCGTCGGAGAATTCACTTCCGGGGGGCCCGAAGGAGGTCCTGACCCCCCACAGTGGAGGGGGGCTGGCTGGGGAAGCTGCAGGGTGCGGGCAGCCCTCCCCCCCACACCCCCCGGACCTGGGCTCGCCCCGCAGGCTCCAGCCTGACTCACCGCAGGCAGCTGTGGTTTGGGCCGCCGGTGGGGGTGGGGGGCAGCAGAGGACAGAGTTGGGGGTACCAAGCCCAGGGGAGCAGCTTCCTCGCGCCACCCACCCTGCCCTGGCCGGAGCTGCTGAGCCCTCAGAGCCAAGGCGCAGGGGACTGCCAGCCCCCCACCCTGTCCTTGGGGGTGACAGTGCCCCGAGCTGCAGAGTCCTGTGCCCCCCAGAACCGGCTCCGTCGCGGTGCTCTGGTGCTGAGCCCACAGGCCGGGAGCTGGCGGTGCGTGCAGGCCTGGAGTCCTGCCGGGGGCCTTCCGGTAGGGGACCCTGTCCGAGCCCCAAGAACGCCCCCCACCCCTCGCGGCCTGTAGGGGAAGGCAAGGGGTGGCCTCTTGGTCCTCCCCGAGCCGTGTGGGCTGAGCCCAGCCACCCGAGCCTCCCCTTGCCCATCTGTGAAATGGGCGCTTGACACTGCCCTGTGCTCAGGGGCCGCGCTGGGGAGCAGCCACGTTCATCCCCGCCAACGGCTTGCTGTCACTTGTCATGAAGCTCTGAGTCCTGCATGTGGCTCACATGCAGTGTCGCCGCGGGGGCCCCGAGGAAGGAAGCCGGTCACTCGTTCTGGAGCAGCAAACGGCCGAGGCCAGAGACCAGAAGCGCCCGCCCCTCTGGCTGCGGGCGGCGCCCTCCGCGGGGACACGGGGACCACGTCCTGCCCCCTCCCCGCCTGCTCCCGGGTCACCTCCAGGCCCCTTCGGTTTGCCGGGCCATTTACGCTCATTTGGCCCGTTTGCCGCGCGGCTGAGCTTGGAATCAGTCAATCAACCAATTATCGAGCGGCCTCCGGCCCGCGCTTCCCGGGCGCCCGTTCAGCCTTCACCCCCAGAGGCATTTTGGAACCTTCCCAAGACAAAGGGCGGAAGGAAGGAAGGAAGTGCCACCCTGTGGACACAGCGAACATGACAGTCCCCTGGCTCCGGGCCTTCTTCTCCAGGCCTGTGCAGGGCCCCCCACGGGCTCTGAGCCTGGGAGCTGGGGATTAGCCCTGGCCCCAGCTTCAGCTGGGGAAACTGAGGCTCCAAGGCATGCGAGAACCCCCCCCCCCATCTCAACCTGGGTGCCTAGGTGGCTCGGCCCGGGATGTGCTCCTTCCCACCCCACCGCCCTGCACCCGGGGTCACCTGCTTCCCAGCCCTCCCTGCTCTCCCTCCCTTTGCCCTGTAAGGCGGGTGTGTGTGTGTCGGGGTGGGGGTCGGGGTCCTGCTGGCTTCAGGCTGCGGAGTCCTCGCTGGTGGGAGAGGGCACCACCAGGAGGAGGGGAGAAGCTGACTCTCCCCCCTCCTTTTGTTTTTGCCATACACAGTGTCACCTGCGAGGCTCCCAACAGCTCCCTCTGGGTCCCATAATACCAGCTCCGCCCTACACCGTGTTTACTTCTGGCTGCCTCATTGTTCCCCCATTGGGTCTTCAAAGAAATAATCATTTAGCGTCGCCTTCCAATACACACAGCATCAGACTTCCCATTTGACCGGGTTTAAGTGTCCAATCTGGGGTCATTGGGTACATCCACATGGTTGTGCAGCCACCGCCACCACCTGTCTTCAGAACTTTCTCGGTCTTCACAATGGAACCTGTGTCCCCACCAGACCCTAACTCCCCACCCCCGTCCCCCAGGCCCTGGCTCCCACCTGTAAGGACCTAGAGCAGAAGCCCAGGGCGTGAGGTGTCAGTGTGATTGGTCCCATTTGAGCTTTTATACCTACTTCCCCATATTAAGTTCTTTGCATCCATGGACCCGCTGTGTCCCTGACCCCCGACAGGTGCGCCTAGACTCCTTGCGGTTTGGTTTGCCATGTCCCGGGAAAGGGGTCTGAAGCCTGCACGTCAGACTCCAGTAAAGCTGGGGTGCATGAGAGAATGGGGGTGTGCGTGCCTGGGATGCCCACAGCTCTGGCCAAATGTTGCTACTACGGAATTTGAGGCCCGATTCGCCGGAACTCGTGATTATTTGGATTTGTGTTGTGAGACCTCATTTTATTATCTCAGCGATTTATTTCCTAGGTGTTCATCCTTTAAGAAAACCTCAGATTGGGGCAGCCCCGGTGGCCCAGCGGTTTGGCCCCGCCATCGGCCGGGGATGTGATCCTGGGGTCCCGGGATTGAGTCCCACGTCGGGCTCCCTGCATGGAGCCTGCTTCTCTCCCTCTCCCTCTGCCTGTGTCTCTGCCTCTCTGTCTGTTATGAATAAATAAAATCTTAAAAAAAAAAAAAAGAAAGAAACCTCACATCAACCTCCAGGGGCCCAAAGGGTTTGAAGGGGATGCTCCCTTCGGGAATCATGTGTTGATTGAACCAAGTGGGAAGGTCTCCGCTCCAGCCACTCCTCGCAGTTTATGCTTCTGGATTCAGCCCAAATGTCACCTCCTTAGAGAATCCTTCCCTGAGCCCTCCCTAAAGGAGCCTTCTCCCTGCCAGTCACTTCTCTGCCCCATTGCCCTGTTTAACATTCTTCTAGAATATTCTTCTAAAATATGGTCATTGTTTGTATCTGTTTCCCGTTCTAAAATATCAGCTCCTTGAGGGCAGACTCTTACTCTCTTATTTATGGCAGTGTCCCACACGCCTAGGCCGGGACCTGCACACCACACAGGCACCCATTAGATGTTGGTTCTGTGAAGGAGCATGCAGGAGATTTAGCAAAACCCCACTTCAGGGAAGCACCCCATAGCCGGTGGCCATCCTGAGCTCTGGGGAAATGTTCCCTTTTCCAGAGCCATCTCCTGAGAAGTTCTGCTCATGCACAGACAGAGGAGCCAGAGACTAGAGGAAGAAAGCGGTCCAGGTTTCACCAAGTGGTTCATTTAAGAAATTTAATTGATCACAGTAAGACATTTGGGCTATAAAAACATTCTATACAGTGGTTTAAAAAGCGATACCCATCCCCCCAAAGCAACCCATCATATATACAACACAGACACGGTTCTCCCGAAGAGCTTTGCGCAAAGCCCGCACGAGTCATCTTTGTACAAAAAGAAGAGGCGTCTCAGAGACAACTTCCCCCAACGCAGAGCCCCCGGAGGGGTCACCGATGCAGCAACCAGGGTTTGCAAAAATAAATAGATCTTTGTTTCATATACATAAGTGATAATGTTTAACAAATATACAAAGTGCAAACATAACAAAAAGCCCCCCCCATTACCTGTACAGGGGTTTATTTACATGCTTCAGAAAGAGAAAAGGCTTTCACAGTTTCCTACAGGGGCACAGTGTTTGGTGGTCATGCAGTGAACAGTGGACAAGCCCTTGACAGGAGTCCACAGGAGGCTGCCACTTGTCTCTTTGGTCATAGACGTGACACCGTATGATAGTATTGGAAAGATATTTTGTTTAAGTCCCATAAAATGACGAAGCCCGGGGGACATCCTACAGGGCTAAAGTGGGCATTCGTCAAACAAAAGACAACCATCTTGGGGAAGTTAATGGCTCAGGGGGATCTGCATAGAAGTGGAAACACAGGCTGGATAGTCATGATTGTGGCTTTGAAGTGCTGGGAGGGGCAGGAAGGGGGGCGCTGGAGGGGGAAGGCCCCGAGATTGTACATTCATCCATCCTCTCCCACCCCGGAGCCCATCCCAACTGGAACAGAAACCAGTGCAAAATAGTGACTATGTCAACTTTACACAAGATACAGCCCTGAACTAAAAAAAGTGCAAGGGGATCTGGAAGGGGCTGGGGTGGGCGCAGGGGCTGGGATCTGCACCGCCGCACCCAGGCCTAAGGATGCTCCTAGAGGTCGGGGCCCGCTGTCTCCATGCATCAGCTGACTGGGTATCTCAGGCACTTAATAAATATTAAGGGCAACCGGTGGCTCAGGCTTTCCCTGGGAACCGATGAGGTTTTGGTGAATGAATGGGGTTCGGTTGGCTCCCGGCCCCAGGACGCTGGATTTGGCCACGTCAGGACCAATGCCAGAGTCTTGGCGTAAAGGGAGGGCACAAATCTCGCTTGGAAAACACTAGTTTGATCCAGATCTGGGCAGGGGAGGGGGCGGCAAGGCAAAAGCTAGTGCTGGCTGTCCAGCAAGGCAGAGGTGAACACATTTACTCCTGAGTTTGGGGGCTCGGGCTAGAGTGGGGGCAGGCAGCTTACTCAGGACCTGGGGTAGGGCCTGCTCTCGTGGTCAGAGCCGCTTGCCTTCTCTCTCCCTCTCCCTCTCTCTCCCCCTCTCTGTCCGTCAGTCCCACAGGAGGGGAGAAGTGTGCAGTCCCTGGAGAGGGCAGAAACATGCCCAGGCCCCCCCCAGCTCATTCGCCCCGCCCCCCCAGCTCATTCGACTTTCTCTTCTCCGCTATTCATAGAGAAATTAAAAAAAAAAAAAAAAAAAAAAAGCCCTACCTAAACCCGTTGCGTGTGCGCCGTTGGAAGCCCGTTCTGCCTCCCAGATGAATAAATATATAGAACAAAGCTCTGGCAGACAGGCCAAGCGGCAGCCGGCTGCGGCCGCCAGCAGGGCTTTGGTCACTTTGCATGAAACAGGAGGGCATCGAGGTCTCAGGAAGGGTTTGTGGCAGGTCAAGGGTCCGGGGAGAAAGTGTCCTTCCTGCTCGTGACCGGCAGCAGGTTCCGGGGAAGGACGGGACCAGGGGCAGCGGCTCAGGCCACATCATCCTCCAGGCTGACCATCTGTCTCTGTCAACAGAAGGATAAACGCCGGAAGCGATCAGTCCAACATTCAGTAAACATGGCCAGAGGCCACCTACGCCTCCCTCCCTGACGCCCGCGCCCGCGCGGGGGGCCAGCCCCCCTCATCCGAGCCTGCACCAGCGCAGCAGCCTCGGCCAAGCTGGGGGCCCGCCCCACCCCACGACCTTGCCCCCGTCTTTCCCCCGACAGCCACCTGAGGGCGCCGGTGAGCCGGGAGTCAGGCCAAGTCCCTCCTCTAATCAGAACCTTCCATGGCTCCCATGTGGTTCCTCCTGAGGCCAGGTGCACAAGGCCCTGCCTGGTCCCTTCCCTACGTTGGGCAACTCGCTCGACACCCCCACCCCGATTCTCAGCTCCAGCCTCACCAGCCTCCGAGTCTACACTTTGGCAATGTGTTCTGCAAGCCACACACTCCCTGGCCTGGGGAGCCTGCTCCAGCTGCCTCATCTAAAATCTCCCTCCTGGGCGCGATCCCAGAGTCCCAGAGTGATCCCAGAGTCCCGGATCGAGTCCGCATCAGGCTCCCTGCATGGAGCCTACTCTCCCTCTGCCTGTGTCTCTGCCTTTCTGTCTCTCATGAGTAAATTTTTTTTTTTAATAAAAAACTTAAAAAAAAATCTCCCTCCCTCCCCAAAAGCCCCCACTTCCCTTCTTTGTTTGCTTTCTCTTGATCCTGTCCTTACCTATCCCCCGCCTTGAGGGTCTCTGGAGGATCTCCCAGCCCTGTGGGGAGGATGAGGAGGTGGGGGGCCTCCTGGGCCGGTACTCACCGAAGGGTAGGTGTAGCCGTCCTGGCTGCAGCAGATATGCACCTCGTCCTCCGTGGTCTTCTGGTACACGGGATTGTCAAAGTTGATGCTGTTGATGCTTTTAAGCCGCCAATTCTTCCAGAGGAGGAAGGTCCCGAAGCATAGGAGGATGAGCAGGACTGCAGCGGGAGGTGGCCAGGTCAGGAGGCCGCCCCAGGGCCCTGCCACCCAGCTCAGCCCCCCGAGTGACACCGCCTGCAGACTCCTGCCCTTTTTGACTTATTTAGGGTTTTTGTTGCAAATTTAAAGCCATACTCCTCCACTGGAAAACAAACAAAACCTATCTACGTGCCTAACAAATCTCTAACGCAAAGCCCACTGCGACTGCGTCACCCTGGAGCTACCCAACTGTGGCTGGTTCTCCCAGGTTTCCTCTGAGTCCCCACATATGGGGCTACCCATCCTTCAGAAATGGGACCGGTCTCTATCAATGCGGCTAAAACTCTTTTCTTCTGAGTGTTCTTTGCACCATTTCTAGTGGGCTCTTGGGGTGGCTTCGCTGGGCAGGGAGGTCATTTTGCAGGAAGCCGGGCCCCAGGGTGGGCCTGGCCTGCTCGCTTACCGATGGGGAGGATGATGTACAGAGCCCCCACGCTCCTGGGCTTCTCGTCTCCTCTGCTGGCAGCGTCGCCCAGGGCTGCACGGGAGAAAGGACAAAGTGAAGCTCAGATCCACGGCAGGTGTATAACAACCCACACATAGACGGAAACACCTCCTGCTTCCTGGTGTCTTTAAAAGTTCAAAGCCTGGGTGGCTCAGTGGGTTAAGGGTCCGACTCTAGCTTTCAACTCAGGTTGTGATCTCAGGGTCATGAGTTCAAACCCTGCATGTCAGGCTCCGTGTTCACCAGAGTCTGCTGGGTTTTCTTTCTCTCTCGGCCCCTCCCACTGCTTGTACTCTCTCTCTCTCTAAAATAAATAATCTTAAAAAAAAAAAGAAGTTCAAAGGAACTTGGAGCGTCTCCCAGGTTTGAGAGGCATCACACTGGGGCCTCTTTCATTAGCAGTTGGGATTATGGGACTTAGAGCAGATTTAAGCGGGTTCCTCAGCCAAGCATTTCAAAGCTCTGGGGGAGGGACCAACGATCTTTGAGGCAAGAGCCTGCAGGTACATTCGCTAGCTGGTGAGGTCACTGGTGGAATGTTTCATGCTGGTTCTGCATCTGATGGAAACGAGACAGGTCTGGACGGGATAGCAGCCACCTGACTCTGGACTGTTCAGCAATTCCTGGGCCCAGTGTGGACTGCACCAAAGCTCCAGACTCCTGTGTCAACTACCCCAGTTAATAAATACTGGGGGGAACCTCGTTACACAAGCACACTGGTGCACCTGAGCCCTGTGAGGGCCCCAGGCAAATCAAAGTTTAAAGTCCTCCAAACAAACAGCCCGGGAAGACCGAAGATCCACACCTGGGCCACATGGACGCAAGTGAGCCATGATTTACATCATCAGTTCTATTCAAACCCCAGGTGGGTTATATCGACTGGTTAACCTTTTTTTTTTAAATTTTATTCATTTATTCATGAGAGACACAGAGAGAGAGAGAGAGAGAGGCAGAGACATAGGCAGAGGGAGAAGCAGGCTCCATGTGGGGAGCCCGATGCGGGACTCGATCCCAGGTCCCCAGAATCACGCTCTGGGCTGAAGGCAGAAGTAAACTGCTGAGCCACCAGGGCTGCCCTATATTGGCTGGTTATACGTGGTGTAGTTTAAATTGCCTTTTTTTAAAAAATTTTTTTTAATTTTTTTATTTATTTATGATAGGCACACAGTGAGAGAGACAGGCAGAGGAAGAAGCAGGCTCCGTGCACCAGGAGCCTGACGTGGGATTCGATCCTGGGTCTCCAGGATCACGCCCTGGGCCAAAGGCAGGCGCTAAACCGCTGCGCCACCCAGGGATCCCTAAATTGCCTTTTTTAAAAAAAATATTTGTGCATATTTAAGAAAACTTCTAACAAAAATATTTTAAGGCACCAGCAAGATCCTTGAGAAGTTTTTCCCTTAAAAGAGCTCCTTTGGGGCAGCCCTAGTCGCGCAGCGATTTAGGGCTGCCTGCGGCCTAGGGCGTGATCCTGGAGGCCCTGGATCGAGTCCCACGTCAGGCTCTCTGCATGGTGCCTGCTTCTCCCTCTGCCTCTCTCTCTCTCTCTCTCTCTCTGTGTCTCTATGAATAAATAAATAAAAAATCTTAAAAAAAAGGGGGGGGGCTCCTTTGCTCAAATCAAGGAGCCCTGGGTGGGCCCATCTGTGAAACAATTTTCCAAGCAGTGGCACTGCCCCCGGTGGAAAGATTTCCTGGCCTCTCTCAACCACAGCAGTTTCTGCTTTACCTTGTTTATGGTGGTACATAGGCTTCAGCCACTGTGAGGGAGAAAAAAATGTCCAACTTGCTGATGAGCCCATTTTTTTCTGGCTAGAAACATCTATGAGCTCCATTTTTCTGGCCAAACACGAGGGCAGGTGCCCTCTGGTGGGCAAAGAGATGAATGGCGGGTCTTCCATTAATTCACTGAGAGCCTGGGCTAGGTTGTGAGCCAGGCACTAAGCCATAAGCACAAAACTTAGAGCCTGCGCCAACCCCCCCCCCCCCCCCGCCCCGGCCCCGCCCCGTGCCAAAAACAAAAGCAAAAAAACCCTTAGTAATAGAGTAATATTTTAATGTGACCTTTTTTTAAGAAATAAAAATGAAGGCCAATACCCCCTGATAAAAATCAAATGTTTAGGAAGACAGGCTCTGAATCTACACTTGCCTGTCCTGGCCGTGTTGGGACCCAGGCTCTGATCAAAGTCTTTTAAAGATTTTATTTATTTATTCATGAGAGACAGAGAGAAGCAGATACATTAGCAGAGGGAGAAGCAGGCTCTCCATGGGGAGCCCAATGTGGGACTCGATCCCCAGACCCCGGGATCACGACCTGAGCCGAAGGCAGATGCTCAACCACTGAGCCACCAGGTGCCCCATCTGATCAAATTATATTTGCAAGACCAGGTGTTCGGCCCATAGTTCAGGGATTTGATCTTTGAAAAAGTAATGCAATAAAATATTATTTTAAGTCCTGGGTTTTTGGTGGTCCCTCAGATGCCACCCTGCGGAGCGCCTCACCTGCCTCACCCTAGCCCTGGCCCGCTGGGCAGACACCTGGAAAGCAGGTCATCGAATGGGCCTTGATAACATTTCAGGCTCCGGGGTCTCTGCACTGGGAAGACTCTGGGATAAGTCACCACCACACACTCAAGTGCTTCACATGCCTTGGGCCACACAATCCCCACTACTACCACGAGGAGGGCGGCCACTGTCATTGGTCCCATTTTCCAGGTAGCCAAATGGAGGCTTCTGAAATCGCATAGGTTATGTCAGAAAGAGTGCAGGGACAAGACTAGACCCACAGTATCCCTTCCCCAGATTCTCTTGGCCTCTGAAGGGGCCTGTCTAGACGCCTGAGCTATAAACCTGGGGCCAGGATAGTCCCTGCCTTTACCTTGGTGGGACATGGTCACCATCTCAGCCGTGGTGAACTCAGGGCTGGCCACAGACCACGGGCTGGCTGTGTGCTTTGGCCCCATGGTTGTGGAGGGGACTGTCGGCCTCCCGGCTGTGGAATGGACCGTCGACTTGACCGTGATCGTGCCCTGGGTGGTGGCTCCAGGTTCAGTCCCTGAAAGAAGAAACATCTCCTGAGTACTCTACTGCCCAAGGGCTTCTCTGATAACTGTGATAATGACGATGGATAAGTAGCATGTGCCATGGGTCACAAAGAAATAACTGAAAACAGGGGTGCCTGAGTGGCTCAGTCAGTTAAGCATCTGTCTTCAGCTTAGGTCACGATCCCACGGTCCTGGGATCAAGCCCCTCGGTGGGTTCCCTGCTCAGCAGGAAGTCTGCTTCTCCCTCTCCCTCTGCCCCTCCCCCCTGCTCGTGCTGTCTCTCTAATAAAAAATAAAATCTTGAAAAAAAACTGAAAATAATTGAAACATACTAATATCTATATTGTTATTACATTATTTGTTATAGTTTGAAAGGCAGATTCACAAGTATTTCAAACACACTGTCCCCAAACTGAGACTTTCTCTGAGGATGAGAAACACCAGAAAGGGGGTCATCTTCTCCCTCGATGCCCAGGTCTACAATCGGTCACCTCCCAAGGGGGCTGGGAGAGAGTGAACCGGACAGCAAAGGTGAATGGCATCTGTCTAAATGCCTGGCACAGGGCTCACGTATCCAGCACGACAAAGGCAAACTATGGTTACCCCTTATGAGGGCCTCCTGGAGCTTCACCCCCTCCCGTTTGGAAGATGAGCAAAGAAAAGATCAGGAAGGTCAAGTTGCAGGACTAAAGCCACAAGAGGGGGCAGAAGCAGGACTGACGCGCAGGCAGGCCGGTGCCCCTACCTATGAGGCAGCTCCTCATGTCCTGGGCCAGCACCATGCCATCAGGGCAGGCACAGGTGAACTTGGGCGAGTGGGGGTTGATCTGCGGGGCCGGGAGACACAGGTACTGGCAGCCGCCATTGGGGAGGGCAGTTCCCTCACACCAGTTCACCCCTGAGGTGGAAGAGGCAGGAGAGCAAGGTTAGAAAATTCTAGAAAATTCCAGAACACCAGCGGGGATGTAGAGGCAGGAAGCGGTCACCCCATCTTTACCTCTTGGCTGTGTGAAGTTGTGAAAAAGGACAATGTCCTCCGGCGACAAGAGGTTTTCTGCCACCAAATTAATGTCTGAACCTGTGAGGCGGTTGGCACTGAAAATGGCTTCATTGATGATGTCCGTCCAAAAGATTTTATCCTATATGGGCATTAAGGAAGACAGCAGATCCCATTAATTGAGGGTGTAGGACACCCGAATATTTGGAAGGAAGCAATACTAGGGGGTACGAGCCTCATTTCCTTTTTCTTTTTTTTTTTAAGGTTTATTTGAGAAAGAGAGAGAGAGAGAGAACACAAGCAGGGGATGCTGCAGAGGGTGAGGGAGAAGCAGGCTCCCCACTAAGCAGGAAGCCCCATGTGGGGCTCGACCCCACGACTCTGGGATCATGACCTGAGCCGAAGGCAGATGATTAACTGACTGAGCCACCCAGGCGCCCCTCTTTTTACTTTCTTTTTAAAAAAAAATTTTAGGGCAGCCCTGGTGGCTCAGTGGTTTAGTGCCGCCTGCAGCCCAGGGCATGATCCTGGAGACCTGGAATCGAGTCCCACATCGGGCTCCCTGCATGGAGCCTGCTTCTCCCTCTGCCTGTGTCTCTGCCTCTCTCTCTCTCTCTCTCTCTCTCTCTGCATCTCTGTGAATAAATAAATAAAATCTTTAAAAAAATAAAAATAAAAATAAATAAAAAAATTTTAACTGTGTAAAATACACATAATCTAAAATCAACCATCTTAATCCTTTTTAAGTGTGTTGTGGGCATTAGGTACATTCACATTGATGTGTAACCATCACCACCATCCGTCTCCAGAATTTTCCATCTACCCAAACTGAGACTCTGTCCCCATGAAACAGGGACTCCCCACACCCCACCCCAGGCCCTGATGCCCACCATTGACTTCCGGTCTCTGAGGACAGGACTCCTCTGGGGACCGCACAGAAGTGGAATCAGACAGGATCTGTTCTCTTGTGTCTGGATTTGGTTCTCTCCAGCATCGTCCCTGTGGCAGTGTGTCAGAAGCACCTCCCTGTCTCCTGAATCACGTTCCACTGCATAGTTACACATTTTGTTTAGCCCTTCATCTCTGACGGACACCCAGGGGGCTTCTACCTCTTGGTGAATGTTGAGTCACGCAGCTTGAATGAGGGTGCACAAACATCATGTTTCCTTAAAACAGTTTCCAGCTGTGGTTGGCCCCCTTTTCTCTCTGTGAGGCTGTTAGCAGCTTCCTAGGCCTCTACCTACTAAGTACCGGGAGGGACTCCCCCTCCAAGTGCAACCACCAAAAAGTCTCCAGAAAGTGCCAGATTGTCCCCTGGGCACCAAGATGGCCTCTCCAAATGAGAACTGCTGCTTTAAGACTCTTTGGGTGAGGGGGCACCCAAAAGTTGGCTCAGCTCGGGGAGCCTGCGACTCTTGATCTGAGTCGTGAGTCCAAACCTCATGTTGGGGGTACAGTTTACTTAAAAAGACAAAAAACAGAAGCACCTGGGTGGCTCGGTGGTTGAGCATCTGCCTTTGGCTCAGGTCATGATCCCAGGTCCTGCTGGGATCAAGTCCTGCATTGAGCTCCCAGCAGGGAGCCTGCTTCTCCCTCTGCCTATGTCACTGCCTCTCTCTCTGTGTCTCTCATGAATAAATAAAATCTTAAAAAATTTATCTCTTTTGATGAGAAGAAAATGGAAATAACTTCAGTTTTATAAGTTGGTCTTGGCTTGAATGAACCAGACAATGTGGGTTGACCCATTAGCATGAGCAGGTATACCTCGTACATACATTGTGTCAGTAACTAGCATGTAGATGGGATTTCCCTCAAGCACCCAAAGAGCAACCCCTGGTTCCCCGTCCCCACCTCAAAGATGGCCAAGGAGAAGGGATGTGCCAGCTTTTTCTTGTCCTCCAAAATGGTCTTCCGGTTCCCCCCGTTGACATCAATGCTGGAGATGGAGTGGAGCTTGGAGTCAACCCAGTAGAGGCGGCCACCAGAAAGATCTAGAATCCACAGGTGGACAAGGAGAGATCACATGTCAATGCCAGAGGGGCCTGGGCCTGGTCACTCCACTCCCCACAGGAAGGACCCCCGGGACCCGGCAGAGACGTGCCCTGAAAAGCAGCCCCCACTGCACATCTCCACCTGTCAGCCCAAACGCCATGCTGGGGCAGTTTAGTGGCAGGTTATAAAAAACAGGGAGCTGCATTTTTTTTTATTCAGGTGCAGCCTGGCCACTCCTTTCTTTTCTCCAGGCCGTGCCTAACCCCAGAGACCAAGGTCCCAACCAAGGACATACCCAGGGTGATGCCATTGGGCCATTGGATGTCCTCCGTCACTAGTGAGTAAACGTCGACACCATTCAGACCCCCCTTCTTGATCTCGGCGGGGGTTCCCCAGTTCGTCCAGTACATGAAGCTGGTGGGAAAGCAGCAAGAATAGCAGGATGTCAGTAGGGGAGGCTCCCGCCTGAAGCAGCCGGGCCAGGAATTGTAAGGAGTCCCCAAAAGACGCCTCGAATTGATTTCTTCCACTACCCTAGTGCCTGCAACCTGGTTGCAGGATTTTAGAACCTTCGAGAACAAAGGGAGGTTTTGATTCCAATGTCAGGACTGAGGACGCTTTTTTTTTTTTTAATTTTTATTTATTTATGATAGTCACACAGAGAGAGAGAGAGAGAGAGGCAGAGACACAGGCAGAGGGAGAAGCAGGCTCCATGCACTGGGAGCCCGGCGTGGGATTCGATCCCGGGTCTCCAGGATCGCGCCCTGGGCCAAAGGCAGGCGCTAAACCGCTGCGCCACCCAGGGATCCCTGAGGGCGCTTAATGTGCACCCTCAACAGTGCTTTCTGAAGGCTTTTATACATTTTTTATTTTGTAAAGTGTTTTTTTTTTCTTTAAAATTTTTTAATGGTGAGACGCCTGGGTGGCTCAGCAGTTGAGCATCTGCCTTTAGCTCAGGGCGTGATCCCGGAGTCCCCAGATCAAGTCCCACATTGGGTTTCCTGCACAGACTTCTGCGTCTGCCTGTATCTCTGCCTCCTTCTCTCTCTGGGTCTCTCATGGATAAATAAATAAAATCGTTAAACAAAATTTTTTTAATGGGCGCCTTGGTGGCTCAGTTGGGTAAGCGTCTGCCTTGGGATTGGGTAACAATCCCTGATCCTGAGATTGAGCCCCTCATTGGGCTACCTGCTCAGTGGAGAGCCTGTTCCCTCTCTCCCTCTGCCTCTCCCCCCACTCTCTCTCTCATTCTCACTCTATCTCAAATAAATAAAATCTTTAAAAAGATTTTTTTTATCACGGTAAAATACACATAACATAAAAGTTACCAGCTTAACCGTTTTTCAGTGTCCAGTTCAGTGACATTAAGTACATACATACTGTCATGCAACCATCACCACCATCCATCTCCAGAACTTTTCCACCACCGCACATGGAAACTCTGACCCCATCAAACACCTGCCCCAACCCCTGCCCCAACCCCTGGCTCCCAGCACTCCACTTTCTATCTCTATGAATGGGACTCCCCTAGAAACCTCACATAAGTGGGATCATATAGTATTTGTCCTTTTGTGTCTGACTTCTTGCCTTATGTTGTAGAAGGTGTCAGAATGTTCTTCCTTTTTCAGACTGAATACAATTCTATTAGGTGGTGGACTGCATTAGTTTATCCTTCATCCATCCAGGGACACTTGGGCTGCTTCCATACCCTGGCTGCCATGAACACGGGGGTACAAATACCTGTTTGCCTGCCTGTGTTCACTGCTTTTGGATCTATACTTGGAAGTGGGGACACCTGGGTGGCTCAGTGGTTGAGTGTCTGCCTTTGGCTCAGGTCGTGATCCCGGGGTTCTGGCACTGAGTCTCGCATCAGCTTCCCCACAGGGGGACTGCTTCTCCCTCTGTCTAGGTCTCTGCCTCTCTCTCTGTGTCTCTCATGAAAAAAAAAAAGTAGATATCTGATGGCTTTTACGCCTCTGAAGAGATGTTCAAACTAACAAGTAGCCAAATACAAATACACTGAAAGACCTCCTCCCCATCATGACTGGCAAAGAGGTCGGGGATCCCTGGGTGGCTCAGCGGTTTAGCACCTGCCTCCGGCCCGGGATGTGATCCTGAGGATTCGGGATCGAGTCCCGCGTCAGGCTCCCTGCGTGGAGCCTCTGTCTCCGCCTCTCTCTCTCTCTCTCTCTCTCTGTCTCTCATGAATAAATGAATAAAATCTTTAAAAAAAAATGAAAAAAAAAAGACTGGCAAAGAGGGAAGACTGGCTGGTGACAGTGAGTGAAATGGGTCCCTCAGCTGCACTTCTGGAGAGCAGGTGTTCCATGACAGTTTGATGCTATATCCGTGGATGTACCCTCGGATCTAGTGATCTAACTTCTAGAATGAGAAATCTAGAATCTACAATCCTGCAGACAAAAAACTGTGGTGACACCCATTTAAAGGAATTCAAAGGTATTTAGGGCCTTGGTGTGAGGTGGGGGAAAAACTCAATTTTCATGTGCTGGTACAAAGCAAATCAGGGCTCATCCAGTCCACAGGGAATGAACCCCATGTGCCAAATGAAAGACCCAAGTGGAGAACAGAGAGCAAGAGCCCAAGCCTATACTATGTTCTGGAGAGGAACAGAAACCCAACAGTAGAGCATGCACGCACACGCGCGTGCACGCGCGCACACACGCACACACGCACACACACACACATCCCATGACTTGTATCTAAGGGGTTATTTCTAGGGGTCTCACTCTTTCCTGGCAGCTGGGGGGGTTAAATTTATTAAACCGAGTGTCCCTCTGCCAAATAAGAACATTTGTGGGCCAAGGCCCACCTTCACCCCAGGGTCTGTCCCATCTGAGTCATGTTCATCTCCAAAGTTCCCTTTTGAGGCACCTGAGTAGCTCAGTCAGTTAAGCTTCTGCCTTCAGCTCAGGTCATGATCTCGGGGTCTTGGGATCGAGCCCCGCATACCGAGCAGGGAGCCTGGTTCTCCCTCTCCCACTATGCTCTGCTTGTGCTCACTCTCTCTCAAATAAATAAAACCTTAAAAAAAAAACAGTTCCCTTTCCTTTTGATGATTGCCACCAGGACAGGATGCCTGTACCAAGGTTGCCACCGCCCCTCCAGAGTTGTGAAATTCCACAGGCAGATGTGGTGTAATGGGTGCAGGACAGGGGGTGGGGAGATACTTTCTGCCAGGGGACACAGGTCCCTGTGGGCGTTGGAGTGCTGAGTCAGCCCCCGGCCCTGCAAACACCCTCCGGGGGGGCCCCGTTGGGGTGGCGACCTTTACTCCCTGTAAACTACCATTGGAGCTGAGTGCTTTTACTTTTCTCCAATCCTATCCTGGCACAGGATTCTCTGCAGTAAAATACTAAAGCAGAATTTAAATAAGTATTAATTTTTTAGTATTAATTTCTAATACCAATTTAAATCCATATTTCAATTTCAATTTCTTTTTTTTTTTTTTTTTTTAAAGTAAACTCCACACCCAGCATGGAGTCCAAAGCAGGGCTTGAACTCACAACCTTGAGATCAGGACTTGAGCTGAGATCAAGAGTCAGACATTTAACTGACTCAGCCACCCAGGCGCCTCTCTGATTTGGGGCTCTTATCCTGAGCACATGACTTTTCAGGGTCTGCTTCCATCTCAGCAGACATCGAGAAGGATCAACACATGGTTCCCAAAAGGCAGGTGGAGAAGAGCCACCATTCCAGGTTTTGTGCTTTCCTGACAGCAAGGAAAGCCCCATGCCCACAGAGGTCAGTCCAGCCCAGGCACATGCCTTTCCCCAGGCTGAGTCCGAACCACTTCTAAACCCCGCCTGTGCTTCCCTCTGAGCCCCTCAGCTATGGGGGTACCAACCCATGCACGGGATCCACCACAATGGCACGTGGCTTGGAGCCTTTCTCCTTGAAGAGCGTCTTTCTCTTCGCACCCTTGGTGTCAGCCACGGAGACGGTGCCCAGGATGGAGTCTGTCCAGTATATGTTGCCGTGGATCCAGTCCACTGCCAGCCCGTCGGGGGCCTGGAGGTCCTCGCTGATGACGGTGTCATAGGAGGAGAAGCTGGGGGCTCTGTCGATTTGGGTGCTGTCAGTGGGAGAAGGGGGAGCAGAACGTCAGTACGAGGGGCCTGTTTCACCTGGGTTAGGGGGCTGGGTGGAGCTCCAAGGCTCACCTGTAGATCTTCCTTTGGGACAGGTCGGACCAGTAAATTCTGTTGCTGGCCACCTCTGTGTCCAGGGCGACGACGTTCTTCAAGTTTGGGATGAGGCTGGTGTATTCGGTGCGGTCCAGAGTCATCTTCCTCACCTCATGGCGATTGGTGAAAAAGAGGTAGGCGATGTTGCCTGGGGACACAGGAAGGATGCTCAGGGGAGCAGAAGGCCCCCTGACTCGAGCTTGTCACCCTTGGGGGGTCTGGCTGAACCAGGGGAGACACCCAGGATGCCATGGGAAATGCCTCGTTGGTGTATAAACCATGTGGCTCCAGGGGCACCTGGGTGGCTCAGTGGTTCAGTGTCTGCCTTTGGCTCAGGTTGTGATCTCTGGTTCCCAGAAATCAAGTCACGCATCAGACTCCCCAAATGGAGGCTGCTTCTCCTCTGCCTATATTTCTGCCTCTGTCTCTGTGTCTCTCATGAATAAATACATAAAATCTAAAAACAAAACAGAACAAAACAAGACCATGTGGTTCTGATGCTCTGACATCCGAGGCCTTGCAGAGCCTGAAAGGACAGCCCCTCCCAGGGCCAACCAGCTCCTAGGAATGGTTCATGACTTGCCTTGAAAGCAAACTCTCCAGCCCATGTCCGCCACCCCTCCACTGGGCTCTCACGCTCTGGGTCGCAACCCCTCCGCCTGCTTCAGTCACCACAGGGCAGGTACCAGACAACCAGGGGCAGCCGCTCTGCCCCAGAGCCCGCTGAGATTATTCAGACTACCTAGTCCTGAGCTTGCTCACCCTGCTTCACCTCATGCCCAAGGAAACCATAAGGGAGGCTCTGGCCCATGTGATCCCCCTTCTCTTCCTCCACCTCCTGACTGACCCTGGTGCTTCCCCAGCTGGCCGCCTGGCTGCCATGGCCCTCCCCTTGGGAACTGTGAGTAACAACCGATCATTTCAATGGTGGCCGTCTCCTGATTGGTTGGCCTTGCCATACTTGAATGATAATAAAGCCTACATTGGTAATAAAATCCGCACTGGGGCCCCAGCATTTTACATTTTGGAACATAAAGATGAAGAAACGAAGGGCATCTAGGTGGCTCAGTCGGTTAAGTGTCTGCCTTCAGTTCAGGTCATGATCTCAGGATTCTGTGATGGAACCCTGCGTCAGGCTCCCTGCTCAGTGGGGAGCCTGTTTCTCCCTCTCCCTCTGCTCCACCCCATTCATGCTTGCTCTCTCTCTCTCTCTCTCTCAAATAAATAAATAATCTTAAAAAAAAGAAGAAGAAGAAGAAGAAACATTAACAGCTAATGTGTATAGAGCTATTCCTTAGGGCAGGAAATTCTGCTTAAGTGCTTTTCCTATTATATTTTCCCTCATTGGTCCTCACACTCCTATGAGACCAGGGCTACTGTCAAACTCCCATTGTATGTGAGGGGATTGAAGCTCAGAGAGGAGAAGGGACTAGCCCAAGGTCATACCAGCTAGTAAGTGGCAGAGCTGGAATTTGAACACACATTGCCCTGTCCCTGGGGACTGTACTGTTAACCATGATGCCAATATTCACCAACAAGCTAACCATGTGTACAATGGACCTCGCTCAGAATACCCCTTCCCACGACACCATGTGCCCCTTACCCCCTGAAAGGCACCTGTATAGACATCAGCCCATAGATATTGGAAGGAAAGTGAAACTTCAAATCCTAGAGGGTTTCATGAGCTCAGTCTTTGGTTTTCCCCAAAACTGGGAAATGTGTGGGGGTATGAGCAAGGGAGGCCAAGGAACTGTCACAAAAGGGGTGATAACACAGGAGAAAGACTTCAAGGCTAAAACAGACCTTGAGGAAACAGAAGTTGATCTAAAATATTTCTGCAAACTTGTACCTCATTAGAATCAGACAGGTGGGTAATGACATGACACAAAGCAAAGGGAAGTTTGGCTATGCCTCCAAACACATGGGATCTCTTGATTTGGTGATTCTGAGAATCAGTGCATGAGTGCCGTTCTAATCTTAAGTTTGTTTGTTTTTATTTATTTGAGAAAGAGAGAGAGAGAGAGAGCACAAGCAAGGGGAGGGGCAGAGGGAGACAGAGGAGCAGACTCCCCACTGAGCAGGGAGCCCAATGTGGGCTCGATCCCAGGACCCCGGGATCATCACCCAAGCCAAAGGAAGATGCTTCACCAACTAAGCCACCCAAGCACCCTATAATCTTAGATTAGGTAGAAAAGAACCTCAACTATTGCTGCAGGTTTTGTTTTTTTTAATACTTTATTTATTTATTCATGAGAGACACAGAGAGAGAGGCAGAGACACAGGCAGAGGGAGAAGCAGGCTCCATACAGAGAGCCTGACGTGGGACTCAATCCCGGGTCTCCAGGATCACACCCTGGGCTGAAGGCAGTGCTAAACCGCTAAGCCACCCGGGCTGACCTGTGATTTGGTTTTCTTATGAGAGATTATACCTTGGTCTGTATTAAGTGAATTTTCTTTTTGGGTATAGGTTCTTGTAAGTGAATAAGAACAGCTGGAGGGGGGGCAGCCCCGGTGGCGCAGCGGTTTAGCGCCGCCTGCAGCCCGGGTCGTGATCCTGGAGACCCGGGATCGAGTCCCATGTCGGGCTCCCTGCATGGAGCCTGCTTCTCTCTCTGCGTGTGTCTTTGCCTGTGTCTCTGCCTCTCTCTCTCTCTCTGAATAAATAAATAAAATCTAAAAAAAAAAAAAAAAAAAAAATCAAGGGATCCCTGGGTGGCGCAGCGGTTTAGCGCCTGCCTTTGGCCCAGGGCGCGATCCTGGAGACCCGGGATCGAATCCCATGTCGGGCTCCCTGCATGGAGCCTGCTTCTCCCTCTGCCTGTGTCTCTGCCTCTCTCTCTCTCTCTCTCTCTCTGTGACTATCATAAATAAATAAATAAAATCTTTAAAAGAAATAAAAATAAATCTATCAATATCACTTAAAAAAAATAAAGCTGGTTCCCAACAATGGTGAATGTTACCGATGTATTGATAGAAATAAAACTCACCCTTTAAAAAAAAAAAAAGAACAGCTGGAGAGGGTGCAGGCCCTTCAGGCCATGGCTTTTCACCTCTTGTACCCTGAAGCCACTGGCAGGGCTGAGGGCTAGAAACCAGCACTCATGCAACTGACCTGAGTCTGCAGGGAAGCAAGACATGTGAGAGCAGCCTCCTAGAAAGTTTCTAATTGGCCTGCTCATCCATCTGCCAGAGGTCTCTGCAGGACACAGTGTGCCCTTCTCCCCCCACCAGCCCCACCCCTGCCCCACTGGTCCCACCCCTTGCTCACCCACAGCCTTGCAGGCCTTGGTGTGGGGGTCCAGCTGGAAGCCCTCCTCACACTCGCACTTGTAGCTGCCCTCGAGGTTCACACACAGCTGGCTGCACACGTCGGGATCCTGACATTCGTCGATATCTGCAAGTTAGGGCACAGAAAAAGATTTGGGGCTTCTTCTTCATGGGGTGCTGATAGACTGATGGGCTCCTACTAAAAGCCATGCCTCCCGGGAGCAAATGGGGACACCCCATGCCCTCTGGGGAAGACCTGCAGAACCAAGGTCTTGGGGGCCATCAGGTTCAGGAATGAAAACACGGAAACAGCCAAGCGTCATCTCCAACAATGACCCTGACCTCACCATTCACCCCAAAGGTGCCACCCACAGGGCAAAGCTGCGTCAGCAGGGATTTATTTCTTAATTATTAATCCCCAAAGGCAAGAACCAAGTGCTCCTCACGGGCCAAGCCTGTACTTGATGACCCATGCATCTGGCAACCTCATTAAATCCTCCTAACTGGCCTGGAGGTCAGCACCATTTTCATGCCCACTTAACAGGTGGGGACACCTGTTAAGGTTTGGCAACCACACAAGGAGAAAGGGCTGAGGAGGCAGGGAGCCCATCCTGCTCAGGACTCACCTTCACATCTTCGCTGGTCCACCAGCTGGAAGCCCTCTGGGCACAAGCACTCGTGTCCCACCTTGAGGTCGTTGCAGATGTGGGAGCAGCCGCCCTTGTTGTCCAGACACTCATTGGTCCCTGCACCAGGTGTGGGGGAGGGGTGGGCAGACTGGTCACGCTCAGGTCGTTAGTACCCCTGCACCATCTCATCACCCTTATCATGATCACAAGGACGTGGAGACCAGTGAACTACCATGTCTGCTAAGGGGACTTAAAATAACCACTGTCATGTGTAGTGCCATGAGTGAATCTGAGGACATTCTACTGAGTGAACTCCGTGGGGCACAGAAGGACAAATACTATAGGATTCACTCTTAGGAGGTCCCTATTAGAGTCAAGTTCAGAGACAGGCAGTAGATGGCAGACACCAGGAGTGGGGGAGGGGTGGGGAGTTGGTGTTTCACAGGACAGAGGTTCATCAGGAAAGATGAGAAAGTTCTAGAGACAGATCATTGGGATGGTTGTACAACCATGTGAATCTGCTTAATGCCGCTAAACCGGACACTTAAAAATGGTGAAGAGGATAAATCCTCTGCTATTTTTGGGTAAAACTCATTTCAAAATGTTCTTGATTATAAAAAATAAAAACCATATCCCACAATTGCATATGCTAACTCTCAACAACCATACAGGTAGCTGAACTACAGCTGTGGAAAATGAGGCATGGCCAGGCTCAAAGACTTGTCCAAGATCACAGTGCTGGACCACACTCAGGGTACTTAGCTCCAGCATCCATGCACAGGCTCTCTACAGAACTTCGGCCAATGCCAGCCTACCATGCGTTCTTGCATGGCCCAAAAGCTAAGAATGGTTTTTACATTTTTTTAAATGATTGAAAAGAAAAAGAAAAATAAAGAGAAAAACAGTATTTTGTGCCACATGAAATTCAAACATCAATGTCCATAATCAGGTTTGCTCGGAACACAGTCACACACGTTTGTGTGCACATGTGCATTCATGTTATTTTCCTGCCATAACGGTCCTATTGAACAGGTGTGACAGTTGAACAGCTGTGACAGACCTTACAGCTGGTCAAGTCCAAAATATTTACATAGTTACAGGTTAAGGGGCACTGCTGAAAACTTACAAGGATAGCAACAGCCAATCCCCAGCTACCCTAAGATGTGTGAACCATCCTAAAGATGTGAACACTGAGGCTTGGAAGCAAAGCCACTTATCCCCAAGGACCCCCACATTTGTGTTGCCCCACAGCTAAAGCACTCATAGGCACAGTATCCATGTTTGGGTCACATCCCCAGCTCCCCATAAGTCTGAGCACCACCTGCACCCCGGGGCTCACCACACTCCTTGAGGGGCTCGTCCGACCAGTCCCGACAATCTCTGACCGAGTTGCATACTTTGTCCAGGGTGATGCACTCGCCGCTGTGGCATTTAAACTTGTTGGGGCCCTCGCACAGTGTCACTAAGAGGCAAAGAGGAGGGTCAGGTGCTTCTGAGATGCAAGAGCCTGCTTACTACTCCTTATTCACATGAGAGTTCATTTGTATATGATTATATGTAAATGTATTCATAAATAAAACATAACATACTTAATTTCCTGAGATGTATCATTTACAATTGTTAAAAAGTGGATTATCAGCATTTAACTTCTTGTTCAAAAAAAGTTTGTTTCAGGGGGTGCCTGGGTGGCTCAGTCAGTTAAACACCCAACTCTTGATTTTAGCTCAGGTCATGATCTCAGGTTGTGAGACTAACCCTGGCACCTGGCTCCGCACTGGATGTGGAGCCTGCTTAAGATTCTCAGTCTTGGGCAGCCTGGGCAGCTCAGTGGTTTAGCGCCACCTTCAGCCCAGGGCGTGATCCTGGGGACTCCGGATCGAGTCCCTCATCGGGCTCCCTGCATGGAGCCTGCTTCTCCCTCTGCCTGTGTCTCTGCCTCTCTCTCTGTGTGTGTCTCTCATGAATAAATAAATAAAATCCTTAAAAAAAAAAAAAGATTCTCAGCCGCCCTCCCCCTTCTCCCCTACATACTCGCTCTAAAAATAAATAAATATAATATTTGAATAAAAAAAATAAAATCCTTATGTTACATGATTTTGCCACAATTAAAACCATTTTAAAGTTAATTCTACTGATAAACAATCGGGTTGCTGCTTATGTTTTGCCATTAGGCCAGTGCTGCTCTGCATGTCCTCCTGGGACCATTCCCAGGAGTGGAACTGTCATATTATAAGCTCAGGAAAGGGCTTTCCATGGAATTATACTGCACGTGTTATCTCTAAGTTCAAAAGACAGAGCTCTGCACACTTTGGCCTCGTTAAATCTCACAGTCCTGAAGTAGATGCTTTTGCCACGCACATTGGTCAGATAAGTGGAGGTAAGGTTTGAGGTGGTCAAGTAACTTGCCCGAAGACATAGGGTGGGTGCAGGGCTGACACAAGGGGAGCTCACCATTGATGCAGCCAATCTCATCGCTCATGTCCTTACAATCATACTCCTTGTCACACTGCCGGCTGCCATGGATGCAGGTCCCATCTGAGCACTGGAACTCATCAGGCCGGCATGTGGGCACAGCTGGGAAAGACAGGGCACATGTTGGTTTTTTTCAAGGAGCAGCAAAGAAAAACCAATTACCATCTTTGAAGCAGCAATTTCCTGGCAACCTCAGGCATCAGGGAGAGCATGTAACAGGAAAGATTTTCAAGGTGAGAAAACACAGCCCACTGCCAGCAGGAGAAGACAGTGGCCCATCCATTTTATCTACTTCCCACCTGAGTAAAAATTCCCCAGGTACCCCCCATTTCATGTTCTAAATTTTAACTAATGTAGTTTTCTTTTTTTTTAAAGAGGGGGCAGGGAAGGCAAAGGGAGAGGGAGAGAATCTTAAGCAGGCTCCACGCCCAGCATGGAGCCTGATATGAGGCTCAACCTCACAATGCTGAGATCAAGACCTGAACTGAAATCAAGAGTCAGATGCTTAACCAACTGAGCCACCCAGGCTTCCCTGACCAATGTAGTTTTAGATTTTCTTTCATGGCAGTAAGTACTTTCTACCTCAATGAAGAATCCCCAAAATTATTACTAATGTCACAGAGTAAAGTTTGGAAAATAAGAAAATGTGGGGAAGCACCCTAACACAACCACTGAGTTTTCCTGGAGTTCTCTCCAGTCTTTCCACTTATGCATTTTTGAGAACGCACAATTTTTTTTTAAAAAGACTTTAAGTAATCTCAATACCCAATGTGGGGCTTGAACTCACAACCTTGAGATCAAGAGTTGCACGCTCTACTGATGGGAGCCAGTCAGGTGTCTCTAGATCACATAATTTGCTATAAACCTGACAGAGCCAAAGGCTACTCTTAGCAGAAGAGCAATATTGTATCCCCAATCTAGACAGAGATAGGCCAAATTGTGACAAATTTGATCAGTACCATTGTGCAGAACAGAGTCACATTGTGAAGTAGGACAAATGTTTATGAGATGATGCTGCAGTAGAAGACAAATTTTTTTCATTTTATTTATTCATGAGAGACACAGAGAGAGAGGCAGAGACATAGGCAGAGGGAGAAGCAGGCTCCCCATGGGGAGTCCGATATAGGACTCGATCCCAGGACCCTGGGATCACACCCTGAGCCAAAGGCAGATAATCACTGAGACACCCAGGTACCCATAGAAAGATTAATTTTTTGTTTTCACAGGCGTGTGTCCCCCAGTTACTCACCCATTCTGGGCCTCAGTTTCCCCATCTGTAAAGAATGAGGGAAGCCTGTTCACAAGTTATAAGAATTAAGTGAGTTTGTGTTAAGTTTTAGCACTGATTGTATACAAGACCATACATTATTTAAAAATGTGATATGTAGGAGCACCTGGCAGGCTCAATTGTTAGAGTGTGCAACTCTTGATCTTGGGGTTGTGAGTTCAAGCCCCACATTGGATGTAGAGATTACTTTAAAAAGAAGACATAAACTTGAAAAAAAAGGGAGGGCACCTTGGTGGCTCAGTGGTTGAGCGTCTGCCTTTGTCCCAGGTCGTGATCCCAGGATCTGGGATCAAGTCCCACATCAGGATCCTCACTGGGAGCCTGCTTCTCCCTCTGCCTATGTCTCTGCTTCTCTGTGTCTCTCATGAATAAATAAAATCTTAAAAAAAAAAAGTGATTTTTTTTATTGGTGTTCAATTTACCAACATACAGAATAACCCCCAGTGCCCATCACCCATTCACTCCCACCCCCCGCCCTCTTCCCCTTCTACCACCCCTAGTTCGTTTCCCAGAGTTAGCAGTCTTTACGTTCTGTCTCCCTTTCTGATATTTCCCACACATTTCTTCTCCCTTCCCTTATATTCCCTTTCACTATTATTTATATTCCCCAAATGAATGAGAACATATAATGTTTGTCCTCCGATTGACTTACTTCACTCAGCAAAGTGATGTTTTTTAAAGTGACTTTTAAAAAGTCTAATTACATCTACAGAGATTGCAATTACAATTCTATGAAAAGAGTGCACGTGAGCAAAGATACCAAAGAAACAGAGACATGAAAGCATGTCTACTGTGAATCTAGAACACCGCTAGCTTTGAGGAACCAGCCCCTCATTCAGGAAGCAATGACTCAGGGCTTTGGTAAAATGCTTTATCTGCACTGTCTCCAACACAGGAGCCACTAAGCATGTGTGGCTACAAAACTTTCAATTCATTAAAGTGAAATAACACAAAATATTCCATTCTGTGGTTGCACCAGCTACTCCTCGGTAGCAGCTATCGCAGTGCAGACATGGGATGTCTCCACCATCACAGAACGTTTGAGTGGGTGGTGCTGGACTCCAGTTGAAGTCTACAAATGCCAATGTTCTTGCCCCAATCTGTGAGGGAGGAGAACACAACACAGTGAGGTTGAGTCCTTGGCCAAAGATCACCAGCCAGGCCTGGAGCCCAGGATCCTTTCTGGATGAAAATAATAGCTTGTTCCCCTTGTCAAAAAAAGAGATTAAGAAAAAAAATTAAAAAAAAAAAAAAAAAAAGAGAGAGATTAAGGGTGCCTGAGTGGCTCAGCTGGTTGAGCATCTGCCCTTGGCTCAGGTTATGATCCTGGGGCCCTGGGATCAAATACTGCATGAGGCTCCCTGCTCAGCCAGAAGCCTGCTTCTCCCTCTCCCTCTCCCTCTGCTGCTTCCCCTCTTTTTCCTCTTTGTCATATAAATAAGTAGTTAATTAATTAAATTAAGAGAGATTAATTATACAAGCATAAAAGACAGGGTCTCCTTTTAAGGGAGGCTTTCTCTTCCATGTGATCAGTAACACTAGAAGAGACACGAAATGAGACTGAAGTGCTTGCTGTGTGGCTTGAAATCGTTTAAGTCCTGAAAGGCCAGCTATGGGACAGGGGAGAGGACCCATGCACAACGCCCTTACCACAGTTCTCTTCGTCAGACTTGTCCTTGCAATCAGGGCCACCGTCACAGCGCCAGCTGGAATGGATACACTCGCCGCTCTGGCAGTGAAATTCAAGGGCAGAGCAAGGGTTGTCGTCCCCTTGGGGGGCTGATGTGTTGCGGCCCCCACAGTGCTGTGGCCACTCATCTGAGCCATCCTTGCAGTCTGGGTCGCCGTCACAAGCCCACAGCTCAGGGATGCAGGCAGAGTTATTGCACTGGAAGTGCAATGGGCCACACGTGGGTATGTGGCAGGACACCTCATCGGACCCGTCCAAACAGTCCTGGTCTGAATCGCAGACGAATTCTGGGGCAATGCACTTTCCATCCTGGCAGCGGAACTCATCCGGGGCACATGTCTTGGGCGCTGCAGGGATTGATGGGAAAAGACAACCTGGTCACCAGAGAGCCCTCACTTCTCACTAGCAGCCCATTCCAAAGATGAAGACACTGAGCCTTGGAGAGGGTGGATCCCAGTGAGAGACCCTGGAGAGGAAGCCAGGATAGTGGTCAGGGGCCCTGGATAGGAAACCCCGGGCAAGGTGAGTGTCCCCAGCCTGCTCCTGTGGCCCCTCTGTGCCTCAGTTTCCTCATCTGTACATGGGCCCAGGCAGGGGAAGCACTATTTAAGAGTTTGCTGTTATTATTAGGGCACCTGGGTGGCTCAGTCAGTTAAGCATCTGCCTTTGGCTCAGGTCATGATCCCAGAGTCCAGGGATCAAGCCCCATATCGGGGTCCTTGCTTGGCAGGGAGCCTGCTTCTCTCTGTCTGCCTGCTCCCCCTGCTTGTGCTCTCTCTCTCTCTAATAAATAAATAAAACCCTAAAAAAAAGTTTGCTGTTATTATTAAAAGAGCCACCCGCAAAAATGTGGTTCATGTGATGTGATGGAGATGTTAGTTAATACTACAGGGGTAAAAAAAAAAAAAAAAAAAAAAGAAAAAAAAATACTACAGGGGTAATTATTTTGCAATATGTATGTGTAACAAATCATCACCTACTCTTTATGTTTTTTTTTAATTTTTTTTAATATTTAATTTTTTTTTTACTCTTTATGTTTTTAGAGAGAGAAAGCATACACACGAGGTGGGTGAGAGGGGCAGAGGGAGAGGGAGAGAGAGAGAGAGAGAATCTTAAGCAGGCTCTACAACCAGCACAGCCTGACTTGGGGCTCGATCTCACAATCCTGAGCAGAAACCAAGAGTAGGACGCTCAATGGAGTTACCCTGGTGCCACCTCCACCCAAAAAATTTTACAAAGGGGTGTGGGCACCTGGTTGGCTCAGTTAGTTGAGCAGCTGAGTGTCTGACCCTTGATTTTGGCTCAGGTCATGATCTTGCGGTGGTGGGATTGAGCCCTGTACTGGGCTCTGCACTCAGCACATCCCATCTGCTTCAGATTCTTCCTCCTTTTCCCTCCCACCCACTCTCTCAAATAAATAAATAAAATCTGTAGGAAGAAAAAATAAAAAGAAATTGGCAACTTTAAAAAAATTTGTTTTTTGTTAAAAAAAAAAGTTTTAAAAAATTAATTAATTTTCTGCCGCCTGCTCTTTAAACTTACATAATGTTGTATGCCAAGTATATTGCAATAAAGCTGGAAGGAAAAAAATGTACCTGGAAGAAGAATAACAATCCATTTTATTTGTAAATATTCCCTGAGGGGGTATTTCATCAGATGACAATTAATCCAGGTTAGACATGCATTTCTAAAGTGAATGTATGTGAAACTCATGTGTTGCTTTTTTTTTTTTTTTTTAATATCATGGAGCTTTATATTTTCCAAACTTGCAAATCTGACATTATCTTAGTTATTTAAAATTTTCCCAGTTATTTTTCTCAGAGACTTACCCTATTAGGATAACCAAACCAAACCACTCATTTCGATAACTAATTAACTAGCATTGAAGAGCCAAGACAGACACCCAGCTCTCTAATGTGCCTCCCCCTCCAGGACTCTTGACCCTGTTTCTTCCCAGAACCCTGCAACTTGGTGAAGCTTCCTTCTTCTCAGGTTAGCTGAGGGGTCAGGTCTTGGACAGCAAGCACCTACTGTGTGCTTGGCCTCCCAGGGTGGCTGGTGGTGGTGGTCACAGGGGCTCAACAGATCCTGTGCCATGTGGGTGGCAAGACACTTGACAAGGACAGCCTCATTGAATATGCTGATGACCCCAAGAAGTGATACCATCAGTATCCCCTGCAATGCCTCCTGGGCAAGGTGGGGTTCAAATAGTGCAAGAGGGCTTGGTAGAAGCTTCCAGGAGATGGACCCAACTGAAGAGCCACCAATCTGCAGCTCAGCTGGGGCAGGACTGCCTGGGGGAACCAGTGGGACCCTCGCAGGGCTGCAGGGGGAGGGAGCACACTTACGACAGCCTTGCTCGTCTGAGCCATTCTCACAGTCCATCTGGCCATCACATCTCCAGAACTGAGGGATGCAGCGGTTGACACGGCCCCCACAATTGAAGTCTCCCGACTTGCAGGTGACAGACACTGTGGGAGAAACAGAACTGAGCGTTTGCTCAGAGGGAAGCCCAATCTGCCTCCCAGCCCCAGGTTTGCAGAGGAAAAACACAGTTTTCAGAAAGAAGGTGCCAAGCCCACCTTTCTGGGTCAAAATGAAGGACATGTAATGGAACTTGTTTAAAAAAAAATCAGACATGAAGCAGTGGAAAGGTTTGGAAGGAGAGAGAGGTGATAGTGGCATAGCATCATGACCGTATTAATACTACTGAACTGGTCACTTTAAAATGGTTAATTTGGGCAGCTCTGGTGGCTCAGCGGTTTAGCGCCGCCTACAGCCCAGGGTGGGATCCTGGAGACCCAGGATCGAGTCCCATGTCAGGCTCCCTGCATGGAGCCTCCTTGTGTCTCTGCCTCTCTCTCTATGTCTCTTATGCAAAAATAAATAAAATTCTTTTTTTTTAATTCTTAAAAAATTTTTAAAAATTTTAAAAATGGTTAATTTTACATTATGTGAATTTCACCTCGTTAAAAAAAAAAAAAGCTCTTAAAGTTCAGAAACATCTCCTCCCCCAAGTCCCAATTCATGGTTCAACACATGAATCTGCTGGCTGATGTCCACTTTGTCTGTCACCCACTATCATCAAAGAGGGTAAGAAGTGTGTTACACCCAAAGAGGACTCACTGCAGGTCTCCTGGGACTCATCTGAGGCATCCAGGCACTCGGCCCTCCCGTCACAAACCCACTTGTAGGAGATGCACTTCCCATCTTGGCACTGGAACTCGTTTCTCCCGCATTTGTCTTCCACTGAGAGAGAAGGGAAGAGGAAGGACCATTCAGCGCCAGAATTGGAAACTGACACCACCACCTGAGTGTTTCTATTTCCTGCCAGCTGCAGAATGAACTAGAAATAGAATCTAATCATTCCCAGGAAGTAAAACACACCCAATAAATTTCATGAACTAAAAGTGTAGCAGAGGATGCAAAGACTAGATCTAAAACGTGTAAAACTTGACATAATAGTTGTTGAGTCCAATGTATGGACCCACTAAGGTAGGAAACAAAATAGTGTAAGTTCCTTGCATGTGAATAAAGAAAATGATTTAAATGATTTAACATATTACAAACCTGTGTTGGCAATAGTAATGAGGAAAATTGACAGTGTGAAATCAAGGAAAAATGAGGGGTCGTCTCCAGTAGGTAGGGAGGAAATACAGAGATAAAAATTGTGAGAAATGGGGATCCCTGGGTGGCGCAGCGGTTTGGCGCCTGCCTTTGGCCCAGGGCACGATCCTAGAGACCCGGGATCGAATCCCACGTTGGGCTCCCGGTGCATGGAGCCTGCTTCTCCCTCTACCTATGTCTGCCTCTCTCTCTGTGTGTGACTATCATAAATAAATAAAAATTAAAAAAAATTGTGAGAAATGATGAATGTGGATGCTAGAGAACAGAGATGCTGCAGCAAAAATAATCAGATACTGGAAGGTCAGATAAAAAACAATGGAACAGAGACATAGCAAAAGCTGTAGTAAGAGAAACTTTTTTCTAGAAAAGCAAAAACTGGGGATCCCTGGGTGGCTCAGTGGTTTAGCTCCTGCTTTCAGCCCAGGGCGTGATCCTGTAGTCCCAGGATCCAGTCTCACATCCAGTCTCACATCCATGCAGGGAGCCTGCTTCTCTCTCTGCCTGTGTCTCTGCCTCTCTCTCTCTCTCTCTCTGTCTCTCATGAATAAATAAAAACTTTAAAAAAAGACTCAGATTTTTAGATAAAAATGAAGACAAGTTGGGGATCCCCGGTTGAGTGCCTGCCTTCCACCCAGGGTATGATCTTGGAGTCAGGGGATGGTGTCCTATATCAGGCTCCCTGCATGGAGCCTGCTTCTTCCTCTGCCTGTGTCTCTGCCTCTCTGTCTCTCTCATGGATAAATAAATCTTTAAAAAAAAAAAAAAAAGAGGACAAGTAAATTTTGGGGAAATTTCCTAAAATACATTGATTTTTGCATTTTGGAAAAGAGATCTCAATGTTGACCATTATTCATTAACTGTTCATTATCAATCGATAATTTTTAAAAAGATTTTATTTATTTATTCATGAGAGACACAGAAAGAGGCAGAGACACAGGCAGAAGGAGAAGCAGGCTCCATACAGGGAGCCCGATGTGGGACTCGATCCTGGAACTCCAGGATCATGCCCTGAGCCGAAGGCAGATGCTTACCCGCTGAGTCACTAGGCATCCCTCAATCAATTGATCATTGATTTGGAATGCACAATTCTATGTGAACTAGAATCAAAGCAAACTATTATTATTAGTGAGACCCGGTAATTAAAAAAAAATCTTTTAATCTCTAAGTATAAACTTGGATGCCCTATGTAAATTAAAACAATGTGGCCAAAATTATGATGTGGCTTATCTCATCATGTTTTATGAATAAATAAAAAAGACCAAAAAATATGAATAAATAAGACCAAAAAAATAAAAATAGAAGCTAGCAGGATTTTCTTATTGACTCAGATGTTCTGTAGGCAAATAGTATGTAAAATATAAGTTTTGAATGTTGGCTATATTTATTATAAGTTCCACTATTCTTGTAAGAAGATTGTTTTTTTTTGGGTGCCTGGGTGGCTCAGTCAGTTAAGCACTACCTTTAGCTCAGGTCATGATCTCAGGGTCCTGGGATCGAGCTCTGTGTTGGGCTCCCCACTCAGCAGAGTCTCCCTCTCTATCTGACTCCCACCCATCTCATTCTCTCTCTCAAACAAATAAATAAAATCTTTAAAGAAAGATCGTTTTTCTTTTTCTTCTTTTTTAAGATTTCATTCATTTTATCTGAGAGACAGAGCAGGGGAAGGAGTAGAGGGGGAGAGAAAGAGAGAGGGAGAGAATCCCAAGCTGATTCCACCAAGCAATTCAGAATTCAGGACTCGATCCCACAACCCAGAGACTGTGACCTGAGCCGAAAGCAAGAGTTAGAACCTTAATCTGCTGAGCCACCTGGGCACCTCTCTTTTTCCTTTTATCAATTTTGAATGTTAGCCATAACCAAAAGAATAGTTTAATGGTTTGTACAAAATTTAATCATTACCTCATTTTGCACAAAGATAATTAATTTATTGGGCTGCCCAATAAATAAAATCTTAAAAAAAAGAAGTGTTACGTATTTTTAAGCTCATCCTGTTCAACATCTCTGCTTTTCTATGGAGTCATATCATACCAGTAATAGTGGTATATAATGAAAATTTATATTGGGGAGAACATACTCAGTGTGTTTTGTTTTGTTTTACCAGTGGAGGTATGTAATTTAAAGAGTTTGGAGAGCAACTAGTTAAGACTATGATGAAAGACTTTAGGGCCAAATGCAAAGTGGAATTCTGGACTGGGTCCTAGAAGAGGAAAGGGAAAAGCTGGCGAAATCCAAATAAAGTCTAGATAGAATTAATAGTAATATGCCAACATTAAACTCTTAGTTTTGGCAAATATACCATGGTCTATAAGATGTTAGCATTGGGGGAATCTGCATGTGGGGCCCATGAGAACTCTCTGCAATATCTTTGCAACTTTTCTGTAAATCTAACCTAATTCCAAAATAGAAAGGCTATTTAAAGATTTTATTTATTTAAAGATTATTTTATTATTTTATTTAATTAAAAGGACCTGCCTAGTACTTCCCTTCCAATCTCACGGATATATGGCCAGCACTCCTTCCATCCCATTTCCTTACACGCTCACGCGCACACACACACCTGCAGACGTTTGTTTTCCCCATAAATTGCTGATCTGAAAGCTTCCCTACAAGCAAGGAAGGCAGTGATGACCTTGAGGTCACCAGATTTCAAAAACTGCCCCCTGCCCCAAAACAGTGTGAATTATAACACTGTGGAAGGGACTTTTTCCTGCCCCCTTCACAATGAATCTTGTGACCCATATCCTGGCTCTGTACTGGATCCCATAAAAGTTTCACAACCTCAGAGCTCAAATCCCTGCAGCTCTGTCTGCTGCAATGCTCCCTCCCAGCTTGCCCAATTTTTTTTTTCCTTGTAGTCATCCAGATTGCACCTTCATGGGAGACCCTGAGCCAGAACATCTAGCTATGCTACTTCCAAATTCCTGATTCACAGAAACTGTGAGATAATAAATGCATGGGTTTTTTTTTAAAGACTTATTTATTTATTTTAGAGAGAGAGTGAGGACATGGGGGGGGGGGGGCAGAGGGAGAGAGAGATTCTCAAAAAGGTTCCCAACTGAGCTCAGAGCCCAAAGTGGGGGCTCGATTCCATGATCCTAAGATCATGACCTGAGCCGAAACCAAAGAGTTAGATGCTTAACCAACTGCACCATCCAGGCACCCCTAATTAACACACAACCTAACTTAAAAAGGTTTATCTATATCTAACTGTAGGTAATATAGTGATGTATGCAAAATCTGTAGATGATAATAATGTGAATTCTCTATAGCCACTGAAAAAGATGAAGTCCAAAAATAAAGAAAGAAAGAAAGAAAGAAAGAAAGAAAGAAAGAAAGAAAGAAAGAAAGTCAGTCATCCTAAGTTGTAAAACGGAAAGCTGCCCGTCACATTTTCTAACTGGGGAGAAAAAGGATGTGCAGAATAGTTTGTAATAGTTCCTTATTGCCCTATTTTTAAAGAAATAGGATCTTATTGGGACGCCTGGGTGGCTGAGTGGTTGAGTGTCTGCCTTGAGCTCAGGTTGTGATCCTGGAGTCCTGGGATCAAGTCCTGCATCAGGATCCCTGCAGGGAGTTTGCTTCTCCCTCTGCCTATATCTCTCACTAATAAATAAATAAAATCTTTTTTTAAAAAAAGAAAAGAGAGGGATCCCTGGGTGGTGCAGCAGTTTAGCGCCTGCCTTTGGCCCAGGGCGCGATCCTGGAGACCCGGGATCGAATCCCACATCGGGCTCCCGGTGCATGGAGCCTGCTTCTTCCTCTGCCTGTGTCTCTGCCTCTCTCTCTCTCTCTCTGTGTGTGTGTGACTATCATAAATAAATTTAAAAAATAATAATAATAAAAAAAGAAAAAAGAAAAAAGAAAAAAAGAAAAGAGGGATGCCTGGGTGGCTCATCCATTGAGCATCTGCCTTTGGCTTAGGGTGTGATCCTGGAGTCCTGGGATCGAGTCCCACATCGAGCTTCCTGCATGGAGCCTGCTTCTCCCTCTACCTGTGTTTCTGCCTCTCTTTCTTTGTGGGTCTCTCATGAATAAATAAATAAAACCTTGAAAGAAAGAAGAAAGAAAGAAAGAAAGAAAGAAAGAAAGAAAGAAAGAAAGAAAGAAAGAAAGAAAGAAAGAAAGAAAGAAAGAAAGAAAGAAAGAAAGAAAGAAAGAAAGAAAGAAAGAAAGAAAGAAAGAAAGAAAGAAAAGAAAAGAAAAGAAATAGAATCTTATCTGTGCTTCCACGTAGGGAATAATGGCCAGCTCACTTCAGAGTTATTTTTCTTCAAAAAATACTTTATTTTTTAGATTTTTTAAAAGGAAAGAAAAAATAATCAAGCACAATAACCATACCAGTCACTGCATGTCCCTGGCTTTAGTGCTTGTTACTCCAATTGTCTAACTATTCCAAGTATCTTTTGATGTCTTTGGTCATTCCAATAGGAGTAGACAAAGCTAGAGACCTCCAGACCCCCTTGAACACTTTAGCCAGGCTTAAATCTAATCCTGAACCTGGGCCGGGGGTTCCTGGGGGCCAGGGACATTGGGACCCAGTTTAAAAACGACCTCCCTAGGGGTGCCTGCTATCTCCATTGGTGGGACATGCAACTCTTGATCTCAAGGTCATAAGTTTAAGCCCCACATTGGGTGCAGAGATTATTTAAAAATAAAATCTTTTTAAAACGCTGTTTTTACTATTATTTTTAAAGATTTTTATTTATTTAAGAGAAAGAGGAGAGAGAGAAAAGTGAGTGAACATAAAGAGTGGGGAGGGGCAGAGGGAGAGGAAGAAGCACGCTCCTTACTGAGCAAGGGAGACCTGACATAGGGATCACAGGCGGATCATGACCTGAGCTGAAGGCAGACATTTAACCAACTGAGCCACACAGGCACGCCCCCCCCCCAAAAGAAGCTATTTTAACTAAAATAACTATATATTTACTTATTTTTAATTTATTTATATTATCTAACTATTTACATACAGGCATATCTTGGAGATATCGCAGGTCAGTTCCAGACCACCACAATAAAATGACTATTGTAATAAAGCGAACCAAACGAATTTTTTTGATGCATATAAAAGTTATGTTTAGGGACGCCTGGGTGGCTTAGTGGTTGAGCACCTGCCTTTGGCCCAGGGCGTGGTCCTGGGGTACTGGGATCGAGTCCCACGTCGGGCTCCCAGCATGGAGCCTGCTTCTCTCTCTGCCTATGTCTCTGCCTCTCTCTGTGTGTGTCTCTCATGAATAAATAAATAAACTCTTTAAAAAAAAAAAAAGTTATGTTTACATTAAATATGATGAGTCATGAAGTGAGCAAAAGCTGTGGAAAAAATAGAGACTTGCTCCATGAGGGATTGCCAAAACCTTCAATTTGTAAAGAAAGACAGTATCTGCAAAGTTCAATAAAATGAGGTATGTCTGGGGGTGCCTGGCTGGCTCAGCCAGAGGAGCGAGCGACTCTTGACCTCGGGGTCGTAAGTTCAAGCCCCATATTGGGTGCAGAGATGACTCAAATAAATAAAACTTTTAAAAAAATGAGGTGTGTCTGCATTTATGTATGTATGCACCCATGTATTGCATTCTCAAATATGAGCCCCTTTATCATTTCTACTTTGATGGTTCACCCAGCCCTTTCACATAGACTCCCTGAGAGGCAGTGTAGTGAGTGTCAGACCTGGGTTTGTTTTAACTTTTCTTTGTTTCTTTCTTTCAAAGAGATAGAAAGAGAGAGAAAGAGCAGGAACAGAGGGGAGAGGGAGAAGCAGGCTCCCCGCTGAGCAGGGATGCAGAATGGGGATTGATCCCAGGACCCCGGGATCATAACCTGAGATGAAGGCCAATGCTTAACACTTAATGTTAGGAGCCACCCAGGTGCCCCCAGACCTAGGTTTAAATGGCTTTCTGGGTCATTTAAGTAGATTGACTTGCACTACTGACTTAATCCTTCTGGGTCTCAGTTCCTCATTTGTAAAACAGGGGAGAGTCCCTATTTGTGAGACTGTTTTGAGGATTAAGGAACATAATAACAAAAAGGAGCTCTGCACACATGCTGACATAACATCAGGTTAAAAACAGGTGATGTGTTCATCCAATGGGACACATCTCAGCAATAAAAGGGGACAACTGGCTGGTGAATGCACTGTCATGGATGAATCTCTGGAACGTTACCTGCCTGGCTTCTTTTGCTCAAGAGTATGTGAAGTTGTAGTTCAGGTAAAGCTAATCTCTAAGCATAAAAATCAGATTAGTGGTTGCCTCTAGTGTGTAGGGGAGGTAATTAAACAAGAAAGGAGGCACCAGGGAACTTTCTAGGAAGTTGGAAATGTTCTATATCCTAAAGGGAAGTGCTTTCATGGAGGTAGACATTTACCAAAACTCACTGAACTCTTCATTTAATATCTGTCCATTTTATTTTTTTTTTAACTTTTTTTTTTAAAGATTTCATTTATTTATTCATGAGAGAGGGAGAGGCAGAGACACAGGCAGAGGGAGAAGCAGGCTCCATACAGGGAGCCTGATGTGGGTCTCCAGGATCACGCCCTGGGCTGAAGGCGGTGCTAAACCATTGAGCCACTGGGGCTGTCCATTTTAAAAAGCAAACGGGGGTGAGGGCCACCTGGGTGGCTCAGAGAAATACAAGGAGTGCTTAGAAGAATTAAAGAAATGGGAAACTGAATTATAAGGATGCCATGCTTGAGGTGGCCGTAGTGGACAGCCCAGGTGACTAAGGAGAATGAGGAGGAGAAAGTAAGAGGGAAGGGAATGTGTTGAGCTTTGGAATGTGCTGCAGATACCAATAATCGAACTGCCCAGCTACTGATCTGAACAATGACTCCCTCAGAGCTGCCTCTATAATACACCCTACACCCTTATGACTCACAACTGATTTGTAATTGTCCCAAAGGCCGGATATGACTCACTTCTCGCTACTGGCACACAGGGTGGGTAAAAAGCAATTGGAATTCCAGGACTCTCAGAAAAAAATTAAAGAGGAAGTTCAAGCACAGAGCATTTGCAATGAGGATCTTGGAGGAGGAGCTTCTATCACATCTTCCTCTCCTAGGGGATCACAACTTCCATTACCACTAATCCACTTCTCTGGCCTCCTAACCTTTGCACAAAGCCCTATTTTACCAACAAAACATACCACCAGAAAGACTGGAAGTAGTAATAACCCCTTGAGGCCCTTTAAAGAGGGATAAGGAATAATAAACCCTTTCCCTGGACACCATGTCTTCACCCTGGCAACAGCTCTCCAAATATTTGCTAGTCAAAGATGGCTGAAGACCTCACCAACAGGAAAACCCTACCCTTACTTTTTATCAGGATAGGTCGTCCAATAGCTGGCTGACAGCTCCAGACAATGTTTGAATGAAAAGCTAATGGATTTTACTGTTACAGGCGCAGCCAGGCAACTGTCAGCTGGGAAATCAATAAGTCCCATGGTCTGGCTAGTGGGGACAGGGATCAGGAACAGCAAGCACCAAGAGACAGCACATCAGAAGGTTGTTCCCACAGCACACAACACCGTTCTGAGAAAGGGGACTGAATCAGTCCTGTTTCAAGCACCACTACCCAAAGAAACCACAGGGCTTCCTCCCTGTTGCAGAAGTGAGGTTTGTGTTTTCCTTGTCAGTTTCATTTGCATTCCAGTAAAAGCAAACTGGAGCATCCCCCATCCACCCATCTCTCCTCAGGCTGGGGATGTCTAAAATTATACAAAAACTGCACACACTCACACCCTCCAGCGTCCAAATCTCAAAACTTAGCCAGTAAATTTCTCCTGTCACATAGGACAAGTCAGGAATAAGGTTATCGAAACAGAAAAGGAGAATACACATTTCTGCTTTTTCTCCAGCACATAAATGCTTTCGATGTTTTTTTCCCCCATACTACTGAACAGAGTTGTTGAGGAAAATCAAAATTATAGATAGGGGGTACCTGGGTGGCTCAGTGGTTGAGCGTCTGCCTTTGGCTCAGGTCCAGATCCCAGGGTCCCAAATCAGGCCCCCCACGGGGAGCATGCTTCTCCCTCTGCCTATTTCTGCCTCTCTCTGTGTCTTTGAATGAATGAATAAAATCTTTCCAAAAAAAAAAAATTATAGAATTGTTTCTTTGAAAAAAAGAAACAGCTGGAGCAAACAGACTCAGCTGAATATGAATGAAAAATCAATTTTCCAGCAGGCTTTTCCAAACTAGGGGATGCCAAGGCATTTTCCTCAGAGGTGATCTCTGTGGAAGCTGTTGTCAGCTCATTTGGGGAGGGTTTGATTTTTGTGATTGTTCATTGCTGGTTACCTCCACGGTATCTTTTTTTTTTTTTTTTTTTTTTACCTCCACGGTATCTTAGCAACAAATGTCACGTGCTTGACAGCCACGGAAAGTGTGAATGCTATTAATGTACTTAAGATGAAATGTGAAGGGCCATCAAAGCACTGAGCAACAAAGGCATCTAGATTTGGATCTTATCAAGGGAGGAACCCTATAGATAAGAGCAGGAATATCCTGGAAAGACAGAATGAGCCACATAATTCCCATTGAAGGTTCGCAGTCTCAAAAAAGCTCTCCTGGTCTTTTTTCCAATGTTGCCCTGGAAGAAAAGTATGCCCAGCAATGACTAAATGAATCTCCCTGGCCCACGTTGCTAAAACAGACACAACTCTTTGCAAGGTGCTCTACTTTTCTGCGTAGAGTTTCTTGGGTGTGCCCTGGGCATACTCCATACTCCGCACACAACTGTTAACTGATTTTGATCTGGCTGAGGGAAGGCATGCAGTTCAGATTCCAACAATTTCCATTTCCAAGGATAAAGAACAAGAATTTCCATCTCCCTACACCCCTCAAAATGTTTTAAAGACAGTTAAGGAGCACGCGGGAGCAGCCAGGACTGCTACAAATACGCATCATCCTGTTAACACCAGAGAAGGAGCTGCTAGCTCCCAGGAGTCTGGGGAACACATCAGGACTGAGGCTCCTGGACAGAGAAAACTAAAGTCAAGCAACGCATCTTGCTCAAGACTTCACTGTCATCATTTCCGCTTAGGGATGAAAAAAAAAAAGTCAAATACAAGTTGAGAGAAAGGAAAGAGATCTTTCGGGAGGTGCATTCCCAATTTGGGGTGGTGGGGGCGGGGCTCAGCTCTTCCAGGCTTACCAAAATTGGACAGATCAAGCAGCTGGCCCTGGAGCAGCTCTGGAAAAGACTGGAATGGGAGCCAGGGCTTCAGGGGTTAACCAGCCCGGCCACATAGACAGTTCCAGAAAACTCCTCCTCCTGCGGCTATATCAGAACCCCAGGGGGAAAGCCGAAACTAAAGTAAGTAAGTGACAAATCTTGCTCAAGAGTTGAGCCACGATTTCCTCAGGCATGGAATCAACAGGCGTTTGAAATACAAGGTCAATTACACGCCTCTTGACAAGCTGCACTCCCTCGTCTTCACACACCGGGAGGCCGAGTTGCCGCAACTCCCCTGTACGGCAGCATCCTCCCTTCCTCCCCTCGGAGAAAACTGACGCGTCACGGGGAGGAAGGAATCCCAGTTCAAATCTCCGCACACGAGGCCGCCCACTCCCCTCCTGTCAATAAAAAACGTTTCCTGCCATCCTGCGATCGGGTGACCCCAATTCTTTAATGGGCGGCTGTGGTTCTAAGCTTGGAAAAGAGCCCGCTTCTCTGATACCCAGGGCGAGGTCAAATGCCTCGGGGAGGCTACCTCAGGGAGGGCGCACCAAGTGCTCCCATCACCACATCTAAGCCGGACGCCCCCGTCAACGGCACATCGCCGTGCGCACAGCCGCCGCTAAAGCCGTTCAGAGCGTCTGAGCGAGCAAGGCCACCCCGAGGGATCCGTGTGACGCTGCCGCCGCCCGGGCCCTGCCCCCGCGGAGGGTCCCCGCGAATTGCGTGTCTCTCAGCCGCGCTTCAGCGGAGGCCCCTAAAGGGGTCTGGGGGCGCGGAGGGCGAACTCCACCCGGGCCGGGGCCGCGGAGGCGACGCCGGGGGCCTGGGACGCGCGGGCCGCTTTGTGACAGGAACCCGGGCCGGGCGCGAGGAACTCCGCGGTCGCCTCACCGGAACCAGGTGCGGTGGGTCCCCAGCCACACCTCGGGCCAAGCCCCGCCCCGCCCCGCCCCGCCCCGCGCGCCCCTCGCATCCGCCGCCTCCCATTGGCCGAGGGGAGTGGCTCGAGGCTCGCGTGTTCCAGTCGCGTCCAATGGGAGCTCGGGGACTGGCCCTCGGGGCCGGGGGGCGGGGCCGCAGGCGGCGGCCACCGGCAGAAGCGAGCGTGCGGAGCCCGTGAGGAAGGTCTGCGTCCGGCTCTGGGCTCCGGCCGAGCCCCTGCGCGGTACAAAGCCGCCCCGGGGCGTCCGCAGGGACCCCCCGGGCTTCTGGCAGCCCTCACCCTAGAACAACTCGATGAGGGGTCCCTGCCTCCCTAGGGCTGGAGAGCCCGCTGTCCCTCTCTGAGGAACACAAGGGGGGCCCCCCCATCCGGCGACTTCTAGGGAAAGCCTCGCCCCGCTTCTCGTGACGCCCCCACACCCCCAAAGCCTCGCAGGCCCATCATCACTCCCTCCAAGCCGTTTGGGGACTTCGTGCCATTTTCCCCACACATCTCACAAGGACGGGGTGATATTCCGCTTCCGCCCCAGAATTATCCAGGGGGTCCCCGAGTTCTGGGAGGTCACCCCACCGCACGCGGGAACCTGGAGCCAGCCTTACCTGCCGCCCCCGTCGCTGCGAGGAGCAGGGCGGCGGCCCAGCATAGCCCCCAGCCCTCGGGTCTCATGCTCCCAGCCTCCCGCTAGCTGCCGTGCAGGAAACCCGGGCTTCGCGCGGTCGGGCGGCAAATGCACGCGGGGCCCCGGTCATTTGCAGCATTTCAATGAGACTTTCCTCGCCAGGGGGAGGAGTCTGCGGTGGGGTGATTTTCGAATATCTTCACCTCACTGCGGGAGGAGGAGTTTCGAGAGGAGGAGTTTCGACCGGCCGATGTGACCAGGGCTAGTTAACCCGTGAAGCCCTGTCTCTGGATTCCAGGCTTTTCCAAACCTTGCTTCCAAATCATCGAATAGGCTAATTGATGACCATCTCCCCTCTGGCTCCAAAGGAAGAACTAGACTTGTCCGAAACTTTACCCCCTCTTCCCTCTACTTGCCTTCTCCTTTCTAGGAATCGTATATCTAGATTTTTAACGGAGTCTAGTCCTAGATACTTTTGAGACCGTTCGTCAGAATTGGTCTAAACAGTACTTGGTGAAGAATTTAAACAAAATCTTCGCAAATATTCAGCCTAAAACTGATCTTGTTTTGTGGGATCCAGCACTTGGACGAATAGGAGGAAAAACATCTCTGAAATCAATTGATCCATCCAGTCGGGGTCTGGACATAAATATTGATTTATTGTTTTAGGAGGAGTTGAGCAAACAGGGTGTTTCCTCTTCCCAAAGCAAAATCAAAACTAAATGGATTTTAGTTTTGAAACTGCCCTAATCACAGAGAACTGATGGAGAGCAGCTTTTAAGAATCAGTCTCTTTTGGGATTCATGAGGTTGCCAAGACCACTTGCCAAAAAGGCACGTGTGAGAATCTTGCCTGAACCCCAGGAAGGCTCTGGCAGTCTTGGAGGGCACCCCCCCGCCACCCCCCAGAATAAGCAGAGCTCTCTGGGGCTTTACAAACTGAGCTTGGCAGAGTGTACTAACCTCTCAGCAGGCTTATGGAGAAACCCAGGAGAGGAGGCAGAAAAGAGGCAAAAAGGAGACAATTGAACCCTGGGGGGCGGGTGGGAATGTTTAATCCAGAGTAAGAAAGAAAGAGCAGTTTAGGGCAGCCAGGGTGGCCCAGCGGTTTAGGATCGAGTCCCGTGAGTCCCGCGTTGGGCTCCTGCATGGAGCCTGCTTCTCCCTCTGCATGTGTCTCTGCCTCTCTCTCTCTCTCTGTGTCTCTCATGAATAAATAAATAAAATCTAAAAAAAGAAAAAAAAGAAAAGAAAAGAAAAAAAAGAAAAGAAAGAAAGAAGAAAAGAAAAGAAAGAAAAGAAAAAAGAAAGAAAAGAAAAGAAAGAAAAGAAAAGAAAAGAAAAGAAAGAAAAGAAAAGAAAAAAAGAAAAGAAAAGAAAAGAAAAGAAAAGAAGTTTAGAGTTCCAGCTTCGGAATCAGGAAGACCCTGGGTGAGTAAATGAGCTTTTCCGACATGGAAAGGGGAGGAAATAATGGTCGCTTCCCTTGTTGACAGGTTCCGTGTGGGGGTCAAATGAGATAATTAGTAATCACCTGGGAAAATCTGTAAGGATGGGCAGGGTCTGGGAGTTTTTGCCACATTTATGAATGTCATCATCAAATTCCATTCCTATTACCATGTGTGACTTTTCTTTTTTCTTTTTCTTGTTCTTTTGGGGGGAGGCGGAAGGGTCAGTTAAAAGCACTAGGTTTCATTTCCCTTCAGAAAAATTGCAACAGCTAGTAAGTTCAGTTTCTGTTGAGACCCCAGCTTTCTCTTATTCATAGGGTAGGAGGAGGCCCTTTCTCCCCAGCTGGTCTGGAAGAAGTTATTAGGAGGGAGTTCTCTTCTGGGAAGGGACTTAGCTTAAAATGTCTTCAAAGCTAGTTCTACAGAGATGTAAGGGCAAGCTTGGCAAAGGGCCATGAGAGCTCAGTAAAGAACATCTCAGTGATGCCTAACCCTGGACAAGGTCTCCCTTTGATCTGTCTTTGGAAATCGCAAGGCCCCACCTGTCCCTTCAACACCTAGGCATGGTCATATATTACCTTAAGGATGGAGTCATGCTGTTTTTAACTTCTCTGTTTCAATTTACTGGAGACTCCATTTGCAGCTAGCTCATAGGGTTGTTGTGAGAAGTAAATTAATACATAAATGTATAAAGTGATTCGAGCCATGCTTGGCACTCAGTAAACACCATATATGGATTTGTACTCTTTTATTTTTTTGGCTATAACTGCATCATTTTTTCTTCTTTTCAGGGAAAACCTTCCTTGAAGGCACTAAAATATAATCCACGAAAATTGTTATGTAATATTGCCAATGATGAATAAGGTTGTTTTTAGCACAAGTTTCTTTCTTTCTTTTCTTTTTTTTTTAAGATTTTTATCTTTAAGTCATATTTATACCCAACATGAATTTACAACCCCAAGATCAAGAGTCGCATGCTCTACTAATAGCCAGCCAGGCACCACTCAAATTTATTTATTTATTTATTTATTTATTTATTTATTTATTTATTTATTTTTATTTTTAAAGATTTTATTTATTTATTCATGAGAGACACAAAGAGAGAGAGAGAGAGAGGCAGAGACACAGGCAGAGGGAGAAGCAGGCTCCATGCAGGGAGCCTGACGTGGGACTCAATCCCGGGTCTCCAGGATCATGCCCTGGACCGAAGGTGGCACTAAACCGCTGAGCCACCTGGCTGCCCTCAAATTTATCTTTTATGCTGGTATTCTCACTGCCACATTTTTGGAAACTGTATTACACCTTCAATCTATAATAAATGTTAGTTTTCTAAACAAACAACCAAAAATCCTTCCACAGAATCCACTTCATTTCAAAGTGGCTGGGCTTGCATAGTCATCTAGGACTAGGGGAGGCATAATCTTCATTCTGGTGGACAACCTGCCATGTCCCAGTTTTTACCTCTAATTCATTAGGAGGCTCAGGCCAGAGGAGCCTGGCCTTTTGCCAGAAATGAGCCACGGCAGATACAGCCTGCCCTTTGGCCCAGCAGGCTACATAGAGAAGGCGAGTAATTACAGATGCCTCTGTGCCTTCAAATAGGTGTGACTAAAGGACCTGAATCTACTGGACCATCACTTATCCCCATACGATGCCCATTAGCCACGTGAGAGCTGAGACCATTGCTTCTATCTCCAGTATCTGGCTGTGGTAAGGGTTAAATAAATAAGTGAAAATAAGAGAAATCATCATTGGCGTGGCTGCCATATTGGGGATGCACTGTTTCTGAATTCCACTTTTGTTGGGATTTTGATAATTCAGAACTCAACTTTGATCTCAGGCTGACAGTCTTTCCTTTGAAACAGAGCAGCAGATGGGACACCTGTGTGGCTCAGTTGGTTAGGCATCTGCCCTCAGCTTAGGTCATGATATCAAGGTCCTGGAATTGAGCCCCATGTCTGGCTCCCTACTCAGTCTGCTTCTCCCTCTCCCTTTCCTCCTCAATCCCACACCCTGCTTGTTCTCTCCCAGTCAGTCTCTCTCTCTCTCAAATAAATAAATAAAATCTTTAAAACACACACACACACACACACACACACACACACACACACACAAACACAACAGCAGACTCAAATGCAATCCTGTATTGAGAATACTGAGAGAGCCACAAGTCAGTGGCTGGGTGTGTGGGGTGTGGATTCAAAACCAGGGATCCCTGGGTGGCGCAGCGGTTTAGCGCCTGCCTTTGGTCCAGGGCGTGATCCTGGAGACCCAGGATCGAATCCCACATCAGGCTCCTGGGGCACGGAGCCTGCTTCTTCCTCTGCCTGTGTCTCTGCCTGTCTCTCTCACTGTGTGCCTATCATAAATAAAAAAAAAAAAACAAAAAAACCAAAACCAACCAAGATACCACCTCATCCTCAAAGACTCCAGGAGAGAGAACAGGGTAGGATGGGTCTACAAACATGGGCCTCTGCAGTGCTGGAGAATGCAGAGACCACTTCTCAAATGAGAAGTAGGCCACTAAACTAAACTAAAAAGGCCACTAAACTAAAAAGTATATTTTCATTTAGTTTGAATGGGTGAAACATTCCCATGATTCAAACATGAAAAAAGACTTTTCCCTAAAATCAAGAAGAGAAAGATGCTGTTTTCATTACTTCTACTCAACATACCACTGGAGGTTTTAGCCAGAGTAATTAGATAATAAGAAATAATCGGTATCCGAAACAGAAAGGAAGAAGTAGAAAACAAGTAGAAGTTTTATATGTAGAAAACCCCAGGGTTGGGAAAGTAAGAAGAATAAAATACTTAGGAAAAAAATGGAAAAAAAAAAAAAAAAGAAAAAAATGAACCAAGAGGAAACACTTGTAGGACGCCTGAATGGCTCATTGGGTTGAGGGTCTGTCTGACTCTTATTTCGGCTCAAGACATGATCTTGGGGTTGTGAGATTGAGCCATGTGTTGGGCTCTGTGCCTGGTGCAGAGTCAGCTTGGGATTTTTTCTCTCCCTTTCCCTCTGCCCCTCCTCCCCCACCCTTCCGGGGTCTCTAAATAAAAAAAAAAAAAAAAATAGATGAATAAATATTTTTTAAAAAGGATAAAAGACTTGTACACTGAAAACTAAAAAATGTTGCTGAATGAAATTCAAAAAAAGCACAAATAAATGGAAAGACGTCACGAGTTCATTGATTGGAAGACTACATAATGTTGGGACCCCTGGTTGGCTCAGCAATTGAGCATCTGTCTGCCTTTGGCTCAGGGTGTGATCCCGGGCTCTGGGGATCAAGTCCGGTGTCAGGCTCCCTGCAAGGAGCCTGCTTCTCCCTCTGGCTATGTCTCTGCCTCTCTCTGTGCCTCTTGTGAATAAATAAATAAAATCTTAAAAAAAAAAAAGAAAGAAAGACTACATAGTGTTAAGGTGTCACTGCTGCTCAAAGCATTCTACAGATTGAACGTAATCTATATCAAATTCCCCATGAGGTTATTAGCAGAAGTAGAAAGATTCAGCCTAAAATTCCTATAGAATTTCAAAAGACCCTAAATAGCCAAAAAAATCTTAAGAACAAAGTCAGAGGTTTTCTACTTCCTGATTTCTGTTTTTTTTTTTTAAGATTTTATTTATTTATTCATGAGAGAGAGAGAGAGAGAGAAGCAGAGGGAGAAGCAGGAGAAGCAGGCTCCGTGCAAGGAGCCTGATTTGGGACTAGATCCAGACTCCAGGATCATGCCCTGGGCCAAAGACAGGCACTAAACCGCTGAGCCACTCAGGGATCCCCCCACTTCCTGATTTCAAAACTTTATGGCCACAGTAACCAAAACACTGTGTTGCTGGCATAAGGACAGACATATAGACCAATGGACTTGGATAGATGGCCCAGAAATAAACCATGTATATCTGGTCTGAATGATTTTTCACAAGGGTGCAAGACAATTCAATGAGGTAAGGGCAGTCTATTCAACAAATGGTGTTGGGAAAACTTGATGTTCACATGTAAAGTAAAAGGAAGATGTAAAAGGAAGAGCTAAAAAAATTAAAAAAAAATAAAAGGAAGAGCTAAAACTATAAAACTCTTAGAAGAAAAAAATAGGGATAAAACTTCATGACATTGGATTTGATGATCCTTTCTTTGATGTGACACCAAAAGCGCAGACAATAAAAGAAAAAATAAGTAAAGTGGGTTTCAGAAGAATTATAAACTATCCTGCATCAGAGGACACTCTCAAGAAAATGAAAAGGCAATATATGGAATGGGAGCAAATAATTGAACATTCTGTTCCCGATAACAGTCTAGCTTCCAACAAAATATGTAAAGAACCCCTACAACTCAACAACAAAACAGACAATCCAAGTTAAAAAATGAGCAAAGGGGGATCCCTGGGTGGCGCAGCGGTTTAGCGCCTGCCTTTGGCCCAGGGCACGTTCCTGGAGACCCGGGATCGAATCCCACATCAGGCTCCCGGTGCATGGAGCCTGCTTCTCCCTCTGCCTATGTCTCTGCCTCTCTCTCTGTGACTATCATAAATAAATTTTTAAAAAAATTTTTAAAAATGAGCAAAGGACTTGAATACACATTTCTCCAAAGAAGACATAAAAATGGCCAGTAAGGGCATGAAAAGATGTTCATCACTAAACATTAGGGAAATACAAGTCAAAATGACAACAAGATGCGGGATCCCTGGGTGGCGCAGCGGTTTAGCGCCTGCCTTTGGCCCAGGGCGCGATCCTGGAGACCCAGGATCAAATCCCACGTCGGGCTCCCGGGGCATGGAGCCTGCTTCTCCCTCTGCCTATGTCACTGCCTCTCTCTCTCTCTCTCTCTCTCTCTGTGACTATCATAAATAAATAAAAATTAAAAAAAAAAGACAACAAGATGCTATGTACCTTATACCTACCATGACAGCTATTATAAAAATTTTAAAAAGCCAAAACTAGAAAATCACAAGTGTTGGTGAGGTTGTGGAGAAATTGGAACCCTCATGCACTGCTGGTGGGAATGCAAATGGTGCAGCCACTTTGAAAGACAGCTTGGCAGTTTCTTACAAATGTAAACACACTCTTACCATATCATCCAGCAATCACACTCCTTGATATTTACCCAAATGAGATGAGAATTTAAGCCCACCCCAAAAACCTGCATGCAGATATTTATGGCAGCTTTATTCAGAATGGCCAAAACTTGGAAACAATCGAGATGTCCTTCAGCAGGTAAATGAATAAATAAACCATGATACATCCAGCCAATGGACTATTCGAACTAAGAAGGAATGAGCTATCAAACCATGAAAAGATATGCAGGATCCATAAACACAAATTAACAAGTGAAAGAAGCTGGCTTGAAAAAGCACCATACTGTACACTTTCAACCCTGCATATGATATTCTGAAAAAAAGAAAACTATGAAAACGGTAAACAGATGAGTGGTTGCCAGGTGTCCTGGGGGAGGGGTGGAGATGAATAGGTGGAGCACAGAGGGTTTTTTTTTTTTTTTAAGATTTTATTTATTCATGATTGAAAGAGAGAGGCAGACACACAGGTAGAAGGAGAAGCAGGCTCCGTGCAGGGAGCCTGATGCAGAACTCGATCCCAGGACTCTGGGATCACTCCTTGAGCCAAAAGCAGATGCTCAACCACTGAGCCGCCCAGTGTCCCGGAGCACAGAGGTTTTTTTAGTGTGGTGGAACTATTCTATATTATACTGTAACCACGGCTACACCTCATACATTCCTCCAAATTCAAAGCATGTACAACCTGGAGAGTGAACCATAATGTATACTATGGGCTCTGAGCGAAAATGACTGTTGGCGTGGGTCAATCCATTGTAACAAATGCACCCCTCTGGTGGGGATGTTGATGGTGGGGAGGCTGTGCGTGGTGGAGGCGATGATATATGGGAAATCTCTGCATGTCATGCTCTATCTTTCTGTCCACTGAAAAAGGACTAAAAATAGCAGGAGAGGCACCTCGGTGGAGGCAGGAGACAGGGTGGCTGAAGGGTGAGGCACATGTGTGGAATGCTGTAAGGCTGAAATAAAATCAGGATAGATACCCGAGGCCTTGGCATGCCCTTCGAATGAAGGAAACTATTTCCAGGGCACTCAGAAGCATTTGAGGCCAGGGAGGCCGAGAGCAGCAGGCTCCAAGTGGTAATTTGGGCAGATGACTCATTAATTAGGTCACAGGATAGGGATGGGATGGAGGCCTGGACAAGAGTTGAGGTGCGGGTAGGGAGAGATGGCCAGAGTGGGGGATTACACCTCTTAGTTACAGTTTGTATTTGACGCACCCACCAGTTACTAATCCACATGAATCCTGGAATGAAAAATTCAATCATTAGCAGTCCTTGCCCTGTCATGGTTTAGTACATGTGCTGCGGAAGCGAGCACCCTGTCAAGGTTTAGGCAATATATCCATGTGAAGTGCATTGCGCACAGTCTGCTCACAGATGAAGAATTTTTGCAATGGTTTTGAAATATCTGGAATGATCTGGAAGATACTGGAAAGCTTCAGAGGTATGGGAAATCTGTCCAGAAGTGGGAAGTCAGCTCTGCATCTCATTTACGTCAATTCTGGGACCCTGGACAAATCTTCTTTCTGGGTCTCCATTTCCTTGTATTTATTCCTCATTCAATAAACTTTTCATTTTTTTTCCATTTTATTTATTTATTCATGAGAGACACAGAGAGGCAGAGACACAGGCAGAGGGAGAAGTAGGCTCCATGTAGGGAGCCTGTTGCGGGACTTGATCCTGGGACTGCAGGATCCCGCCCTGACCCAAAGGCAGATGCCCAACCGCTGAGCCACCTAGGTGTCCCTAAACTTTTCCTGTGCGTCTACTCTGTCCCAGAAATGTTCTAGGTGCTGAGGACAACACAGAAACAAAACAAAGATTCCACCCCTCCAGGAGCTGAGATTCCATTGGAGGAGATAGTATGAAACAAATCAACAAGGTGATTTTATTTTATTTTTTTAAAGATTTTATTTATTTATTCATGGGAGACACACAGAGAGGCAGAGACACAGGCAGAGGGAGAAGCAGGCTCCATCCAGGGAGCCCGATGCAGGACTCGATCCTGGGATTCCGGAATCACGCCCTGAGCCAAAGGCGGACTCTCAACCTCTGAGCCACTCAGGCGTCCCAACAAGGTGATTTTAGATAACCAAATTCGTGATAATACAAAAAGGAATGGCTAGTGTGGGAAGTGCCTCTTTTTGTGACTTTTTAAAACTGAGATATAACATACAAGCAAAGACATGCACAAACCTAATGTATTCACCTCCATAGATTTTTTTATAAATATTTTATTTATTTATTCATGAGAGAAAACACAGAGAAAGACACAGAGGCAGAGTGAGAAGCAGGCTCCATGCAGGAAGCCCAACGTGGGACTCGATCCCAGTGTCCAGGATCACGCCCTGGGCCGAAGGCGACGCTAAACCGCTGAGCCACCCGGGCTGCCCTCACCTCCATAGATTTTTAAAAAAAGATTTATAGGGACACCTGGGTGGCTCAGCAGATGAGCATCTGCCTTCAGCCCAGGGTGTGATCCTGGAGACTCAGGATCAAGTCCCACGTCGGGCTCCCTGCATGGAGCCTGCTTCTCCCTCTCTCTCTCTTTCTCTCTTTGTGTGTCTCTCATGAATAAATAAATAAAATCTTAAAAAAATAAAAATATTTATACACTTATTTTAGAGACAGAGCACATAGAGGGGAGGGGCAGAGGGAGAGAGAGAATCAGAAAATCTCAAGCAGACTCCTCACTGAGCTTAGAGTCCAACCTCACAACCCCGAGATCAAGACCTGAGCTGAGATCGAGTCAGACGCTCAACCAGCTGAGCCACCCAAGTGTTCCACCAGAGATTTATTTTTTATGGGCTTATCTGTGTAACTACCACCTAGAGTAAGATAGGTAATATTAGCAGTGTCCCTCACACCACTGGGCTGAGCTAAGATGGGGAAGGAAGGGAGGCATCTCTGAGGATGAGGGCATTTAAGGTAAGGCTTGGTTGAAGAAAGGGCGATGTGGGCAGAAGGAAGAGCAAGTGCAAGGTACTTGAGGTGGGATTGAGATGCCACGGGGATCCCAAAGGCCAAGATCAGACTTTCATTTACCAGCAGTCTGTTCTTGGTTTACAAAGGCACAAGCTCCTGGATGGCCAGCTGGGCTTGCTTCTGCCTGCCCAGGTGGACATGTCAGTCGCATCTCTAAGAGCAGACCGTCGGGCAGCCTGGGTGGCTCAGCGGTATAGCACCGCCTTCAGCCCAGGGCCTGATCCTGGAGGCCCAGGATCGAGTCCCATGCAGGGCTCCCTGCATGGAGCCTGCTTCTCCCTCAGCCTGTGTCTTTGCCTTTCTCTCTCTCTCTCTCTCTCTCTCTCTCTCTCTCTGTGTGTGTCTCTCATGGATAAATGAAATCTTAAAAAAAAAAAAAAAAAAGAGCAGACCGTCTGTGAATTTCTATGACTCTTGAAGAACCAAGACTGATTGACAGTCATGGGCTGGAGTGAAAATGAGTGGAGGTTGGAACTCCAGTCAAGGCTGCATGCCAACTGTCCAGAGCAAGTGGTGACATCCAGGGAGCCACACAGCTGTGGGTTCCAGTTTGAGGCAAGTGAGAAAGTGTCTTTCACTGTGTCCTATGATGTTTGATGTCCTACAGGGATGTGTCATATTCATGTATTACTACTTATGTGATTACAAAAAAAGTGAAACAAGGGGTGCCTGGTGGCTCAGTTGGTTGAGTGTCCAACTCTTGATTTCAGCTGAGGTCACGATCTCAGGGTCGTGAGATTGAGCCCCATGTTGGCCTCCACGCTCAGTGGGAAGTCTGCTTGAGATCTTCTCCCCTTCTCCCCAACCCTCATTCTCTTTCTCTTTCTCTCAAATAAATGCAATCTTTATTAAAAAAAAAAAAGAAAAAAGTGGAGCAAACCATTCATCAAAGGGCAAGTTACATTTATTGGAGGTCCCTAGAGGAGTCAGATTCAGATTTATAGAGACAGGGCACCTGGGTGGCTCAGTGCACCTTTGGTTAGGGTGTGATCCCAGGGTCCGGGGATCGAGCCCTGCATTGGTCTCCCCATGGGGAGCCTGCTTCTCCATCTGCCTTTATCTCTGCCTCTCTGTCTGTGTCTTTCATGAATAAATAAATTAAATCCTTAAAAAAAAAGATTTATAGAGATAGAAGGAAAATGGTGGGTAGCAGGGGGAGGGAGAGTTAGTGTTTAATGAGGACAGACTTTCAGTTTGCAAAGATGGAAATGTTTTGAAGGTTGATGTGCTAATGGTTGCATAACAATGTCAATGTCCTTCATGCCACTGAACCATGCACTTGAAATGATTAAGATGGTAAATTTTATGTTACGTGTATCTATGTATTTTGCCATTATTAACACTAAAAAAAGAAAGAAAGGAAAAGAAAAAATCAAATAGAAAGGAAAGAGGGAAGGGAGGGAGGGGAAATAGATAAATAAGAGGGAAAAAAAATCCCCTAACATTGTGAAAATCTCCTCCAAGCTATGCGTGCAACCTTGGCTCCCTCAGCTTCTTGCGTCAGTCTCAGTGAACCTTGGCCTCGGGATGTAAGTCAAGGGTGGCATGGCCACCCCAACCTCTTTCAGGTCGCCCACTCCCTGGCTGCCAGGAACCCATGGGACCATGGGAGTCCGGGGCGAAAAAGCCCATTGGAATCCCTACGGAGGCTGCACAGACCCATGTCTCCTCTTCTCATTCTGCGTGTTAGGGTGCTCAGCACCCCTGATGCCCTGCCTGGGATCCAGGCTCTGTCCTCCTTGGCCAAACTGACCGTAACTTGGGGTCCTGGGTCACGGCAGGTGGGCGGGCAGTGAAGAGACATCCACCTGTCTACAAGGGCAGTGGAATACTGCTACCTGCCTGCCACTACAGTGCAATGTTTTTCTTTCTTTCTTTCCTTCTTTTTTTTAAAGTTTTATGTAAGTAATCTCTACACCCAACGTGTGGCTTAAACTCCTAACCCTGAGGTAAAGACTTGCACATTCTTCGACTCAGCTGGCCAGGTGTTGGTAATTCTATTTTTAATTGTTCGAAGAACCTCTGTATTATTTTCTCCAGCAGCTGCACCATTTAACATCCATTTTATTTTTATTTTCTCTTCTTTTAATTTATTTTTATTTTTTAATATTTTATTTATTTATTCATGAGGGACACACAGAGAGAGGCAGAGACATAGGCAGAGGGAGAAGCAGGCTCCCTGTGGGGAGCCTGATGCAGGACTCGATCTCAGGACCCTGGGATCATGACCTGAGCCCAAGGCAGACATCCAACCACTGAGTCACCCAGGTGTCCCTTATTTTTATTTTTTAAATATTTTATTTATTTATCTGAGAAAGAGAGACAGCATGAGCAGGAGAGGTGGGGAGCTGAGGGAGGGGGACAAACTGACTCTGCCCTGAGTGGAGAGCTGGTTGGAACTTAATGGCGTGACTCAAAGATCATGACCTGAGCCCAAATCAAAAGTTGGTTGCTTAACTAACTGAGACACCCAGGCACCCCTCATTCATTTAATTTTATTTTTTAATTTTTAAAACGAGATTTTATTTATTTGAGAGAGAGAGAGCAGAGGGAGGAGCAGAGGGAGAGGGATAAGCAGACACCTCGGTGAGTGCTGAGCCCAATGGGGGGCTCAATCTTATGACCCGGAACACATGACCTGAGCTGAACCCAGGAGTCAGAGGCTTAACCGAGGAAGCCACCCAGGTGCCCCTTGTTTTATTTTTTATTTATAGAATCCCAATCCTATTTCAGGTTATCATGTGCCTAATTAAAAGTATGTTCCCAGACTCCCTTGCTGTTGCTGCTAGCCCTAAGACCCAGTTCTCATTGATGAAGCAGATGGAAATTTCTGCCCCCATAAAAAAATAACAATCCTTGAAAGGAGAAATCCTTTGACTGTGGGCCATTGGCCCTTGGGCCTTCTTGTTCTCCTGTCTGGATCTTACAGTGGTGCCTAGAAGTGCAGCTGCTGTCTCACCTGCATGAAGGTGAAAGCCACATACTGAGAAATGGTTGAGAGGAAAGCCCAACAGAGGTCAGCTCAAGTATCACCTCTTTATTTTTTTAAGATTTATTTAATCTCTACAACCAACGTGGGCCTCAAACCCATGACACTGATATCAAGAGTCACGTGCTGTACTGACTGAGCCAGCCAGGTGCCCCAAGTATCACCTCTTTAAGAGTCTTTAAAATCTGTATATAACAGGGCTCCTGAGTGGCTCAGTGGGTTAAGCGTTGGTGTTTAGCTCAGATCATGATCCTGGGGGCCTGGGATTCAGCCCCGTGTCAGGTTCTCTGCTCAGCAGGGAGCCTGCTTCTCCCTCTCCCTCTGCCCGCTGCCCCACTTGCTTGTGTGCTCTTTCTCTCTCTTTCTCATTGTCAAATAATAAATAAAATCTTAGGGGAAATCCCTGGGTGGCTCAGTGGTTTAGCACCTATCTTTGGCCCAGGGTGTGATCCTGAGTCCCGGGATCGAGTCCCACATCAGGCTCCCTGCATGGAGCCTGCTTCTCCCTCTGCCTGTCTTTGCCTCTCTCTCTCTGTGTCTTTCATGAATAAATAAATAAAATTTAAAAAAATCTTAAAAAAATAAAAAGATAAAAAATAAATAAAAAAGGTCTTAAAAATATAAACTGTCGGGGATCCCTGGGTAGCTCAATGGTTTAGTGCCTTCGGCCCAGGGCATGATCCTGGAGTCCTGGGATTGAGTCCCAAGTAGAGTTCCCTGCATGGAGCCTGCTTCTCCCTTTGCCTGTGTCTCTGCCTCTCTCTGTCTTTCATGAATAAATAAATAAAAATCTTTAAAAAACATATATATAAACTGTCTAGTTCATTAGACGAATATCAGCAAAATCACTCAGGCCTCCTTCAACAAAGAGATGAAGAAACAGAGGCACAGAGAAGGAAATGGGTTTGCCCAAGGTCACACAGCAAGTTGATGGTAGAGCTAATCTCCCTTTTCTCAAACTGAGATCCTCACCCCACACTTTATTTGTTGTTGTTGTTGTTTTTTTTCCACACTTTATTTTGTCTATTCTGCATCTGAATCTCGTTCCCATATTTGTGGATCTCTCTGTCTCCCACCTCCAGTTTTTGAAATTCTGAAGGCTACCTAGCAGCTTTCCTGGCATCCCTTGCACAAGAACATGAATGTGTGACCTGGAATCGGTCAACCATATTCTCAGATCCAGGACTTTGACTCCAGAGCTAGGCTAGGAATCCAGTACCTGTAGCCCTTTTGATTCAGGAACCACCCAGGCTGGTTTATGTCATTTGTAAACAAGAATCCCGCTTGATCAAATGTCTATGAGATTAAAGCTGAAATCACAAATGTGTGAGGCTAGAAAAACACTGATGTTACCTCCTCAAATTCTCATCCTCATCATCTCCTGCTTAAGACTATTCCTCTGAGGGGCAGCCCAGGTGGCTCAGTGGTTTAGCGACGCCTTCAGCCCAGGGCCTGATCCTGGAGACCCAGGATCCAGTCCCATGACGGGCTCCCTGCATGGAGCCTGCTTCTCCCTCTTCCTGTGTCTCTGCCTCTCTCTCTCTCTGTGTCTCCCATGAATAAATAAATAAAATCTTAAAAAAAAAAAAAAAAGAGAGACTATTCCCCTGAGGTTGATCTAAATTCCATCTGTTTCCATCACCATCTTGGATTATAGCACAGGTTTGTTTGTTTGTTTGTTTGTTTGTTTGTTTATTTATTTATTTATTTATTTTTAAAGATTTTATTTATTTATTCATGATAGACAGACAGAGAGAGAGAGAGAGAGGCAAAGATACAGGCAGAGGGAGGAGCAGGCTCCATGCAGAGAGCCCGATGTGGGACTCGATCCTGGGTCTCCAGGATCACACCCTGGGCTGAAGGACCCACCAAACTGCTGAGCCACCCAGCGATCCCTATAGCACAGGTTTAAGTGCAAAAACTTTAGAAAGTAGAGAACTTAGAAAAACGTAGAAATTATCGTTTCTAAGTAGAGAAGACATCCACAATCTACTCAAGATCATCACAGTATATTTTATTTATTTTTATTTATTTATTTATTTATTTATTTATTTATTTATTTATTTATAAATATTTTATTTTTATTTATTCATGACAGACACAGAGACGGAGAGAGGCAGAGACACAGGTAGAGGGAGAAGCAGGCTCCATGCAGTGAGCCTGATGTGGGACTCAATCCCGGGTCTCCAGGATCACACCCCAGGCTGAAGGACCCGCCAACCCGCTAGGCCACCGGGGCTGCCCTATATATTACTTATTCCAGTCAACTACTATCTATCAACCGATCGATTGATATATAAATATAATGTAAATGTTTATGAAATGGGATTATTTCCTTTTTTTTTTTAATTTTTATTTATTTATGATAGTCACAGAGAGAGAGAGAGGCGCAGAGACACAGGCAGAGGGAGAAGCAGGCTCCATGCACCGGGAGCCCGATGTGGGATTCGATCCCGGGTTTCCAGGATCGCGCCCTGGGCCAAAGGCAGGCGCCAAACCACTGCGCCACCCAGGGATCCCTGAAATGGGATTATTTCCTATGCATAGTGTGGTACTCACTAAACTTGTTGTAGGCCCCAAAAGAATTGCTCCTTTTGTCCCCAAGTGAAGCTCCTAGTGGCCATAAGACTTGATTGGGCCAGAGGCATTAGGCAGAAGTGTCACCTTCAAGGCGATACTCTAAGTGTCATTTTCCTGGCTTGCCAACTATAGAGGCACATGTCAAGGTGGAGCCTTCATATCCCTAGATCCCTGAGTAACACAACCTGGTAGTGTGTGCAGAAAAGAAATCACCCTCTGTTGATATAAACCCCTTAGACAATGAGGATGTTTATTACAGCAGACTGTCCTGCTACAATTTTTTAACCACTTATTTTGAAATAATTTTTTTTTTAATTTTTATTTATTTATGATAGTCACAGAGAGAGAGAGAGAGAGAGGCAGAGACACAGGCAGAGGGAGAAGCAGGCTCCATGCACCGGGAGTCTGATGTGGGACTCGATCCCGGGTCTCCAGGATCGCGCCCTGGGCCAAAGGCAGGCGCCAAACCGCTGCGCCACCCAGGGATCCCATATTTTGAAATAATTATAGACTTGGCAAAAGTTACAAAAACAGTACAGAGAGGTCCCATGGACCTTTTCCTCAGCTTCTCCCAATGGTAGATAATATTACATATCTTACATAGCGATAGTACTTTATTGGACTTGGAAATTAACATTAGTACATTAGTATAACACGATAAATAAGACTATAGACTCAACTCAAATTTTATTGATCAATACCATTTGTAGCCCATTTCCCCCTCTTTGTGCCATATATAAGCCCTTTCTCATGCCCCTGATATGTTTAATGTCTGTTCCGTATCCTCTGGATGAACCTTAATGCATGTTGCCATTGCCTTATTGAATACTTTCATTCCCACTCAAATAATGGAAATGATGCCTTGTTCTCTGATTGTATCTCCAATGACTTCCTTAAGAGAAATTCTTGAGAAAAAAGTGTACATATATGTATATGTGTGTATGTGTTTGTAAGTAGGCTCCATGTCCAGTGTGGAGCCCAACATGGGGCCCAAACTCACAGCTCACTCTGAGATCAAGACCTGAGCTGAGATCAAGAGTCAGACGCTTAACCCACTGAGCTGCAAGGGTATACATATTTTTAAGTAATCTTGTCATACTGCTTTTTAGGGAGTCACAATCAGGCGTAGTAGCTGTTTGACAGTCTGCCTTTCCACCACCTTGCAAACACTGCATGTGTCATTTAAAACATGTTTGCCAATTTGCTAAGCCTAAGAATAAAAAAAAAATAATAACGAAGTGTTTCATTACTGTTTTCATTTGCATTATTTGGCGGTTCATGGGATTAAACCCCTTTATTTTCATGTACACGCTCGAATTTCTTCTTTGCAGTTGCTCTGTGGGGCTTCTAAAGATAAAGAACAAAAACTTCTGTTAGTTTCTCAAAGTGTTTTTCAGTAAACAAGCTAGGATTTCTTCTTTTTTTTTCCTGAACTGGCTCCACGCCCAATGTGGGACTTGAACTCACAACCCTGAGATTGAGAGTCACAGGCTCTAGCAGCTGAGCCAGCCAGGTCCCGCAAGCTAGCATTTCTTTTTCAATTTTTACTTATTCGTATTTATCACATCTCCTCCTGTTTGTCACTCATCAACAAGTCTTCATGGGCGTCATAAGAATGTGCTTTGGAATGAGAGCTTTTTTAGGAATCTCTTAAGGAGGGCCTACCTGCTTCCTTCCCTAGAATGTCAAGGAAGGCAAGAAGGGGCAGGAAAGAAACATTTGAGATGAGGCTCAGAGGAAGATTTGGCAGATGAACCATTATGGGAAGAGGGAGGCGCATGGGCAAACGCCTGAGCGTGTGGTGGAAAACTTGTGTGGTTTAGGTTTAGAGTGATTATAGCTGGAAAGTCGCCAGGCTCAGATGATCTGAGCCTCACATGCACTGAGACGTTGAAGGTTTAGATGCCTCTGGCCCTGTGGAAAGGACAGCCTGGCAGGGAGTGGGGGTGGAAGCCGGGGAATCAGGGAGGAGCTGATCACACCAGGGACGGTGGCTGCGGTTGGACAAGGTGGGAGGCACGGTGGAGGGAGAACTGGTGGATTGAAGAGTCACTTAGAAGAATGGGCCGAGGGATCCCTGGGTGGCACAGTGGTTTAGTGTCTGCCTTTGGCTCAGGGTGTGATCCCGGGGTCCTGGGATCGAGTCCCACGTCAGGCTTCCTGAATGGAGCCTGCTTCTCCCTCTGCCTGTGTCTCTGCCTCTCTCTCTCTGTCTCTCATGAATAAATAAATTAAAAAAAAAAAAAAAGAAGAAGAATGGGCCGGACTGAGACTGGATGGTGGAGCCTCAGGGTAAGTGATGACAGCTGAGTAGGACTGCTGGGAGCCACTCAGGCCACCTGTGAAGGGGACACACGAGAAGTCCAGTGTGGGAGGAACGTGAGGATTTGGGCCTCATAAATATCAATGCTTCAGAAGAAATGAATGGCCTCACTGCAGTAGGGATCTTTGAGACCATGACATCAATTGGAAACCTTCTGCTGAATGAAACATTGGTGAGGAATTTAAGAAATGGTTCTTAAAATGGGCAGGTGTCCAGGGCCTCACGAGCTTGGAGGAGCTCCCAACTCCATCCTCTTGTTCCCTGCACTTGGGGGATAACAGCTGTTCCAAATGTCGTGTGTTAGGAGCGTACCCTGAGAGACCTTTCTCTAAACATTGATGTGGCAGTGACCTGGTCCAGAGGCAATAGTCAGATCTTGTGTGTGTCCAAAATAGTACCTCACTGGGCACTTCATTGTGTAGCTTGCTTTTCTCTTTAGCAATGCTCGAAAGATCTTTCCATGTGACTTATACTCATGTCATTTGAAAAATTTGGGGATGTTCCAGTTACTGTGGCTGCATAGGAAGTCACCTCATGCTTAGTGGCTTAAAACACAATCATTTTTGTTCTCGCTTATGGTTTTATTTTTACTTTTTTAATATTTATTTATTTATTTATTTATTTATTTATTTATTTATTTATTTATTCATTCATTCATGATAGACAGAGACAGAGAGAGAGAGAGAGAGAGAGAGAGGCAGAGACACAGGAGGAGGGAGAAGCCGGCTCCATGCCAGGAGCCCGAAGCGGGACTCGATCCCGTGACTCCAGGATTGCGCCCTGGGCCAAAGGCAGGCACTAAACCACTGAGCCACCCAGGGATCCCCTCTCTTATGGTTTTAATGTGCCAGGAGTGTGGGAAGGGCTCAGCTGGGTGCGTGCACATGGCTAGGGACTAGAGCCTTAGAAGCTGGGGGTTGGCTGGTGAGCTCTTTCTTCTCATGTGGGCTTGGTGGTCTCTCAGCATGGGCTTGTGTTGGCTTCCTCACAACACTGCAGCCTTCGGGCAGCTGGTACCTTTGAGTGAGTCTTCCAGCAAGCACGGGGAAAGCTGTGGTGCCTTGTATGATCCATCCTCACCAGTCAGCAGGGTCACCTTCCCTGCATTCCACTGGGTATCAGCAGGTTCAGGGAAAGGTGTATTAGACTCCATAGCCAATGGAATCTAATAGGGGAGCTGCAAGATTCTAGAAATGAATGTGGGATGGGAGATACTGTTGTGGCCATCTGTCACATATAAGGGTCTATACTTTATTATTATTTTTATTCTTTTTAATCTTTAAAAAATATTTTATTTGAGAGAGAGGGAGGGAGATGGCATGGATGAGATAGAGAACATGAGGTGGGGGGCCCACAGAGAGAGAGGGAGAACCAGGCTCCCCACTGAGCAGTGACTCTGACAATGTGGGCCTCAATCCCAGGACCCCAAGATCATGACCTGAGCTGAAGGTGGATGTCTAACCAACTGAGCCACCTGGGCGTCCCTCTTTTTATTTTTTAAATTATGTTTATTTTTAAAAGTAAACTCTATCCCCAAGTGGGGCTTGAACTCATGACCCTGAGATCAAGAGCCATGTGCTCCACCAACTGAGCCAGCCAGGTACCCTGGATCTATATACTCTTCTTGACTGCCCCCTCACAGTCCCAGCTGTATCAGGGTGTTACATGGCTTCCCATCACACAGACCATATGACATTCCAGCCTTAAGTCATTCCTTTTCTTTCTTAAAAAGATTTTATTTATTCTTTAGAGACATAGAAAGAGCGGCAGAGACATAGGTGCTAGGAGAGTGGCAGAGACATAGAGACATAGGAGAGAAGCAGGCCCCTCGAGGGGAGTCCGATAGACTCAATCCTGCAACTCTGGGATCACGCCCTGAGCTGAAGACAGACACTCAACTGCTGAGCCACCCAGGCGTCCCGCCTTAAGCCATTCCAAGCACATCCTCAACCATGTCTTGCTGAAGCCTCTTGTGCCTCCTTGGAGACACAGAGGTTAGCTCCCCTATTGCTCAACGCCTCCACCTTTGTCATGGGGCCATTTCACCTTCTAGATTGGAGGCCTTTCCTCTTGACCCAGGGCAGGTCCTAGCCCTTGAGGACTCTTGTGTTTCCCAAACCTGGGCGCAGATCTGTGGGGATTTGAGCAAGTGCCTCACCTTCCTGAGCTCCACCTGTATTGCCTGTAAAGTGGGAATGAAGTCCCCCACCCCTTAGGGATGCTGGGAGGAATGGGGGAGGAAGGCACTGGCAAGAGGGCAGAGATGGAGGGGAAAGGGCTGTCCATATAGATGGGTGCTGAGAGCAAAGGCCGGCTGGGGGTGGGGCAGCAGCAGGACTTCAGGCTGGTGGAGGCGCCTGGTTCGTGGCCAGTATCCACACAAGAATCAAGCTAGTTCTATGACTTTAGGCCAAGGTCAGTGTGGGAGAGGCAGGCCAGGAGGCCTGCAGCCCTGACCTCTCACCCTAATCAGTCCACGTGTCCCTGGGTCACCATGTGTAAGACACTGCCAAACTAGCAGCTCCTATTGATTACCTTCATTTTTTTTTTTTGCTTAAAAATCATCTTCCTTTTTTTTTTTTTTTAAAGATTTGTTTATTTCAGATAAGAGAGAGGCTTAAAGAGAATAAGTGGGGGGAGGGGCAGAAGAAGAGCAAGAGAGAATCTCAAGTAGACTCTGCACTCAGCACCTGATCCTGAGCTGAAATCAAGTCAGCCACTCAACCAACTGAGCCTCAATGCAGGGGTTGATCTCATGATCTGAGCTAAAAGTTGGCCACTCAACCACTGAGGCACCCAGGCGCACCCCCCAAATTATTTCTTTTCATTGTCACCATAGAAAATACAGAAATGCCTGAAGAAGGAAGTACAACCTTCTCAAATACCTGTTGGTTTCCCATCTCCCAGTGGGCTCAGAGAGGTGCAGAATGCTGCCCAAGGTCACACAACCTGGAGGTGGCCAGGTCAGGATTGGAACCCACAACCACCTGACTTGGAAGGAAGGGGAGTACGGCTTGACAAACACTGGCTCTGGGACTGGCAGTGTGGCCTCAGGTAGAAACTTCCCTCTATGTGCTAGTTTTCTCATCTGAAAACTGGGGAGAACCACCATCAAGCAGGTGGTGAGCAAGCTGTGTGTCCAGAAGCAGGGCTGCATGTCTGGGCTTCCAGTGCAGCTATGTGTGGCCATTTGACTATGTCGTGGCCAAGGGGCACTGAGAGTGATAAGTCAGTTTCCAGACTGGGTGTCTAAGGGGTGGTGTGGCCTTTCCCTCCCCCCTTGCCTCTTTATTTTTTTTAAAAACATTTTATTTATCTGTTCATGAGAGACACACAGAGAGAGGCAGAGACATAGGCAGAGGAAGAAGCAGTCCCACTCAGGGAAGCCTGATGTGGGACTCGATCCCAGGACCTCAGGATTCATGTCCTGAACCAAAGGCAGATGCTCAACCACTGAGCCACCCAGGCATCCCTTGCCTCTTTATTTATGACTGGAAGGTGGAATGGACAGATGGGACTACCAGGAGCCGCCTTGGGCCATGAGGTGGTCTTGGACACAAGGACAGCACATACTAAAGCAAGAACACAGAAGGAGCTGCTCTCCAACACTGTGAGTAATGAACTCTAGATTCTGCATGAAATATATTAACTCATGTCCAATAATTCAATATTACTTTGCATCTTGTTGCCATTTGCCAACAAACTATGTCATACAAATCCATATATCATATGACATTGTTTACCAAAACTTCACTGGTACTTTTTTTCCCCTCAAGGGACTCATTTTTACACTGGCCTCATCCTGGGGCGCCTGGGTGGTTCAGTCGGTTAAATGTCTGCCTTCGGCTCAGGTCTTGATCTCAGGGTCCTGGGATTGGGCCCTGCATCGGGCTCCCAGCTCGGTGGCAAGCCTGCTTCTCCCTTCCCTCTGCCCCATCTCCCACTTGGGCTCTCTCTCAAATAAATAAAAACCTTTAAAAAAGTAATAACAATTAACTGGTCTCATCCTGAATATGCTGAAATCAAGGGTTTGGTGAGCTGATTTTCTGCAAATGTTAAAACAAATTCAAATCTATTAAAGCAGAGTCAAAGCCATTAAAACGAAAAAATGTGGATTTCCAAACTGGCAGGAGTGAGGATCTTGCCAAATGCACTCCCTAAAAGCAAAAGTAAAACTAGGCAGAGTTCTCAAAAACAGCCATTTCTGGAAAATCACGACGGCAGGTAAGATCGGCAGTGGGAGAGTTGTGCGTTTTGTGTGAGGATTGCCTTCCTAGGACCTGAGTCACTGCCTGAGGGGGTCTGCTTTCTTTGGAACTGAACAGCAGCAGTCTGGAAACGGGAGGGATTCTCCTGGTGGGATGAACAGCAAAGGCCAAGGTCTAAGGAGCCTGGGGTTGGGATCCTGGTTGCAGGAGACTGGTGAACTAGTCAGCAGTCAAAAGGCCTGGAGAATGAGACAGCCACAGATGGCCCCACAATGCAAAGGGCTGGAAAGCTGCGTGCAGGAGAAAGGCTGCCCATGTGCGTGGGAGAGATGGGGGGAGCCCCGGCGACCTACGGTTCCATGCACCCAGCTCAAGGGGAGGCCATGCACGTGTGCTGAGAAAAATGTAAGTGAGAGGGACAGGAAGCCAAGGTAGAGCCAGCCTGCAAGCTGCCTGAGCACGGGGCCACTGGCATGCAGCCTCAGTGAGTCAGGTGTTTGAGCACAACTGCTGAGCCCTCGCTGGCTGAGCTGGAAGTGAGGACGACACCTGAGTGACTCCGAGAGGAAGACAGCCTAAAAACAAAACTCAAACCTAAGCAGAAGGGCACCTGGGTGGCTCAGTGGTTGAGCAACTGCCCCTGGCTAGGGTCATGATCTCGGGGTCCCGGGATCAAGTTTCACATCAGGCTCCCCAAAAGGAGCCTGCTTCTTTCTCTGCCTATGTCTGCTCCTCTGTGTCTCTCATGAATGGATAAATAAAATTAAAAAAAACAAAAAACAAAAACACCCAAACCTGAGCAGAACATCAGCAGCTACATGCTGTGGGGGAAAGGCCCACCCTACAGTTGGAGCAGCAACTCTTTTTTTTTTTAAAGATTTTATTTACCTATTCATGAGAGACATAGAGAGAGAGAGACAGAGAGAGAGAGAGAGAGAGGGAGAGAGAGAGAGAGGCAGAGACACAGGCAGAGGGAGAAGCAGACTCCATGCAGGGAGCCTGATGCGGGACTAGATCCTGGGACTCCAGGGTCACACCCTGAGCCAAAGGCACACGCTCAACCACTGAGCCACCCAGGCGTCCCAAGCAGCAACTCTTAAAATAAGAAAGCATAGTGATTACCAACTAAGCTCCCTGTGGTGGAGGTAGGGGTGAGAGGGAAGTGGGGGCAGACTCAGAATTCCGAGTTGCTACAATCTATTATTTAAAATGTCCGTTTTGAACAATAACATAATATTGCAAGGCATGCCAAGAAACAAATGTGACTGACATTGAGGGAAAAAGTAGTCAACAGACTCTTTCTCTGAGAGGGTCCAGATATTGGACTTCAAAGCAGCTGTTATACGTATGTTGGAAGAACTAAAGGGAACAGTGTTTGGAGAATTAAAGGGAAGTCACGAAGGAAAGAGCTTAATGAACAGACATGGATTATAGAGAACTCAATGTACGTTCTGGACTTGGAAGCTCCCTTTGATCATCTGGGCTCCCACAGTGCCCTGGGCTTCCCAGGCCACGATACTGACCTCTGTGTAGCACCTGCCTGTTTATATGACTGTCTCTGCGCCCCCACCTCAGCTGCAGGCAGGGAAGAGACTGAGTTGCTTGCTCCCTGTCTGACGGTGGAGGATGGCAGTGGCACCTTGCAGGGCCAAGAGTCTGCGCTGGTGTGAGGACTGGGCCAGTTGTTTCCCTCTGCCTGGGCCTCAGTGTCCTCCCCTGAAATGGACCCCATGGGACATGGTGACGGGAGGAGGACTGGGCCCCCAAGGCCTTCGCAACCTAGTAGGGAGATAGGAATGAGTCCACGAGGAGGCAAGGCCAGGAGTTTTGTTGTCTGTTTAATTTATTACTGTTTGACATCCAGTGACACTGACATACCCCCGCCGGGCCTGCGGACCCCGGCCCCGGCGAGTCTGACCTGTCCCATAAAATACAGTACGAGGGGTGGACGGCTACACACGTGCATCCACGGCTGAAACTACAGTGACTCCCAACTGCGGCCGCAACAGTACTGCCGGGAAAGGAAAGACAAGCAGGTGTCGCGTGTTCCCCGAGTCATATAATTCTTGTTTTCAACAGTTAATGCTGTTACAAACGCTACTGATGCCAGGACAGGGCCAGACACAAACAGTCCTACATCTTCTCTGCCGTATAAATATGGAAGATTTTCGTTTATACAGTTTACCCCAAGTCTGAAACTACATCTCCTGCTACCCGTTACTGCTAAGGGCTACGCCGCCTCGGCTCTGGAACCAAGGGCCCGGGGTCGAGACTCTGGAATGTTGGGACTCAGTCTTCCTCGCTGCCACTTCCTGAGCGGTCCTGGAGGGAGACAGGAGGAGAGAGCATGATCAGCCCCACCGTCAAGGGCATCCCACTGATGCCTACCTGGGCACTAAGTATGTTTGTTAACTGAGCTGCTTCCACCGGGTGTGAGCAGGTGGCAGAGGGGCACCTTGAGGCCGGTGGTAGAGCAACCTTTGGCTTCACCCCTGGTGTCATAGCCAAACCCCCAACGTCTTTTTTTCTCCTGAGGACTGGCCTCTGGTGCCCACACTGACTCTTCCTTGTCTGGGAGACTCGTTGGGCCCTCTCTGCTTCCTCCCACCACTGCACACCTGTCCTTGTGCCCCTGACCTGTGGCTTCAATACCACCTTGGTTATTCCTTTGTAAAACATTTGTTCCTCTGTACAAGTATTTTAAATAACTTGGTAAGGGCCACAAAATGCTCTGCTGAATCTGGACTGGGCAAATGGGGAGCTTTACAGCCGAGACTCGACTCTCCAGAAACACAGGCCACCTCTCTGTAGTCAGGACATCAGTAATGTCCTCATCAGGGTCTACAGTCAGGTTTGTTTCGAGGTAGTGGATTTTGTTCTTATTGCAAATGTCAGTACGAGAAAAACAGCAATGATGAAATTGCACTCAATGAGTTTTGCTGGGAGGCAGGCCCCAGGAAATCTCCTTGGCCTCCTTGATTTCTAGAAGTGGAAACTGAGACTCTGAAGTAGTGAAATGCCCAGGTCCCACAGTAGGGAAGGGCCGAGCACCCAGGCCCCAGCCAGAGGGCAAAGCTTAATAAAATCCAGCAAGTGGGTCTGCTCTAACCCCCATCCCCGCCCACACCACTGCCAACCGTGGGCTTGCTGCTCGTGCAGCTCCCCGCTGGTGTGCAGGGAGTGCGGCCTGCTCCAAGGGAGACGCAACACCCAGATTCCACTCATGGCACCGTTCACGGGACCTGTTCCACACCGTTTTTGATTTCAGAGCATGGGATTTTTGTTTCTGTTTTTATCTACTACCACTGTTTGGAAATCCTCCTACAGAGGTCAGAGCAGAGCCATGAGCAGAGGCCTGGGGGGTTGGTGAACCACATGTGTCACACAGGGTGAAGGCATCATGAGAGCCTCAGCTACACAGAGTGCTGTGTCTGCTCAGGGAAGACACATGGGGGACTGTCTGGTAGCGTCTTCCATCCCAGTGCCTCCTGACCCCACCCTCGATACAGACCCAGCCCTGCTGGCCTCTGCATGGTGGCCCTGGTGTTATGGAAAGCCAGCTCTGCCCACCAACAGTAAGAGCACCAGTTCCATTAGGGTCACACAGACTTGGTCTTGAGTTATGTGGCATGTTCCACCCTGAGCCTCAGTTTCCCCCTCTGTGGAGTGGGGTGTTAGAGCATTTATCCTCCCAACGCTGTGACAGAAGATTTAAGACCTGGCAAGGGGGACAGACCTCCAAAGACCCAAATGCCACTGGCTACCTGCTCCTGCCTGCACCAGGGCCCTGGGTGCTCACCTCCTCCTGCTCCTCCTCACTGTCATCATCGCTCACCACCGGCTTGGCTCGCGAACCGCGGCTCGGCCGCCGCCGGCTCCCCTTCAGCCGGTCCTGTGCCTTCTCTTTCCGGCCGAGCTTGATCTTCACTTTGACCGAGCGGGCTGGGGTGGGGACCAGAGAGTGGGGGAAAAAGACACACATGAGCTTGGGAGAGCATGGCAAGCCGAGTCGGGGTGGCTGGGAGCTGCCTGGCTGTGAGGTTGGTCTGCCCAACCACCCATCGTTGGGACTCACACTCAGACTCAGAGCCTTCTTCCTCGCCCTCTTCCTCTTCCTCGCTCTCCTCGCCCTCACTGTCATCCTCTTTCTCAATTTTCTGCCGCACGCTGGTGAAGACCGACTGTAGGACGATTGAGTCTTCATAGATCTGGAAGGAGACACGTGGGGTTTGAGTGGGCTGGGGCCCGATGGGGGCCACTGGCCCTGCCCTCTGGCCACGACAGCCTATGCAGGGCAGAGGGTCCTCTGTAACCCTTTCCCAATTGGGGCCTGGGACGTGAGACTCAGAGAAAAGCATGGCTGTGTTAATTTAGGAATGACTACCAGTTCCTCCCTCCCTTTGAAGGATCCCAGTGAGCATATGCTTCTAAGGGCTCTGAGAAGGTCTGCAGTAATGCTGGAAATGCATGTCCTTTGTTTAAGGCAGCATTTCCCTCAAATTTAGGACTGTAAAATCTCTTTTCCGTGTAGCATCTACCCTAAGCACAGTCAGGAAAAGTTTGCTAAGTTGCAGTAATGTATGTGTTAATTTCATTGCAGGAAAGGACACATCCACAGGATTCCTTTTAAGGAAGTCCTAGTGAATTCAAAGTAAAATTCAAACACACCCACCAGATTGCTCACAGGTCATCTTGGATGGGTTAGACGGAGTTTATTTTCGCTAATCTGCTTATTGTTCTTTCTGCATCTTTTAGTAAGGAATACGCTGCTTTTATAATTGACAAAATATTCCAAGTGGTTGAGAATTCTATTGTTTTTTTTTTCTTTTTTCTATTGTTTTTTTAAAGACTTTTTAAAAATTTATTTATTTATTTATTTGTTTGTTTATTTAATTTATTTATTTATGATAGTCACACAGAGAGAGAGAGAGAGAGAGGCAGAGACACAGGCAGAGGGAGAAGCAGGCTCCATGCACAGGGAGCCCGACGTGGGATTCGATCCCGGGTCTCCAGGATCGCGCCCTGGGCCAAAGGCAGGCGCCAAACCGCTGCGCCACCCAGGGATCCCCTAAAGACTTTTTATTTATTTATTCATGAGAAACACACAGAGACAAAGAGGCACAGACAGAGGCAGAGGGAGAAGCAGGCTCCACGCAGGGAGCCCGACATGGGACTTGATCCCGGGTCCCCAGGATCATGCCCTGGGCCGAAGGCGGCGCTAAACCGCTGAGCCATCCAGAATGCCCTGGGAATTCTATTTTAATCAATTTATTGTTTTCGTTTGTTTTTTATTTTTTAAAAGTCTTTTTATTTTTAAAGATTGTATTTATTTATGCATGAGAGACACACAGAGAGAGAGGCATAGACATAGGCAGAGGGAGAAGCCGGCTCCTCACAGGGAGCCAGATGCAGGGCTTAATCCCTGGACCTGGGATCATGACCTGAGCCAAAGGCAGAGGCTCAACCACTGAGCCACCTGGGTGTTTCCTTGTTTGTTTTTTACAAGGAGAAAGATTTATTCGATCTGAAGAGAAACCAGAGTATTATTTGTTTTTTAAAGTAGGCTCCATGCCCAGCATCGAGCCCAACATGGGGCTTGAACTCATGACCTGAGGGATCAACAAACACCCAAAATGGGGCTTGAACTCATGACCTGAGGGATCAACAAACACCTGAGCTCAGATCAAGAGTTGGACGCTCAACTGAGAAACCCAGGCACCCCTTAATCAGTAAATTTTATTTATTTATTTTTTAAAGATTTTATTTATTTATTCATGAGAGACAGAGAGAGAGAGACAGAGAGACAGAGAGAGAGGCAAAGACACAGGCAGAGGGAGAAGCAGGCTCCATGCAGGAAGCCTGACGTGGGACTCGATCCCAGGACTCCAGGATCACACCCTGGGCTGAAGGCAGACGCTTATCTGCTGAGCCATCCAGGGATCCCCTTATCCAGTCAATTTAAAACAGAGCAAGGGGCATGCTTAATTGGAGCCCAGCTGCAAAGACAGCAAAAATTAGGAGTGGGTGCCCTCCAACCCAGGTGCCTCCTCACCAGGGAGCCCTCCAGGTTGAAGGTCTGAGCATTCTGGCACAGCAGCATGACGTCCTTCTCCAGGTCATTGAGGCTGCGGTACTTGTGGTTGCGGATGCGTTCCTGTGGGTGATGGGAGAGGCAGCCTTAGCTTGGGAATTTGCCTTGTGCCCAGGGACCTTGAGGCCAGGAATCCCTTTGCCTCATAAGGTCATGGGCCCAGTCTTTTGGGTGCTTCTGTAGACTTGGAAGCCTGGGCCCACTGAACACAAGAGCTGCACTGCTGAAGCTTAGGCCATGGATAACCCTGAAGGAGCTCTGAGGAATCCCAAGAGCCTGTGACTAGGATCCCGGCCAGACAGCCCAGGCTCTGCTCAGTCTGCTCTGTGGTCATCTTTCCCATGCACCCCGGGGGGGCCCATATTGGGGAGGGACTGGGTCAGATTCCCCAAACATCCCTGTAGAGAATCCCCACTTCCCACATCTTATGCCAGGGTTACCTTTATCTTCTTGAAGTCCACAGGCTTGCGGATGAGCTCGTAATACTCGGGCAGCTCCTTGCGGGAGGGCAGCTGGATGAACACCTCGCTGAGCTGACGTCCACTACTACTGCAAGGTGGGACACAGTGGGCGTCACTCACAGGCCCTGCCTGCTGGGGGAGCCCCCACTTGGCCACCACCCATTGCTTGAGGAATGAGAAATTCAAAGCACTTTGGAGTTATTTCCTGTACATGTACTGTCTTGTGAGTTCTGGAACATTCTTGAGAGGAAAACATGCAAAGAGAGGCCAGGAATGCATTTGAACGCAGGCTCTGCCCTCATCCAACCTCCAAAGCCCCTGGAGGAAACATTGCCAAATGCTGTGCAATAGAAGCCTTGGCACTCCAAAGAGGTAGAATCATGATTACACCTATGTACTTTGCAAAAATCAGTTTGCTTATGGTGGTTGGGAGCAGTAAGTGCCAGTTCTCAAAGAGAGACCAGTTTTTGCAAGTTTTGCAAGCATGTCTCTCATAGGCAGCACTTAGGAGCAGTGAACTTCAGAGAATTTGGCAAAACCCGTGGAGGAGAAATGCCCCCTGGAAAGACCCTAGCGGAAGACCTGAGCGGTTTTCTAGTTCTTGCAATTGGGAAAGTACTGGTTTTTCACGAGGGAGCAGAGAAAAGACACTGTGAGCAACCCTGAGATGTGGCAGGGTCTTAAGTGTTGTCTCCTGGGCCTCACATATGCAGGTGCCGTGCACTTGGCCACCAGGCTGTGCCACGTCCAGGTCTGGATCTGTCTGGGGCCAGGAGCTTGAAGGGACATCACTCCTCAGGCCTCCCTGAGGAGAGAGTGAGCAGGCACTTCAAGGACTGGCAGACAGGAGAAGACTACTCTTATGAGTACAGTCTCTCTTTTTGGAGACTGGAGACAGGGACCTGGCCCCAGGGGTCCAGGCTGCCGGTGAGTTGGTCAAGGCCCTGCTCCAAGGCTTGACTACAAGTGGCTTGCCCTCCCTTATCTGTGACCAGCTGGATACAACATGGGGCACGATGTGGCTGAAAACACAAGCTGGAAGGAAGGGGGAGGCTGACACCCCCACTTCACACTGGGAAAAAAGGCTGGAAGGCAGAGGCCCGAGGTGGGCTGTGTCTGGGCAGGAACATGTGTATCAAGTATCCAGCACACAGAAGGACTGAATGGTGGTATCTGTCTAAAGCAAGCAAGGTGCAGGACCAGATTCCAGCTCCTGTCTGTCAGGCTTGCATCTCAGGAGACCCCAGCTGTGGGAAGGGGCCCAGGGGTCTCACAATGCACAGGAAGCCCAAACAGGCAAAAAGCTTCTGGGATCCCAGCCGGGAGCAGCCTCGGGGAGGCAGTCCTAGCAAAGCTGCTCCTTAATGCAATCGTGACATTGGGAGCATCCAGCATCCAGCCAAAACCCAAAATGCCCTCCCTGGAGTAGCAGGCTTCCCTCCTCTCTGGGAATAGGCTGGTGGGCGGTTTGGCCAAAGACAACTAGAGCTTGTTTACATGAACTCTGAAAACGAGAATTGGTAGCAGAAGGCACTGGACGTTCTACCTGGGACAGGCAGACCTGAGCCGCAAGCCACCACTCACCAACCTCCATGTCCTACTGCCCCCCAACCTTCTCGGAGCTCCCCCTTCTCATCTTGACAGCACTATCATGATACTTTTGACCATGATGCACAGTGGAGGTCACATCTTTCACTCTGATCCAGGACATATACCTACAACCGTAAAGTACTAGAAGTTTCCCTGCACAGGGGTCTCCCTTGCTAAGTAAGATGAACCGTTTTCTCCACTATTTCACTTTTTAGAAATGCCAGCTGAGCCACTAAATTCATTTTGCTGCTCACTAATGGGTGTGGAGTGTGCTCTGCACAGTGCTAAGACTGGGCTCTCCAGGTCACACATTCTTGTGCTCCTCTGTGGCATCCATGAAGGGCCCGGCCCTCGAGGGAGCTCACAAAGTGGAACACTAGTACTGGAATAAAGTGGAAAGTTTTGTAATAAAACTCACTCACCTCCATCAGTCTAAAACTGTGGCAGACATGAAAGAATGGAAAGCAACGGGGTCCCTCTTACAAAACTTTGGAATAGTGGCATCATTGAGGAATACAGACCTATGTGGTCACTCTATGCCTGACTTCACTGGTGCAATGAGCTCTGAGCATGGATGGCCTGGAACCGGGTGCACGTGATGGAGGGACAGGGCACCAAGACGATGGCGGACTTTTAGAGCCACCTTTTCTCAGACAGCAAATCCACTGCCATAAAGTTTTAGTTGCCAACATGCCGAGATGTCACTTTTAATCCTTGGAAGTCCTCTGGAAACCCCACCCCACCCCACCACCAGGCGCTGCTGCAGCAGGCTTGGGGCCTAGAGCCTTCCAGGCTTGCTCACCAGCCCTCCTCACCTCTGTGGACTTAGAGGTGGACAAGTCACAGCTGCCTACCTCACAGGGAATAAAACAGAGTCTCTCTGGTGGCAGCTTGGCCCTCCAGGACGGGCTTCCCTGGTGTCTGACATCAGCATCCCTCTCTCCTACTTCCTCAGAATCATCAAAGCCACTGCTCCTCGGGAAGCCCAGCTGCAGCCCTCACATCGCCTCAGAGCAAATGTCAGCTCCCCCTAAGTTCCCTGTAACCCTCACTCCCCGCCCCTCACAGAGAGTAATCATAAGAATGTGATGAAAGATAAAGGCATGGATTTTCAGTGCTCAGCTCCTTGAGGTAGGCCAGGCCTCTTCTTGAACTTGATGTTATGGGGTCATGCACGGTCAGCTCCCAGGTTTGACCTCCTCCTTCATCCCTGTAGGCACATGCAGCACCAGCTCACTCAACTCAAGAGCTGCCTTATGCCCTGTGGTGGGCACATGCCACACGGTTCGCTTGTCCATTTTCTGCTGACTGGTACCCAGGTGTGCTGGTCTTGAGTATCATGAAGCAAGTGGCCGCAGATGCTCACGTCCAACTGTTGGCTTGCACTTCTTTTGGGAACACGCCTGGAGGTGAAAATGCTGGAAAGCATGGCAGGGGCGCTCAGCTTCAGTAGCCGCTGAGCCCCTGCTTACCCTTCTGCCATTGGATGGGCTCTTCTCATCCTATCAGCTTCACTTGCTGTCACTCCTTGTCGGTGTAGCTGTTCTACAATCTGGGTACAAACTGGTATCTCCTTGTGATTTTAATTCACAATTCCTTGATAAGCAGTGAAACGTGACACCCTTTCATAGATGGAATGGCCACCTGATGACCTCTTTTAGGCAGTATCCATTCACATCTTTATCCTCCCTCAGACAGTCCTTCGTTGGATGTGTTTATTATAAATGCCTTTTCCAGTCTATGGCATGTCTTCTTACTTTCTTGATGGTGTCTTTGGGTGATAAGATCTTAGTTGTAATCAAATTCCAATTTACCGATATTGCCTTTTATACTTGCTGTTTCTCCTGTCTTGTCACAGAGGCATTTTCTTTTAGAAAGGTTGACAATTCAACTTCTTTATATTATTAGATATGAAGCCAGTCACCTAGACTGGTGTCTGTCCATGGCAGCTGCCATTTCTCCTACCAGAGCCCATGTGGCTGTGTCTTTACTGAACCAGAACACAAGCCCCAAGGACAGAGACCTTGCCTGTTTTATTTTCTGCTCTCTCTCTGGCACCTGGTACACCATAGGTGCTCAATAAACATTTGCTGATTGAAGGAAGAAATAGCTCAGGGTGAAAGTTTCAGGGTCGAGGAACAGGGTTCAAACTTGGGTGTCACAAAGGTCATCTCTGAATAAGGGTGCCTCACTGCCCTCAACACTGCATGGTTGTTTATACACGACCCTGTTCCAGAAAAGACTGGCAGCAACTACCAGGAAACCCCCTGCCCTAAGAGAGCACTGCTGTGTGCCCATATCTGCCTCCTGTCTTATGAGACTTGCTCTGAAGAAGCTTCTGCAGGCAGAGTGGTCTGGAACTGTCTCTGTCCTGGCTTTGTGTCTGGCTGCCCTGGCAGAAGTGGGGATGGAAGTAAAGGAGTTTGAGAAAATCCTGAGGCTGTGAGGAACAGACCTGTGACCTCCATTCAGACTGAAGCCTGGGCTGTCACCCGGTTTGGCAATAAGGGCAACAGCAGCCACTGCCACGCATGTGTGTGACAAAGAGAATGATGAGGATGCAACTCTCCTGCCTCCAGACGCCAGCTCCCAGAGCAGGAATTTCTTTCTACCTTGTTCACTGCCCTGTCTCCATTACAGTAAGACAGGAGACAGTTGGGACCCAGAGTGGTCAAGCCCTTTGCCTGAAGGCCCAATTCCTCCCAAGTCTAGCCCGGTGAGCACTTCTTGCTGAATGAAGTCTGTGGCACAAGTCTAACTCTGTGGGGGTAGGACCTGGTCTAGTTTCACAAGCCCCTCTTGGAGCCTGAAGAGCCCTGGTAAAGACCCTTATTATTCAGCCCACCCAGATGGTGTCTGCCTCCCTATGGAAATGGGCCCTCCCCTCTGCCAACTCAGGGCTTTGGTGGTACTGCCCAACACTGAGTCCCCACCTCTCCCCCAAGACTTGCACGGTACCAAGTGCTGTACCTTCACCCATCTGGTCCCTGGTGAGGGGTCCAGGCAAAGGCCTGGGACACAAGCTAGCTAATCAGAGCCCTTCCCGTGACTTGCTATCGGGAGCTGAGGAAGGAGAGGCTTTCTTCTTGGGGTGGGAAGTCTTCAGGACAGAGGGAGCCTAGAGTGGTGGCAGCCATGGGTCACTGTAAGGGGTAAGGGGAGAGCTGATAGACAGCTCTAGGTCCTAAAAGCTAGTTTCTTCCTTCCCTTTCCCTTTCCCTTTCCCTTTCCCTTTCCCTTCCCCTTTCCTTTCCTTTCCTTTCCTTTCCCTTCCTTTCCTTCCCCTTTCCCTTCCCTTCCCTTCCTTTCCTTCCCCTTTCCCTTCCCTTCCTTTCCTTTCCTTCCCCTTTCCCTTCCTTCCCTTCCCTTCCTTCCCTTCCCCTTTCCCTTTCTTTCCTCCTTTCCTTTCTTTCTTTTCTTTTTCTTTCTTTCTTTTGCTCTTTCTCTTTCTTTCTCTTTCTCCTTCCTTCCTTCCTTCCTTCCTTCCTTCCTTCCTTCCTTCCTTCCTTCCTTCCTTCCATCCTTCCAGATTTTATTAATTTATTCATGAGAGACACACAGAGAGAGGCAGAGCCATAGGCAGAAGGAGAAGCAGGCTCCCTGAGGAGAACCTCAGGGACTTGATCCCAGGATCACAACCTGAGCCAAAGGCAGATGCTCAACCACTGAGCCACCCAGGCATCCCCCAAAAGCTAGTCTTCATTAACTCCTCTATGGCCTTCCAGTGAAGGGAATCCCTAGACATGAAGATCTTAGAACTGACTTCTTGACACGCAGAGCCCCAAATTCCAAATGTGCCTTCAATGTGTCCTTAAAACAAAATTACAACATGCAGAGGAAGAATCAAGAGAATCACAATAGACCAAGAGCCCCCCAAATGGGACAAAACCACAAAGTCTCTACATTGAAGAGGTCATCCACCCAGGTCCCTTTCCAACAGATGGAGAAACCACAGAGGCAATGAGAGCTGGCAGGCAGGCAGGGCTTGATCACAGGTCACCCCCTACAACCAACTCAGGGATCCCTCCCACCCTTTCTCATATGTTACATGAAATCAAGGGTCAGCAAACTTTTTCTGTAACCTGTGTAAATCTTTCAGGTTTTGTGGGCCATCCCATCTCTGTCACAACTACTCAACTCTGCCACGGTTGCACAGAAGTAGCCACAGACAAGACACAGAAAAGTGAGCTTTGGGTATTCCTATAAAACTTTTTTATAAACAATGAAAAGTGAATTCCTACAATTTCACGTCAATGGAATGTTATTATTCTTCTGATTTTTCTAAAATCTTCTTCAAAGAAAAATCTTAATTCACAGGTGATACACATACAGCCAGCGGGCCAGATTTATTCTTTTGCTGGTTCACCGTTGATATGAATTCTAAAAACAACAGAATGACTGTCCATATTGGGGAAGGCAACATACTGCCTGGTGTCCTCATGTTCTCATCCTCTGACCAGTGCAGACATGCAAGTAGATCAGAGCATTATTCCTTTGCCCTCAGGTAGGCACAAGCAATCAATTGAAGGTGGTACATAGGACATATACTATGAGCCAAGTATGGAGGGGGTCCCAGTCTGCCAGGAAGGACTGTCTCTTAGCCCTGCTTTCCTTCCTAGAGTCCAGTTCAGTTCACCTTCCCATGACATCGATCAGTGATAACACCAAGCCCCGGGACCATGTTCACTTTCGACCCTTGATCAGTGAACTGAGCCTACAAGGTCCTGGATACAAGTGGCTCAGGAGTTTCAAAACTGATTTAACTGCAAACTATCTGAAACAGAATCTCAGAAGGTTTTTCATAGATAAAATTTGAAAGTGAAATAATGAAACCTTCTTTTCTTTTACTTAATTCTTTTGCTTAATTAGTACACAATTACTTTCTAGGTTCAATTTTTTGACGTGTTATAAAATCATGGAAAATTTGAACATCAGACAAGTGAGAAATCTGATGTACTTAGTTACAAGTTCTTTATGAAGAGCCTCTATCTGCCAAAAGGGCAATCCCTGTGTTAGGCTAGCTGTTGGCACCTACTTTGCATGTCCGCACAGCTTCCCCAAGCAGACCATGAATGTTACAAGGCCTTGCACCATGCCCTGCGGTGGCAAGAGCTCAGAAGACATTAGCTGTGAGTGACGAGGACAAAGAGCTGGAAGCCCATGACCTGTTCATGGCACTGCAAAGAACATTTCTCGGGATGAGAGAAGGTGAAAACAATAGGCAAAGCCAGCCCAGCTCCCCCAGGAGCCATGGCCAGAGGCAGGTGGAACTGGTTATGAAAGTGTAGGGGGACTGGGGCCACCATCTGTGGGCCTGGGTCACTGGGGCCTTGAGAAGCGTGTTTCCTGACTGGAATGAGTCGTATTAGCAGCCTGCTGGTACTTCTGGGAGCCCCTGGAGTGCTGAGGGGCTCACAGCAATGGAAGCCCCAAAGCCCCCTCTGAAATGGAAGAGATCGCTGGATGACCCTACTGGAACCAAGGGTGCTGGGGTTTCTTGGTCCAGTGGGAGCTGAAAGACCCACCTCCACACCTGCCCGAGGCCCTCACACCCACTCTTCCTTCCCTAACTTTTAACATCAGTTAACTAACGTTTTTAACTAGTTTCACCTTGGAACTTTAACCTTTTAATTCTTTTAGCTAGCTGTCTTTTAGCTTTATTTTAAAATTACCTATTTTGTGGTTTCTCATTTATTTGACCTGGGACCTTTTTATTCACCCTCTAGTTTGTTAGTTTTTTTTTTTTCCTTTTCCAGAGATTTTGAATTTTCCTTTTATAGGAAACTTCCTGTCTTACTTGTTGATTATCTTCTATTTTCGTGACCATTTCTTTATTGTTTTTCCTGCATACAGGAGGACACACTTGCTGAAATGCACAAGCACTTTAGAAGGATCTCACGCAGGACTGTGAGGAAGGTGGAGGGTGCAACTTGTTCACCCAAAATTTATTTCTGGGATCCGGTGTCTGTACCCGTCCTGTTTTGAGCTTATATGTAATTCTAGTTTTAAGACCGTTCCTAGACAGCCGTCCTGTTTTCTTTGGTGTGATCCAACTGCACTGTGGCAATACATCATCAGCAGGGAATGAAGTCTAAGGGTGGAACCGGCAGGATGACAAACAAGGCAGATGCAACTTCATCTAGCAAAGTTGGTGGTGGCCTCAGAACTGCACAACTCGACAAGGCTGCTGGGGCTAATCCTTCTGTGGCTTAGAGCCCCATTGGGCCCTCAGCCTGGCCTGCATCTACATCAGGTTGGCCTGGGCCTTAATGATGGGTATCAGCACTTTTCTTAAGACCTATCACCTTGCTGTTTCTCAGGACAGGCTCTCGGCTGAGTGCCAAGCAGAAAATGCTGACTCTAGACCCAGACCCAGAGGGCTAGCTTCTCCTCTTGAAGTGGGTCCAGTCTGAGGTTGGGCTCTAGAGGAAGGGCTGTACAGCTTTCCAATGGCTGAGGCTGGAGAATCCTGAGGCCTCTCTGATCCCCTCTGAAAGGGCTCCCAGGCTGCTCACCCTTTACTCTTTTCCCTCAAGGGGACTGGAGCCACTGGCAGTTAATTACCTTTCCTGGGGAATGCTTTAGCCAGACAAACTTTCCTGGGGCTTGCTACATTGCCTGTTTTTGTCACAAATCAACGTACAAACCTTTCAACTCCCAAGAGTCATCAGCTCTCTGATTCTCAATAGGGAAACACAGGGCCCCTGTAAAGGTAAGGGGAAAGTGCTAACAAGTTTTAGGTAGTGGCTGCCAGGCCCAGGCTGAGGCTGCCATCACAGATGTGGCCAGGGCCCTTCATCATCTACAACGCTAAGTTTAGGGCTGGTTTCTAGGCGGCATGCCTGGCCCATGATCTCTCATTTGGGGGTCTCTATAATTCCATTTGGGGGATTCTACTTCTATGCTGAGGACCCAGAAACCGAGGCAGGGAGATGGATGGTAAACCCAGATCTCTGTGATACTCAAGCCTTCAGCTCTTTTAAAGCTGCTGCCTCGGGCAGCCTGGGTGGTTCAGTGGTTTAGCACCGTCTTCAGTCCAGGGCATGATCCTAGGGACCTGGGATCGAGTCCCACGTCAGGTTCCCTGCGTGGAGCCTGCTTCTCCCTCTGCCTGTGTCTCTGGCTCTCTCTCTCTGTCTCTCTCATGAATAAATAAATAAAATCTTTAAAAAAATAAAATAAAGTTGCTGCCTACTGGCAGGGGAAAAAGGGTAAGGGAACCCTGAGGGTCTGCTCAGTGGGGCTCAGCCAAGGGAGGCTTAGTCTGGGCAGTCTGTACACACCCATCTTTCTAAGCAATCGAGAGTAACTTGCGAGGATCTCCTAAGAACAGAAACATTCTCTTGTGTCAGTATGATCAAGTTCAGAAAACCTGGCGCTGACCCTCTACTGCCCAGCATGTGGTCTTCACAAGAACCGTGATTCTGCCCTATAGCTAGTAATGGTCGAGCTCAAAAGCCCAGTGGGGAGCACAGGTGCTATGAAGGGTCCTCTGAAGCCTGCCTGCTTAAATGGCTCCTCCAACCAGAGACGGTTCTGTAAAATCTTCCCCAAAGCACAAGGTATATGCTCCAGAGCACTCACCTACTGACTAGCATCTGCAGACACTGCCTTGGCTACCTGCTGCCGGTTCCCTATGGAGGATTAAGGGATGAAGACACCAGCTGGCAGCACACACAGCCCCTTGACAAGGTCCCAACCTGCCCGGGAATCTGTGCCTAATGTATTTGCATGTTTAGATTTTAAAGAAAAAATCCCTACCTCCAACATTCTTTCTTAATTCTGGTTCCAATTCTGGCTGGTAACCAAAGGGTTCCTCGATGCAGTCTGAGATTCCAAGCACCAGGGAGAAGGAGCCCTGTGAGGTCCTGCATGTGGGCTCAGCCCATGACAACCTACTGCCTCAGCTGGCTTTCTCTGCACACAGGATGCCCATACCCTCGGCCTCAGGGTATGGCATATGTCTCTGCATATGTTGCCCCCTTTGCCCATGACACTCTTTTCTTCCCTGCCCCTGGAAGGGCCCTGCTTATCCTCAGGCTCTGCTTATGTGGCACACTTCTTCATGCCGCACTAGATAGTAGGGGCCCCCGGGCATGGCAGTCCTGAATCTGTACAGGTAGGAAGGGAACAAAAGCTTTCAGATCAGGATGGTACCTGTATGTGGACTTGGATGGAAGTACAAAGATAATATCAAATGTGACTGCACTGAGATATTTAAATACAGCTGGGGGAGATCTTGAAATATGTAATCAAAAGCAACACCTGGAGCGATGCCCACTGACAGAAGGGTGGCCCCGCTCACACAGCAGCTACTACTCTCGAGTCACTGCATGGAGACACAAGCCCGGCTCCTATGAGCACTGGGCACTGAAACAGCAGCACCAGGTCCTCTTGCTCAGCAAGGCAGACTTGGGACATATCGAATCCAAATGCTGACAACATCCTGTGATCATCTGCTGGCGTCCAGGGACAACTGAGCTGTACGATTTGTTCTCTTTTCGGGCTCCATGTTTAACTCAAATATAGAATTCAACTAATTAAAATGTTCTAGAAAGTTAAAAAAATTAAAAAAAATATAAATGCCTCATTTTCTCTTCTGGAAATGAGCTATATTGGAAGTCTGAGACAAGAAAGTGTGTGATATAGGCTACTTCCAAATTCAGTTTGGAACTACTTTGGTTCTCTTTGGTGTGGTATAGTGTCTGGTCCCTCAGAACCTTCCAGGTACCTCTTGAGTGTGCCATTAGAATTTTTTTTTTTTTTTTTTTTTTTTTTTTTAATTTTATTTATTTATGATAGTCACAGAGAGAGAGAGAGAGAGAGAGAGAGGGAGGCAGAGACAGAAGCAGGCTCCATGCACCGGGAGCCTGACGTGGGATTCGATCCTGGGTCTCCAGGATCGCGCCCTGGGCCAAAGGCAGGCGCCAAACCGCTGCGCCACCCAGGGATCCCGTGCCATTAGAATTTAACCTGATCCAAAGAGAGGCCTGACCTTTGCACTGGGCTCCTGGGAGATGCTCTCTTAGCCTTGGCAATGCCTTGCCTTCTGGGCTGCCTTTGTATTAGCTGGGGCCCTCTACCCCAGAGAGTCTAAGACCGTGATTTAAGACAGGAGTGATGGGTCATGTGGCATCTGCTCAATCCACAGAGGAGCTAGAAACTGAGGCCAGCCATGTCAGTGGTCAGCTGTGTCTCTGTGAATAGTTCCAATAAAAACTCTAGACCTCCAGCCTTCCTTGGTTGGCAGTGCTCCATGGGTCTTATCTCCTAATGCAGTCAGGAAAGTCAGTGCTGCTGGCGATGCCCTGGGGAGAGGACAGCTGGAAGCTCCACATACAGAACTCCCCTGGACGCTGCGCCCTGATGCCAGGCCTTGTCCTTTCACTGTAACAAACCATAATTATGAGTTTAACAGCTTTCAGAGACCTTGAGCAAGCTTAAGAGTGGTCTGGGATCCCTGAACTGTGTAGTTGGTATCAAGAGTGAGGGTAGTCTCACTTCTCACCCAGTCTCACAACAGGGTGAACCGTGTGATTGTTTTCCCTGTGGTTTTGAATTTAATATGTTAAAGAATGTCAAAAATATCCATTAAATAAGTTGGCCTTTCACCTATATGTCATCTTTGAAAGGATTTGCTATGAGGTAACTTTTCAAGCAGGAAAACATTAATTCCCAAGTCTATGTGCCCTGATTGATCTTTTCCTAGGGGCCACTGGCAAAGTAGCAAGCAGATGGACCCACTTCAATTGCAAACCAAGGATTTCTCAATATCAGCATGTGAGAGGCTTCCTTTAATGACCTTTTATACTGTTCCATTTGTAACTTCTTTACATTTCCTTCTACTGTAATGGAGAACTCCCATATCTGTGATGCCACCCATTCCAGGAAGACTCGGGGTAAATGTAAACCCTCTAATGAGGTGTCCAGCCACACTGGTTTCATGCCAGCTGGGAGTGCAGCTCTGTGGCTTCAGAGTTGGGGCTTCATCAAACAGGATCTCAGCCTCCTGCAGGAGAACAGTCTCAACAAGGGGTCATGGAGCCCTGAGAGCCAGTTTTAGTTTCAGGCATGACTTACTACCCCATCTTGCACATGCTCAAAGAATAGCTGTTCACAGCAGCTAGGGCAGTCATTTCCTCTTTTCTCCCGTGATACAGGCTAAGGCTGATGCTCAGGGGACTTTTGCAGAAAGTCACAAGATGACTAAAAAATAGACATTTTTTTTTAAGTTTGAAAATATCTAAGACCTTATCGACAAGTTGAGGATGCTGTTTCCAAGTGTCTTATTTCCTGACTTTTTTAATACAGAAGTGTAACATACTATAGGAAAGTATGCTTATCAAATGTTTATCCTGATGAACGTTTTCATGTCTCGAGGTAACCACTGCTCCTCACCGATCACCATGGATTAGCTTTCCAACTTCCTGTAACTTTAGGAAACATCCAGTAGTTACTTGTTAGTGTCTGGCTTTTTTCTGCCAAGAAAATGACTGTAAGATTCTCCTGGGGAATGGCGGAATGCCTGTGCTGGTGGTGGTTAGAATTCTGCTCTTTGATTAGGCCACCACTGATATGTTTTCCTATGGATGGACACTGGGCTGTTTCATTTGGGACAGTCATGATCAAGGCTGCTATGTATGTGCTTATATGTGTCTTTTGGTGGACACAGGTGCTCAGCAATCTCTGGTTTACGACTAGGATTAGAGTCTCTGGGTCAGAAAGTTTAGTGTCAAAGAATGGTCTGCTCCCATAAGTAGCATGTGAAGTCCAACCACTCCATGTCAACACTTAAAGGAGTTTTAGGCATTCTGGTGGGTGTATAGAGGCGTCTCTGGTTTTACTGTGTTACCTTTTTAATTTTTTTTTAAGATTTTACTTTACTTATTTGAGAGAGAGCACGCACAAGCAGGGGGAACAGCAGGCAGAGGGAGAGGGAGAGGCAGGCTCCCCGCTGAACAAGGAGCACGATGTGGGGCTCAATTCCAGCACCCTGGGATCATGACCCCAGCTGAAAGCAGATGCTTAACTGTCTAAGCCACCCAGGTGCCTCTATTGTGCATTACCTTGATGTTATGATGTCGATGCAGTGATCCTGAGCACCTTTTCACATGCTGATTGGTTACTGGGGTATCTCCTTCCAGGAGAGGTCTGTCCATGGCTTTTGCCCATTTAAAAATTTCAGTTGGTACGAGTAATCACTGGCTTCGTGAGGGTATCCTTGGATGAACAGATGTTCTTAATTTTAATGAAGTCTACTTTATGAGTCTCTTATGATTAGTGGTGCTTGTGTCCTATTCAGGAAGTCTACACCTACACTGAGGTCATGAAGATTTTCATCAATGCCTTCTTCTAGAACTTTGTTTTACCTTTCACATTTACATCTCCATTTCAAATAAACACATGTATAAGGTGTTGGGTAGGGATAAGGTTCATCTCCATTTGGATATCCAAAAGATCAGCATGACTTTTTCAAAAGTGCATCCTTGTTCCCTGCCTTCAAGGGTCTTCTTCATTTTGATAATTTTAAACCTCCCTCACAAGAACATTGGGGAAAAAACACTGGGATGAATCATTTTTCATTGGATTTTTACACATTTATATTTCAAATAATTGTTGACTCTTCCATTTTTTTCCTTTGTGGAATTTGCCTCAAAGCTGAAGTTTGCAGATCAGCTCAGTATTTTTTCCTCCGATTCAGATGTCACATTTTTAGGGTAAGGTCTTTCTCACTTACTCACCTGTTTCTCTTTTAATAATAAAAGATTCTTTTTTAAAGGGCAATTTGTATCCTTTATTGGGTACTACAATCATCACCAAGCAAAATTTCATACTTGCTAAGAGCCTCTCCACTGAGAGAGGCACCGAGGGCTTATACCATGACACTTTTCCCTCCTACAGATGACAATTTACCCTGACTTTGCTTAGTGGCTAACTGCCACGTGTTACTCTACAATTAGGCTCGACAACCCTCCTACGACTGGGACAGCTGCATCGGCCTGTATGCACCAGGATGGTACATACACTGGGGAGCAGAACGCACTGAGCTTTGAGCAACATGCAGTCCTCACACCTGTAACCAGCTCCTGCTGCTCCACACGACCTACCCCGAACTGGCAGGACGTACACACACTCCCTTGGAGGGCTTGGGAGAACTTTTCTTATTTAAATGGTACTTGTGACCCACAAACAGATATGCTGCAGTTTCCTATTTGGTATCTGTCAGGGCAGGGACCCCAGATCCTGGACCGGAGCCTGTTTTGTTTTCTCAACATGTGGCCCAACAGTGATGGCCCAGGGTAAGAACCGGGCTTGCATGTCATTTAGGTGTGGGGAGAAGGTGGGAACTCGAGAGAAGGAAACGCTACTTGGTCTTGGCTCCTGCCACATGGGCCCTCTCACCACAGTCCACCAGGTGTGTGATTGGTGCCCATCCCAGCACGGGTCCCTCCCATTCCACCTTGCCCGTCACTGGCCTCCTGAGGCCTCTCCACCAGCTCCAGCCTCTGTTGGAGCACCTGTCCCCAGACCTCCATTCCTCAAGGCTACCCTTCAAATGTCACCAACCTTGAAAACATTCCCCCATGGCTCCATCTCCCTATAATGCTTTCTCTTTCCTCTCACCACGGCTAATGCTCTGTACTTCCCTCTTGCAGAATGTGAGTTCCACAAAGGCAGGCACGACGATACAAAGACAGGTCACTAATGTCTGTGGAGTGAATACCCCAATAAGTGGCTCACAGGCACAACGTAAGGCCAGATGAGGCACCTCTGAGGACACCCTAGTGCCCACCCACTGTGCTCCTTGGCTTACCTGTCCTTGTACTTGATCACAGCATCCACGATCTTCTTCATCTTCTTGGTGAGGTTGGGAGGGTTTGGGGAGAGCTTCTCGGCAGGTGGCCGGCCACGCTTCTTCTGCTTCTTGCTCTCGTCGTCCTTGTCACGGCTGCGGGTGCTGGTGGTTGGGGTGGAGGAGCCGGCGTCACTGTCCCGCTTGCGCTTCCGAGACGATTTCTTCTGCCGGACCTCCTCTTCGATCTCCTCCAGCGTGCCCTCCTCGATGGCCTTCAGGGTCAATAGTGGTAAAATAGGACAGCCAGCACCGAGGTTGACAAGCAAAGGCCGTGGCGCAAACCTGCAGGGCCCAGCTGGGCAGGACACAGTGGGGCCCCAGGCAGGCTCCATGACAGGCTAGCTCTGCCTCCCCAGGGTGTTCCCTGCCTAGGCCTGTTCTTAAAAAATCAACAGTTGGATTTCTTTACCAATTATAGAGGCATATCCCACTGAAGGGAACCCAAAGACTTGACCCTGGAATCCCTCCACCTGGAGGTGACACTCTAAATACTTCTGCTCTAGATTCTCTGCATTTTACTTAAAAACTGATAAAATGCACATAACACAAAAGTGACCACTTCACTATTTTTAAGTGTGCACTTTGGAGGCATTAGGTATGTTCACACTGTGCGGAGCCATCACCACCATCTATTGCCAGGACTCTCCCGGCCCTTCCCACATATGTGTGCAGGACCGAGAGCACTACAGTCATGTCCACATGCCATATCAGGACTCAGGTTTTTGCTTACTATGTCCTGGATGTACTTCCTGCCGCTTTTCTGCAACATAATTTTTAATGTCTGTTTAGTATTTCATGGCACAACACACCCTCATTTAACCTTCCCGTGTTCTTGGGCATTTTGGCTGTTTCCATTTGGGGGAGGGGTGCTAGTCTAAGTAATGCTATGACGGACAGCCATATTATTTGTACAGAAATTCCTTGAAGTGGAACTGTTGAGAAGGACCTGAATGTGAACAAAACTAATTTTTGAACAATACCAATTTATTAATTCCCAGTAATAATGACTAATTTGCACATTTTTACCCCCATAAGTAAAGAGAATGAAAAGCCATGTTTCCAGGGGAGCTTGTAATCAGAAAAGGGAGTGGGGGTGGGACTCAAAGGGATGTTCTGGTCATCCACCTCACATTTAACAGCTGTGACTGTGAGCAGGGCACAGGGCCAGGCACTGAGGACACAGCGTGGAAAAAAACCCTCATGGAGGGGACACAGTAAGCAGACAAGTATCTTACAAACATGATGACAAGTGTGTTGACTGCCAGGAACGAGAGTGAGTGGTGTACTGATGGTGGAGCAGATGTGCCCTGGCTGGGGGTCAGGGTAGCATCTCAGAAGAGGTGGCACTTAGGCTGAGATCTGAAGAGTGGGGGTGTGTAAGGCGTCCAGGCCAAAGGAACAGCATGAAGAGCGTAGGGCAGGCAGTAGGGACTCTAAGGTCGGCCTGGGGGATGGTGTGCATTGCGAGCCCAGGGCAGATATAGTGGGTTGAAGAGCGTCCCCCAAAGTTCACATTCACCTGGAGCTTCAGAACATAATCTTATTTCAAAAGAGAATCTTTACAGATGTAACTACTTAAAAAGCAAAAATGAAGGTATCCTATGTCAGGGCAGGCTCTGACTCCAATAAGAACGACCCCATGAGAGATAGGAAAAGATACAAAGATGCATGGGGGACAGGCCATGTAAGATGGAGGCAGACTGGGGTGATGGGTGATGTAGCCACAGGCCAAGGAATGCCTGGGCCTCCAGTAAGCTGGAAGAGGCAAGAAAGGATCCTCCCCTAGAATCTTCAGAGGGAAAAGGGTCTTTTTTGCTGATACCCTGACTTCAAGACTCCAAACCTTCAGAACTCTGAGAGAATAAATTGCTACGGTTTTAAGTCACCCAGTTTGCAGTCCTTGTTATAGCTACCCTAGGAAAGCAACGATAGGTTCTCTGGTCCCAAGTCTCAGGCAGCTAGATCAGCCTAGCAGGGCAAGAGCCAGCGCCATTCTAAAGAGATTTTGGTACATGTGGCACCAGAGTGGCTGCCAGAAAAGTGGGCCCAGCTACATGGCGCCACCACTAAGAAAAGAGAATGGCTCTTTTGGGTAAATGTATTTTTTAAAAATTAATGCAAATTCTTACTGAGCATGACATACAAAAAGGCATGTGCTCTGTGGGGAAAAAATAGTCTTTTTGACAATGGGGCCGGAAAAATTGGACATCTGCTTGTGAAAGAATGAAGTTGGACCCTAACCTCACATCCTAAAGAAAAACTACTCAGATCATGCATGGGCTTAAATGTAAAGGCTAAAACTCTTGAACAAAGCAAAACAAAACACAGGAGTAAATCTTTGTACTCTTACATTTCTCAGTGGTTTCTCTGATATATCAGAAAAACAGGTATGCTGGAGTTTGTCAAAATTTAAAATGTGCTTCAAAGAGCCTCATCAAAAAGGTAAAACAATAACCCACAAAATAGGAGGAAAAAAAATCTATGAATCACACATCCAATAAAGAAGATACACAAATGACCAACAAACACATCAGGGGATGCCCAACACCATTAGCCACTGAAAAAATGCAATTAAAAATCACAATAAGGTTACTGCTGCATGCCCATTACAACGGCTATAATCAAAAGGACAGGTGACAAACCGGAGAAATTGCAACAGTCACACACTGCTGGTAGGAATGTAAAATAGCGTGGCTGCTTTGGAAAACAGACTGGCAGTTCCTCAATAGATTAAGCAAAAAAATTTACCATTTGATTCAGCAATTCTATTTCTAGGTATTTATGCAACAGAGATCACAACACACATCCTCACAAAATCTTGTCTACCGATGTTCATAGCAGTATTATTCATAGCAGCCCAGAGATGGAAAATAGGCCAACTGTCTACCAATGAACAAAGACAGCACTGTGTGGTCTGTACAAGAGAATGTTACTCAGCCTGGAGAAGGGAGGGTACTTGCTCCCACGCAGATGAACTTTGAAGATACTTTGCCTATTTCAAAGTAGAAGCCAGACTCCAAAGGTAGGATACATCCCTCTATTTATATGAAATGTCCAGAACCAGAGCTAGGGGGAATAAAGGGACAGGAAGAGAGCTAAAGAGGACAAGGCTTCTTTCTGAGGTGACAAGAATGTTCTAAAGCTAATTTGTGGTGATCACTGCACAACTCTGAAAACACTAAAAACTACTGAACTGTACAACCTGAATTCATAATAAGTGGTATATAATGTGTATAAAGTGGTATATAAAGTACATTAAAAAAAAAGAAACATGTACACAAAATGTTATTAGCATACAGGCAACTGTTTTTAAAAGGTATCTGTGTCTCAAAACTGCAGAGCCATGGGAGCTGCACATATCTGTGCTTGGGCATATATTCATCTCTAGGGGTTTTCTTGTCCCTGGAGCTCAGGGCTGATGGGTGAGGAGCAGGAGAACCACCTGCCTCCCACCCGAAGGTCACATGGCCCCGTCTGGCACAGCTCACCAGGTGAGCTCACTAGTCTGGGCTGTTCTGAGGTTCCAGGATAGGGCCAGAGCTACCTGACCTCATGGACTGTGGGAGCACTGGGGCCACAGGTGAATCAAGAGGAAACTCAGGAAACATGACCAGAGGCCTAGGCAAGTAACATCATCCATTCTGGACTGTGCCAATCAGCCAGGCACAGCTGAATGCCACCACCTGCCCTCTGGGAAGGGTTGCTTCATGGGCCATTTTTATGAAACTATAGGGCTGGATTCCCAGTCATTACCTCTGCAGTCAAAGCCCTAACCCTGACATGTCACCACAATCCCAGTGCTGCCGGCCTGTGGGCCTACCAGACATCCACAGCCCTGACTCAGCCACCTACACCTGTTGCTGTCAGGGACCCAAGTGCCATCTGCTAAAAACCCTGCGTGTGTCACCTGGGAGCAGCTGCAACTGTGAGCCTCGGTGGAGTCTGCTCCCTCCTCCTCCCAGAGATGGCTGAGGGGTCCAGCCCTGTGGTCGACATGCCCAAAGTGGGGTTGCCTGACCCCCGCTGGCTCTCCCAACCACATGACAAGGCAATTCGCTCTGATGACTCATCACTGAGTTTCCTAATGACAAGCACTTGGAAGGCTGGTTACACCCAGTGGTGAGTTCTGAGCTCCCCAGGGGACTACGTGCACACTCCCTCCCATGCCAGGTCAGGAGGAATGGAGCAACCTGACCCCACATCAGGTGTTGCTACTGAGAATGGCTAAAGGGAATCTGCTCAGGTTTTGGATGAGCCCCACGGCACAGTAGCTGAACCTCTGCTCTCCTGACCCTGCCCCTGGCCGGCCCTCTCCAGCATGTACCTTGAGCCACTGCTTCTCAGTCAGCGAGTCGCTGTAGTCCACCTCCTTGCGATGGCGGGAGCCACGGCCAAACATTTTCTCTTCTTCTTCCTCACAGGTCAGCCGCTCCACCTCAGCATCGTCCTTGATGATCCATGAAGGAAGCTCATCCTCCTCCATCAGGCGTGGCTTCCGCTTGGGATTTCGGGCCTCCTCGCGCCTGCGGTCTAGGTCCATGCGCTGGGAGGTGTAGGGCAGGGGACAGAGGGAGAGAGGCGTGAGCACAGGCAGAGCTGGGGGCACACAAGGGGCGTGTGGTGAGGGGAGGCTTTGTTATCTTGGGCACTAATGCTGCAAGGCAGCTAAACAGTAGCTCTGAGGTTTCTGGCTCTGACAGAAAGCAGACCCATGCTAGGGTTCTGCTTCAGGGGCAGAAAAAATGAGAAGGTCACAGAAGAGGGGCCAAGGGCCCGTACTCTGACTCCATGCTGACTTGTGCTTTCTACCCAGAGCTAAGGAGCATCTGTGACTGATGGCTGGCCTGGGACAGCGTTAACTCCCTCTGAAAGGGAGCCTCAAGGACAAGAGACTCAAGAGGACAGGCATTCAGCAGGACTGAGGATCACAGGTGTGTGTGTGGGGAGGTGTGTGTGTGTGTGTGTGTGTGTGTGTGAGTGTGTGTGTCCCATCACTGCTGCAACACTCTTAGGGGGCCATGGAAGAAAGATCGGTCTGTTAGGAGGGAGGAAGGGGGACCACCCCAAGAGATGCCCCAGCTCCATTACCCGCTGGGGACACCATTGTCACGGAGTTTTGTTCTATTTGACTGAGCTGTTTTGTTCTACTTGATGTCAATGGGGGTGGGCATGGGAAGCCTTCAGAGCGCCCCATGAGGTGTGTGGGGTGGAACACCGCTTCTGTCCCCTCTGCCCACGGTACTCACCATGAACAGGTCAAATTCCTCCTCGTGCCGGGCAATCATCTGGTTCACCGTCTCATCGTCAGGCACTTCGTCTTCTTCCTAGAAGGTTTCACACGTTTAGTTCGAGTGTGGAGAGGCCGGGGTGGGCGGTGGCCGGGCTCGGAGGCGAGCGGCGGCAGTCCATGGGAAATGAGCTGGCGGTCCCAGTCCGGCTGCGGTGGATGGGGACCCACACGGCAGCGAAAGGCACACACGCACACGCACACGCACGCTCCGTGGGATCAGGGCCCTTGCTGGCCGTCTCAGCCGAGAAGCCGAGGATTGAATGGGCATGGAGACTGAACTACCCCTCTCACCTTTAGAGGTGGCTCCTCCAAGTCGGGGTTGACGCCCGCTGGCGGAGGGGCAGTGTGGGCGAAGCTGGCACTGCCGCTGCCCGTGCTGCAGTGTCTGCTCTGTGGATAAATAGAGGACTTCAGTCTCCAGGGCTGTCAATCCGGCGTCTTTCACCAGCAGTTTAGAAAAAAAAAACCACTTCAAAGAAAAAGCAAGTACTCATCCTCTTTCCTTTCAGCCCACACTCCCTTTACTCCAAAGGGATGCAAAAAAAATAAGAGTGCAAAAAAGGTAAAAAAACAAAAATGAAAGCCGCTCATGCGTCCACCACTCACGCCGGGGAGGGGGTTGGGGCTGGCGCTGCCCTCACCTCATCCTGCTCCTCATGCTCGAGGATGGCCTGCAGGAAGGCGCGCCTCTCGTGGCTGGAGGACTTTTGGTCAAACATGCCAGCTTGGATCACCTTCTGGTCGACGTTGAGCTTGTACTTGGCTGCGGCCAGAATCTTCTCCTCTACACTGTTGACCGTGCAGAGACGGAGCACCCGCACCTCGTTCTGCTGCCCGATGCGGTGGGCGCGGTCCTGGGCTTGCAGGTCCTAGAGGAAGAGATGCAGGTTAGTCCCAATCCAGCTTTCTGGAGATCTAAGAGGCAGTCAACTTTGCAGTGCCATCGGGAAAGGCCTTCTCATTCTCATGTGCCTGTCTCCCTCTGCATGCCCTGACCAGCAGCTTCTTGAGCTGGGAACCCAGGAACACAACCTCGAGTCCATGCCACAATGACATTACCACAAGATTATCCCTTCCCATCTTTTTTTTTTTCTTTTTAAAGATTTTTATTTATTCACGAGAGACACACACACAGAGAGACAGAGACACAGGCAGAGGGAGAATCAGGCTCCATGCAGGGAGCCCCACGTGGGATTCGATCCTGGGACCCCAGGATCACACCCTGGGCCAAAGGCAGACACTCAACCACTGAGCCATCCAGGCGTCCCTGTCCCTTCCCATCTTAACTGGGATTTTTTGGTACTCCAGGGCAAAGTGCAACTCAGAGGACAAGTCCTGGGCCGTGAGGGTCCCAAGCAGCTCATGTCACAGCTACACGGGTCCCCTCACCTACCCCAGGAGGGGCTCATGTTTGATGTGGCCATATTGCGGTTAAGAGCACCTTTAACAAAATAGGGTCGAAGCTGGGCACCACCCTGGCAATGCCGGCTTGGTTGTGGGCCCTGCTTCTTTTTTGCTATGCAGGCCAAGCCGAGGCCCTATAAGCCTCAGGACTTACTCTGTTGACATAGGCCTTTCCGGTGATCGTGAGGGGAGAGGAGCTAAGTGGCACTGGATGTTCAGCCCAGAGCGTACTGCAGAGCCAGCTCTGATCAAGTGGTAGCCACGGCTGCCAACACTATCTGTATTATTATCCCCAGCACCAAATCAGGGGGGCGTCCACAAAACCCTGCATCTGGGCCCAGGAGCAGTGTGGGCCTATGCTCAAGATTCACACAAAATCGGGTTGACAGGGGCTGTAACTCGTGGAGGGCCAGGAGTGCCTTGTGTTTAGAGCTTAGCTTCCTGGTTCGGTCAGCACGCCTCCTGACAGGGTTAGCACTGGCTAACATACCCCAGGCTCTGTAGGAAGCTTAGTGGCTTCTGAAAGCCCCCAATGTGACAGAGGCCAGGGCTCCAGGTCCTGGCCTCTGTCTGCCTGTTGACGGAATAGCACACTGCAATCACCCTCTCAAAAAAAATGGATGGTCACAGGGTCTTGGTGAGAACTATGCCCCAGGCTGATGGTAGAAAGGAACACTAGTAACCAACCTGAGCATTTGCCCATCAGATGGACTACAACTCACACACTGTGAACTAGCGCCTCCAGGCTGTGGGGAAGAACATGCTCAGACACTGTTGGTAGGAGAAACACCCAAGGCAGCCTTCTGGAGGCCACTTTGGCAAAGGTGACTAGAATGTACAGAGGACATGCTCAAGGGCCAAGAATCCCACTCTCAGGGCTGACTGGTCAGGGAGTCTTGGTACAAATACTGCAAGAGAGGGAGAAAAGGGCTCCATAAGCAGTTACGCTGAGAAACAACCCAGATGCCTGCCAAGTATGGTTTGAGTCAAGTCTCGAGGCCACCATATGCCAGGACACCTGGCAGCTGAGGAATTGGCTGTGTGGAGTCCCCTGTGCTTGTACTGAGAGGAGAAACACACCAGCTGCCAGAGGGAAGGACACATGCTAGAACGTGCTGTGTTTTCGCCAAAACCAAAACACATGTGTGTGTGTATATAGGTACATGCTGGCACATGGTCAGAAGAGCAGAACTGGTAAGGGGAAAGAAATGGACTCTATTTTATTTTGAGTAATTGATACTTGCATTAAAAGACTATTACTTTTATGAAACATTGGGAAAACTTAAAAACTCACTTAAAAACCGCTGTATTGGGATCCCTGGGTGGCGCAGCGGTTTAGCGCCTGCCTTTGGCCCAGGGCGTGATCCTGGAGACCCAGGATCAAATCCCACGTCAGGCTCCCGGTGCATGGAGCCTGCTTCTCCCTCTGCCTCTGTCTCTGCCTCTCTCTCTCTCTCACTGTGTGCCTATCATAAATAAATAAAAATTAAAAAACAAAACAAAACAAAACAAAAAAACCGCTGTATTTATAAAATACTATTTCTCTGCAGCTACTGGCATGGAGCCCTATATAAGGCATATGGATAAAAAACTTAAGAGCAACAGCATACAAATATGCCCCAGATGTTTTTAAAAGCATAAGTGTGTGAGAGCATGCACAGAACACAGCCTGGAACCCCTGTATCACTAAAAAAGTGACAATTACTGATGGATGATGAGATTAGGGTATTTCTACTTTATACATTTATATAAAACCAGGATTCTTTTTTAAATAGAAATGGAATATGTTTTTTTTCACAATCAAAATACAAAGTGATGTTCTGAAAAACAACGGAAAATGATACTCTCGGGGCTTCCCCACAAAGGCCTCAGAAGCTGTAGGTGCCACTGCTGCTAGCTCCAGGAGAACATCCAAGAGGCATTAGTGATGGGAGAGGGTCAGCGGGGAGCCTCAAGCCCCTCCCCACCAGGGGGCGGCCTGCCCTTACCTGGTGGGGGTTCCAATCGCTGTCAAAGATGATCACAGTGTCGGCCGACTGGAGGTTTAGCCCAAGCCCCCCAGCTCGGGTGCTGAGTAGGAAGATGAAGTACTCGGAGCCGGGCTCGTTGAAGGTTTTCAGCAGCATGCCCCGGTCCTCCGCTTTCGTAGTTCCTGCAGGTGCAGGGAGAATGCTGTTAGCAGGGGGGGCTGCATGGGGAGGGGTGCAATGGCGAGGAGACACAGAGGAACACCTGCTTCGGAGAAGAGAGCGGGGACAGTGCCTGCACCTGTCCCACAGAGGCCTCCTGGGCCAACTCTACAGTCGCTCAGCCTATGTGCCTGAGCTACAATTGACGAGCAATTCAGGTTTATGGTGAGCACAAGCAAACACCATTTCTCCCACCCCAGATGAAAATGAGGCCCAACAGGCCACCATATCACCTCAGAGTAAAATGAGGCCACTGCAAGCATAAGCGGGATGGGTGCTAGAGCACAGTGCCTGGAACAGGGACTGGCCAGAGGGTTGGTGCCTGCCTCCACCAGACTGTGATGCGTTTCTCTACTCGCAGAGAGTCATCTACAGGCAAGCACACAGTCGCCTTATAACAGGTACTCTTCCCTCCAGGCAGGAACGGTTTCCCCTCTTGATGGAATCACAGACACACTCATGTGACCATCTAGGGCATGATCCTTCGCACTGAGAACACCAGCGGGGCACCTAAGCTCTTCGGGTGCTGCCAGTTCAGAGGAAGGGTGCCTCTAATCTAGATGATGAGATGAAAATTAAATGCTTCCAGCCACTTGTCTAACCATTGCAATGAATAGCCTGGAGGCCCGATGCCCACAGGAGCCTGGGCTAGAGGCATGCCCCCAGCTGCCTCTTTCTGAGGAAGGGCTGAGGCTGGAGCAGTGAAGAGGCAGGCCCAAGCTGAAGGGCCCGCTGCCCTGCCTGCACCTTCACTCTCACCACTTTGACAGTGAAAGGTTCCATCTCCCAACCTACTGCTGAACCCCTACCTTTTGTCTGCACTTTGCCAGAACTGGTCAGTGACCATGTGGGTACTGTGTAGTTGTGGCTGAGCAGACAAAAGTCCTCTCCTCACTTTGGAGGACAAGGAAAGAAACAGGGCAAATGCACAGATGCTGGGGCAGGCGGGAACATGCTCTCCACCTATAGCCTCTCCTGAGGGTTGGCTTGGTGACACAGACAAGGACCAATGTTCACAAGGCATAGACCATGGGGGTGGGTGAGGCAGCTGGAAAGTCCTGGCCACCCCATTGGCAGGGGTGCAGTTTTCAGCCTCCAAGGAGTGGGAAGGAGGCACCATACGGAGGCAGGGACAAAGGGAGACACACATTGTCATTTGTGCCTGTAAAGGTTGCCCGGGACGGAACTGCAAGGCGAGGCTGACAGATGGCAAGATGAGCACAATGGGCCAGCTGTGGCTGAGGCTGGAGAAGCCAGAGCCCAGCCACCACAGGTTGTGGTCTATGAAACCACTGTTCCACAGCAACAGACAAATGAGGGTGCAGAGGGGCATCCTGCCAGGAAAATGCACCTGGCAATGAGCTTCAATAAAAGCTCTGTGAAGGATAGGAGCTAATAGAATAGAATAAGAGCTACCTGTTTAACAAGGGTCAACCCAGCAGCTCTCAAGCTCACTTTTCTCACGAGTCTGTGCACTCTTCCAGTTGGACAGAGTGGGGATTCCCTCTAGGGCCTCCCTGGCCAGTGGACATGCGTCAGACCCCAGGTCCAGCATGCTGTTACCATCTCACTAAGCACCCTCCTACCCAGAGCTCCCGTGTGCTGGGATAAAAGCAGAAGCACAGAACTTCCCATGAGAGAGTAGGGGGGTCACAGCTAAGCACCGATCCCAGGAGAACTTGCTATTTTCCTGCCTCACCAGCTCCCCTCTCTCCCTGACCCACCTCTCTTGGTGCACATGGCTCGGGCATGGAAAAGCCTGATTCCAGCTCTGGGCCTGACCAGTGTCAGCTCTACAACCACCTGACATGGAGAGAAGGGCATGTGGCTCACAGCAACCTAACGAGAGGCAGCCCCTGGACCTCTGGGGGAAAAGATGGGCTATCCTCTCTGTTGGGGACACTGAAAAAGCTTATGAGGGGGGCCTGGACAGGATGCCGAGAACAAATCCAAGATGGGGCCAGTAGAACCAAGAGCTTGAGAAAAGCCCCATCAATATCATCTAGACATCTGGATCCCGCTGTACCTGAAGCAAGAAGAACCCTTGGGGCTCAGTTTACGTTTTCCTCAGGTCCACAGGACACAGACTTCTGCCACTTCCAACCAAAAGAGGACTCCTGGGTAGCGCCCCATAACCGCTGGGCCTAGAGCTGCAGTACATACCATAAGCCTCATGTTTACGAGACCTGGGTGCCGCATCCAGGTTGGCCACCCTCCTAGGCCACAGGCTCTGATCCAGCCACGATACCTGCAGAGTCCTCCCTCCCAGCCCCTCAAGCCCATGTCACAGGAAGTGCTATGCTCACTCCTGATGCTAGCTAGCCCCAGTCTCCAGGCCTTGCCCTGCCCTGTGAAGGAGAGTCCACCAGCCAGAAGCTTGTGCAGTTGTGGATGACGAGCTCCCTCAAGAAACATCTCTCCTGGTCCTACTCACCATCGAGCCTGAGGTATTTAAAGCCGCGATACGCAAAATAATCTTCCATGATCGTCATGAGGGAGGTCATCTGACAGAACAGCAGCACTTTGTGGTTGGTGGCACGGAGTTTGGGAAGAATCCTATCGAGGAGCTCAAACTTGCCCGAGGCTCGGTACAGGTCCAGCCTGGTGAGCAGAGGAAGAACAGGGGGTTGACAACAGCACATTGCAGACAGGCAGAGGAGGAAGTGCACCTTCCATCTCTAGGCTGACCTGAATGCTTAGGCAGGCTGGCTTATGGTCACGGGCACAGAGGTAGCTTCCTAGGCAGACCCTCTGACCCCCATGAAGTATCAGCAAAACCATTTCAACCCAACTGAAAACGCTTGGGCCATTCTTGGTCATGGGTGAGCATGTGATTGTCATCCACCTCAGATACTTTTAGGAATGAGAGGAGATTCTATCAGCAACCAGGCTGGGGCAATAGGAAGTGAGGCCTCCTTTCTATTCCATGAGAGAACCTCCAGGAGCACAGGCTCACTCTGGAGAGTGCTCACACTACCCCACATAGGGTTATGGGACACTGCAGCTTCTCTCATTCGTTCTGGTCAACAACCCCTGGCTTACAGCTGTGCACACTGAGGCTGGGGAGACAGTTGACATGGCTGCTGATAGGCCAGGGCCAGGACTCGAACCCAGGTCTGTGAGCCCCCTATTATGTAATTTGGTATAAAAAATACATAGCAAGAGAACTTTTTGATCTTTTACTTGGTGCCCCTATTCTTCAAAGGTTTCCTAGCTCACAGAATTGCTGGTGGCCTTAGCTCTGTAACAAGGCAGTCTGCAATGATGAAATCTAGGTGGGGTACCCATGCCCACCACGAGGGCCTAATGATGCCTGGATTGCATCTCATATACAATGTGGGAGAAAACACCCCCAACAAGGTGGACGGTATATCATCTCTTTTAGCAGAGTTTAGCCTCAGAGTGGTTAAGAAGGCTGCCAAAGGTCAGAGCCTGGGTATGGCACAGTGAGACCTGGAAGCCAGGTCTGCCTCTCAAGATTATTGAAGTATTTCTATTCCCTTCTTTGGGTTTATCTCAATTTTCTAAATTTTCTGCCACAAATACAGTGCCTCTGAAATCGGACAAATGTCATGAGAGCAACAATGCCGGCCAAAGAAGTGAAAAAGACCTTCATGTGGACTACACGCCCACCCCCCTTCACTGGGAGCTTCTCACCCTTGCACAATGCCACCGGTAAACCCCAAGTGCTCGGAGAAGGACTCCTGCAACAGAATGAGAGAGAGGTCAGGGCAGGAAGAGGCCACCCAGCCCCACACCTCTAAGCCCTCACACTGGTGCTCAGCGATCCACAGTGGCTCTGAGGCCACAGAGATGCTACACACTGCTTTTCCATCCCACCGACGTCCCTTCCCTCAAGGTTCTCCAATGAAGAAAAGTCAGTCACAACAGAACACTGTTAACAACTGAAATGACTGCACAAGGACAGTGTGTATCCCAGATCATCCTTGGAGTGGCAGGATGGAATCCCAGGGACATCGGGGAATTTGCAAAGATCCCAAGACTTCACGCCAAGAAGTACAGACGTACGTATGCAATTCAGAAGCAAGAATCCAGACGCCAAAGGTTATCATGGCCCAAAAAAGTTCTGACCCAGAGAGTTTATGACAAGGGAGGCTGCTCCTGATGTTCCAAACCAGGACTGGCCCCCTCCTTCTCTGGGGAAAAGCTAGTGTGCCAACCAACAGAGACGGTGGGACTTCAGTCCAAAGAAGAGTCTCTTAATGCTTGCTGTGGCTATCTGAGGGCAGACTTTCATTTCTAGCATGTATATCCCTACATTGTTTGTATTCTTTACAACAAGCTCTTGTAAACATAAAATTGGTAGTAAAACAGTGTACAGGCGTTACCCGTTTAAAATATTAAAAAGTATTTCCAGGGGCACCAGGGTGGCTCAGTGGTTAAGCATCTGCCTTTGGCTCAGGTCATGATCCTGGGATCCCATGATCAAGTCCCACATCAGGCCCACCGCAGCAGCCTCTCCGCAGCAAGCCTGCTTCTCCCTTTGCTTATATCTCTGTGTCTCTCATGAATAAATAAATTAAATCTTAAAAAAGAAATAAAAAGTATTTTTTAAAAGTCATTAGGGAGAAATACCCTAGCTCTGGCTAAGGGGCTGATGCAGAGAGAGGTCTCTGAGAGAATGGAAGGCCTGGTGGGTGCTGCTAGACCCACAGTCCCTGGTGCTGGGCCTCACCTCGATGTGTTGGAACATGTACGGGTGGTTGCAGATCTTCCTCAGCTGCATGATGGTGTTCATCAGGGTTTTGGTGCCACCTTTTCCCTGGGGAGGCAGAAGAGAAGCTCCATATTGGGTCTTGTTTCCATGGCAGGGTTGAGGGTGGGGTGGGAGGAGGACTACAGAAGGGGACACTTCCAGGGGAGGTGTGCCTTGTGGCAGAGTAATTGGGAGTAAGGGGCTGGCTCCTGTGGAGGCGCAGAGGGCTCGAAGCCAGCTCTGGAAGAGCAGAGACTGCCTGGTACTCCAGGAGGGGTTGGCAGGACTGAAGGGAAGACTGGTATATTGCCAAGGCTGAATGACAAACTTTCCCTTGGTTGTGGGCACTGTGGGAAGTCTATAGGGGGCTTCAGTTAGATGGACCATGATGATAGAAGATTTCTGGCTACAAAGAGGAGAGATATGGGTGAGGGTGGGTGCCTGCTATGGGTCGAGAAGTAAACTATGTGCAACTGTTCAGGTAACAAAGGGGCCAAAGAAAACATGGAGAGGAAGAAATGGGGAGGGGGCGGGGCAAGCCTGAGGCAGGGACACAAAATCCAGGGACCTGGGGAGGGTGGGGTCTGGAACCTCAGAGAGGTCCCAGGAGGCAGCAGCCTGCCCAGCCCTCACTGCACAGCACGTCAATTTCACTTAGTAACATGGTGAAGGGGCTCAGTGGCCATGGCTGTTAAGCCAGCTCTTTCCCAGCTGGGAAGGTGGGGCTCACGAGAATATTCTAACTCTGCTGTGGTTAGTGCTGGGCTCAGCCCTACTTAAGGGTGCATCTGCAGCCGGCAGCAATTCACCACAGGACACCAGATGGTGACAGACTGGGAGGATCCTGGGGGACTCCCTGGAGATGAGCCATTACCCCTGATCCCTCAGCCTTACCGAATGAGCCTGTTCCCACCAGCTACTATTTAACTATAGCTATTTGATGCCCTCGGGAGCATCACCAGATGGGGCCTTGACCTCAACAGTAAACTCCAAGGAAGCATAAGGCTTTGCTAATGACTATACACTTGAGCCCCCCATACCTGCCTTGGACAACCAGATGGGGAAGGGGAAGGGCCCATGGCTAACCTTCTTGTCCTTCTCGGAGCCATCAGTAAGCAGCACTCCTTTGGCCTGCATGTGCCGGTAGAGCACTCGCTGTAGTGCAGACATGTCACATTTGATGACATATTCCACCTGCAGGGGACACGCATCACATTAGACGGAGCTGAGAGATCCTAATCCTAATGCCCAGCCTGGGCCCATCTCTGGTCTTTGAGCCTCTCAGAGGCAACATGTACCCTAGGATATGTGCCTGGTTTAGCGTATAAGGGGATGATGATGATGAGGGGTCTCCACAGGCAGGGAATAAGGGGAAACAGGTGCAGAGAGACAGAGAAATGTAGAGGGGACATCCTGGGCCAGAAAAGGCAACTTGGTTACCTTCTGCAAGGTTGTCTACGGTCTGGGAACCAAACAGCAAGTACTATATCCCAACTGGAGGGAAAGGAGGGTGTCCTGGGGGGCAACTAGGGGACTGGGACCCTGAGCAAGAAGCCAGAGCCATCCTGTGGTGTGAGCAGGATCCTGAGCAGCCTATGGCCTCTAAGCACAGCCAGATGTGGTTGCACAGGACCCCTGCCTAGGCATCTGGCCCACAGACAACAGGGGGGCTTCCCTGCTGTAATCCACACTTGCATCCACATTACAGATCCAGAGTGTGTGAGTGGCCGTCCCCATGTCACATGGACACTACAATGCTAAAGCAAGACCAGGGCCACAATATAATACACTGTGGATCACTGGAGTGCCACCTGCCTGGGCCCACCTTGGGAAGGAGGACATCACCTGATGTGACACTGTACCAAGGCTTCATCCACTCAAAACAATCCATTACCTTCTCAGGCAACTGGGCTTCTACTTCCTTCTTGAGCCGCCGGAGCAGGAAGGGCCGCAGCACTTTGTGGAGACGACGGATGATAAGAATAGTCTCCTCCTCGTTCAGGTCCACCTGGGACCCCCATGAGACAAGCAAAACAAGGTTACCACCAAAGGATGGAGGTGGAGATGTGGAGATGGATAGAGTCATCTAGAGTCACCTGGCCCTCAGCGCCTCCGTTTCACACTGCCTAATGGTTTACGGCATTTGGTGGGGCACCCTCTTCCTTTAGACAATTGCGGGGACCTGGGACCATCCATGCCCCACAGGCCTTGTGAAAAGAAATACTCAGGACACCTGATCGCTTCCCCAAGAGTAATACAAAGTCATGTGTCTGGAAACCTGCCAACACATCCAGAGAAGAAGTGGAGAACACCGTGTTTATAGAATTGTTGGTGTGAAATGGGTGGTCCTCATGCAGGGCTCTGTATTAGAGGAGCCCAAATCCTCTCATTTCAGCCTGGCAGGGACAGAGGGAAAGAAACACTGCTTTCCCAAGGTGTCTGCTACTCTGCTAAGAAGTTAAACTTCTACAAATTAAGAGTCAAACAGACCACACCAAACTTATCTTCTTTGGGTCCTCTGATCAGCTCTCCATAGAGCTTTATTTTTTTATTTTATTTTATTTTTTAAAGATTTATTTATTTATTCATGATAGAGAGAGAGAGAGAGAGAGAGAAAGAGAGAGGCAGAGACACAGGCAGAGGGAGAAGCAGGCTCCATGCAGGGAGCCTGATGTGGGACTTGATCCCGGGACCTCAGGATCATGCCCCAGGCCAAAGGCAGGAGCTAAACCGCTGAGCCACCCAGGGATCCCTCCATAGAGCTTTAAAACTTCTGCTAAACTTGAAAAGAAATGAAACAAGAACATTTGATGGGATGAAGATCCCGGATGTCTGAAAACCGGGGACTCCTCTTTTTGAGATTCTTGGAAAAGCCACAGTTTCTCCTTCAGAAGGGCTTTGTCTCCATTGGTGCCAAAGGTACCTCATGGATGATGGTAGTAAGGTGGCCCCAGCTGGCCTGGACCTGCCTACAGAGGACCTAACAATCAGGAACTAGCTGCCTGGACCAGATATACCAGTGGCCCCAGAGAGCCCAGCCACTGCAGGCAGTGACGTTCCTCATTAACCTCCAACCTCGTGGATGCCTGGGTGGCTCAGCAGTTGAGCATCTGCCTTTGGCCCAGGGCGTGATCCTGGAGTCCTGGGATCGAGTCCCACATCAGGCTCACTGCATGGAGCCGGTTTCTCCCTCTGCCTGTGTCTCTGCCTCTCTCTCTGTGTCTCTCATGAATAAATAAAAATCTTAAAACAAAACAAAACAAAAAAACCCCTTCAACCTCTGCAATTGTGCCTTCTTCAGTCACTGGGTTCCAGCCACTTAGCCTCCTTCAACAGAAATCACACCTGGCCACAATCCCTTCAATCCCCAACAGCACAAGAGGCTCACCCCCAGTGTGGGCCAACCTGGGGATTTCATCAAGCAATAAAAACCTGGCTCCTGATGGCCAATGTGCCATAGTCTGGTTTTCAGGCTGACAATGTCATCCACAGCCATATAGACATTGAGAGACACTGGTCATAGCATTCTTTAAATATATAGAATCTGATCACATTGCTTGTTCCTTGGGCTGAAACCCTCCCTCTAAGCCTCCTGTTGCCCTTAGGGTGAAATCCGAATTCTGTAAAGGGACCATCAGGACCCTGGGGACCTCTGCTGTGCCCTGCTAGCCCCACCACTACCTCGGGGCCATATTCTTTGCTGTGTCCACCCTGTGCCTAAGGCACAGGGTCAGGAAAGCCCCAAGAGACCCCCCGCCCCCCTGCCAAGAGTTCACTCTCTTGATCTCTGCCCATCAGTCTGGGTGCAAAAGCAGCACAACTCTATGAAGACATGGCCTTCAGCTCTGGTATCCAGCATACACCTGGCCTGTGTGGTAGGCACTCAGAGGACCCCTGAGAGAAGCCAGCTGAGCCTGGCACTGTCCCCTAAGGAACAGTTCCTCTACAGAGGCCCCCCACCACCATGGCACCCTTCTTCCCTGCCCTATCACTGGCATAGAGCCAGCCACGCACTCGTACCTTTTCTCCGGTCATGGCAAAGGGCGCATTGAACCACTGCTCAAAGGTGCTGCAGCTCTTGAAGATAGTGGGCAGCAGGAAGTTGAGGAGTGCCCAGAGCTCGGGGAGCTTGTTCTGCAGTGGGGTGCCAGTCAGCAGCAGGCGGCGTGGGGCCACATAGTGAGTGTTAAGGACCTGCGTCAGCTTGCAATGGTGGTTCTTCATTCGGTGGCCTTCATCAACGATCATGTACTTCCAACGGATCTGTGGGCCCAAGAGCAGGCAGTCAAGGGAGAAGCAGCAGCAGGGTTGCCTCCATCTCAGCTAGAATCTCCCCACCATTAGGCAAGTCTCCAGATGGAACAACATATTCAGGTGAGGAACATGAGTGTAACAAGGTCCCCTGACAAAAGGGACTAGCTCACCAGATGAAAGCCAGAAAACACAGTCTCTGTGAAGCATGGGGTGCAGACAGACACAGAGGAGAGACATCCCCATGACCTACTGTCAGGTGAAAAATGCAAACTGCAGAAAAGTACTCTGGTTTCTATCGAAATTACATATGCTAGTATGTAGCACAGAAAAATATTCCAAGTAACAACCCCCTCACTGATTAGAGAGGGTACTGGGGCTGTGGGGTGGGGGTGGGGTCTATAGGGAATGTGGCTCAGAAATGGGTACATTTTCCAACTATTTGGCTGTGCCTCTAAAAGCAGAAGTGGTATAGGTTAAGTTCGGACTGTGAACTCCAAGGGGGTGGAGCTGTGCCCAGAGCCTGCTGTTGGCTCCAGGACTGAATGACACGGGCTTCATGTCAATCCTCATGATGAGCAGGAGTCTGCAGGTGGGAACCCCAGGTCTGAATTGTGATTTAAGTCTGTAGGGCCCCATGATGAGCCTCAGAACTACTCTGTGCTTCAGCTTCCCCCTCCTGCAGGCACAGTGAAGCCTGAGTGAGACAGTGTATGTCAGGCACCTGAGTGAAAAGGGCAGAGCTGACGGGGGCAAGGCAGTCATCTTCCGTGAGGAGTCCTGGTCACTTGGCCTTGACGTTCATTAATGATGACACTGTCAGATAAGAATTTTCAGACCCTTGTTCTTGGGATGAGCCAGGCTTTCCCCTAAGTCAGATGTGTGTATCTGTACTATGAGCCTGAGGATAAGAGCCTACTTACTGGACCCCAGCTCCCTGGGCCTCTGTTCCTGTACCTGTATGCTTGGAGATGGATATGAAGCACCCCAAATCATTACAATGACCAAGCCCCGAGAGGTAACTTGTGAACACCTCCATCCCTGGGACAAAAAATGACCACTTGACCTTCTCTCTACTGGATGATTAGCGGTCAGAACAGATGCATCATCTTCAGCCTCCAAACCAGGAAAATGGCCTTCTTGCAGGCAAGGGATCATGCCTATTTTATATCTGGGTCAAGGTATACTCTCAATGATTCACTGATGGCCTGACTTCAAACTATGTCAGTTAAGAGACTCCTAGGCCTATACAAGCCCCACTAACGTGTGCCAGCTCAGTAACCCAAGGCTGAAAGAAGACAAAGGGCCTCAGAGTCCTCCGCTCTGAATGCTAAAATCATACCTCCTCTGTGGGCTGCTGTCCTGAGGGCTGTGGTGGGAGTGGCACAGCTACCAGGGCTGGAAGGGCCAAGGCCAACAGAGTCAGAGAGACATGGCTGGCCTCACCACAACCCCGCCAGACAATGAAGGTAGGGCTCGCTAGTCAGGAGGCATCATATGTGATGCAGATATTTACGCAGAAGCTCTGAGGAGCTGGTCTGGAGGACATACATATGATAACCCTGCATCATGTGCTCTCTGATGTCACATGACCACCTGAGGTTTGGTGTGTTTTACACAAAGACACACTACCTTTGCAAGAATGTGCTTGTCCTTAATGATGTACTCATAAGTTGTCAGCAAGACGTTGAACTTGCCACTTCGGAGCTGGGGGACGAAAGCACGCCTGGCTGCTGGAGAACCCTGTGGGGGAGAGAATGCATGCACGCCTCAGCCTTCTGGGACCACGGTGCCCGCGTAACTGACACCTGGTCAGGGCTGCATGGAAAGGCACCAGGCAAGGCTGTTGGGCCTGTCGTCTAACCCTGACACGCAAAATGCAACTGCAAGGAGAAGGGGAAGGCATGTGGGCCACGGGCAGCTCGGGCCTCTGGGAAGCATGCAGCCTGCTCTATAGCTGTCCTGGTCTCAGTGGCCAATTAGCTCCCTCCTTTGCCCCAGGCTCCTCTCAGGCCTCCTAGCTGGAAACCAGGGCCTCCACCTCAAGGCCTCTTGTGCGGGTGCGGCCTATGTGACTATTCCCTGAAGTTCGGCTTTTCCCCAATTAGCAAACCTGGTCTGTTCCTCCCCAGTTCCAAACTCCTGACCCATGTGTCCATGGCCCCAGGATGTACACATGGTGCTTTCTCCACACTCACATTCCAGTCTGAGCATCACTGGATCCCATAAGCTCTTGCCAGCAGAACTATCCTTAGCTCTTTAAATGCAACAAGTTCTCCCTGCAAACACTGTTCCTGGCGTCGGGACTCCCTTCTCCTCATCATGCGGCAGAGAGCGTCACAGCACAGGGCGAAGTGCCTCATACCAAGAGCCTGGCAGCCACAGACACAACCTGGCTCTGTCACTAAGTGGCTGCATGAGGGCTGCTCCTTCTGCCTCAGTATCCCCACTAAGATAATAGGTACTATCAGTCTCTGCCTCACGGGCTAAATCGGTCTAGGTACGGCCCAGAAGTCCCACATCCTACAGAACATGGGTGTACTCGTTAAGCCATCCTACACGAATGGGTTTTAACTAAAGCTCAGGTGCCAATAACAAAATCTTCCAGCGAATGCACTGATATCACCAGATTCCATGAACTGAGTCCATGTGATCATTTAAAAAAGCAGCATTACTCTCAAATAAGTAAGTGATCCAAAGCATGTATGAAGAGTATGATCCCATGTGTATAACACAGGAAAACGGGTGCATATACATCATACTATTCATGCAAGTGGACCTCCCTCTTTGCTTATCTGTATTCCCCAGTCCTGCCTGCCCTCACGCATGTCCTCCCCTTCAGGCCATGACGTACCTTGTAAGACACCTTCACCACAGAGGGGGCCCACTTGTCAAATTCATATGCCCAGTTTGACAGCGTGCTGATGGAAACAAGGAAGGGACAGTCAGGTTCTAATTCATTCAACTACAGCTCCAGTCTATGCCAATGTCCACTGGGGCACAAGGCCGATTTGGCTGTGATGCTAAGAATGGCCAACTAATAGGCCGTATGGGGGAAGGATGGGGTGACGCCCTGGGTAAGAGGACCAGGGACACACATTGATGAGTAGCAGGTACAGGGGCAGCTACTGCTAGGGTGGCAATAGCCAGGCGACTGCAGAAGGCCAAGATCCAGGAACTGAACTTGGGAGACCAGTCCTGTCTCAGCTGTGGGGTCCCAGACAGCTCTGAGAACATTCCATACACTGTGGGCCTGCTGCCAGGAAACCCACGGACTCACGGTGCCTCATTTCAGACTTGGAGCCATGCTGGAGCGTATGCTGAGGAGATTGGGGAGCACAGGGGACACCTCAGGTTCTCTGTGTCATCTTGAAATACAAATGGCCAGCCACTGTAGATTTCTGCCCAGTATGAGGCAATGGAGATGGTGAGAGCACGCTGGCCTCGGGCAGGTGGGCTGGAGGACTGGATGCAGGGCAGGAATGCAGACTCTTCTGCTCCTCTGTGAGATGAGTGTGGCCAGGAAGGGCACAGAGAAAGAGAAATGGGCAGTGACCAGGTGTGAGGAGAAGTGGAAGGTAGATGAGGAGAAACAATTCACCTGGGACAAGAGACAGAGCCTCCGGTGACGGTGATGATAAGGCCAAGTTCCCAGGGGGTGAGTTCCCAGAGAAATACCAGGATATCCAGTATTCGGTGAGAAAGGGAACTTACTAAAAAAGTCTAGTCTGGGTAGTACGTAAAGACAGGACTCAAAGCCTGAGTGGCAGAGATTGCTTGTAGCTCACCCAGGTCCCCACTGCAAGAAGCTCCACTGAGGGTGGTGCTGTCTTCACCTCAAACCCCTAGCTCCTAGGCTCCTCAGCAGGCAGGGCCAACCAGCTAGATGTAGTTGGAGCCAATGAGATGAAGCTTAAATTGCTGAGGTGAAAGTACGGGAAAGCTCTCAAAGGAGGCTGGAGTGGGGTGGGTGCGGGGGGTGGGGGGAATAATCAACTGCCTTTGCCCTGTCCAGCACCCTGGGAGCCCAGATGAAACAATGGAGGCAGTGAGGCCATCTTGCAACCACAATAAGCTAAAGAGCAGAAGTCATATATTAAGGGCGCCTGAGAAAAAAACTCTAGAACCCTGCATCCTGGCATCTTGGAGCCACTGGGCCTACCTCAAATGAGGCATTAGTGAGGATCAGCCAGATTGCCCTGGTGCAGTCACTGAAGTCTGGATTCTATTGTATGGAGCAATGGCAGACAGGGCACCAAGAAAGACACTGAGGACCAAAATATGAGGTGTGGGGAACATCTGTAATAGGAGGGGAGAAGAGCCACGAGAGTCAGTGGGGCATGGGAGGCTGAGGAGAGAGGCTAGGAGACAGAGTCTAGTGGGAGGCAGGACAAGCAAACTCATGGTGGACAGTTGTCTCAACAGATGATGAGACAGCTGGACACTTGAAGTCTAAAACTGCTCTCTAGGGCAAAAGGAACTCTTCTGGCCTGGAGGAAATGACATTCTATGGACTAGACCTCTGTCTGGGTGGGACATGGTTAATCAACACATGGCATAACTTCACTGAAGCCAATTTAAAAAATCTTGGGAAAAGATATTTTGATGGGAAACTATGCTAAAAGCCAAAAAGAACTGGATTGAAACACTGCTCTAGTTGGTAAAGTTGTTTCACGCAGACTATTTGGAAAGTGCTATAATGTACACGCAGCCATACGCATGGGTGAATGAACAAAGAAAGAGCTGGAAAGAGCTCTGAGATTCTAGCTGAGTCAGAGACAGCTGTTAGACATGACTAGACACAAATCACATTAGATAAATACATACATTTATTTCCAAGTGCTATCTGTTGACAGGGCCTGCTAATGAGGACACTTCAGAAGCAAGGGGCACACCAAGCACCCAGCCCTTAGTTTCTAATACTGTTCTCTAGGAAGAGAAACCAGTGCTTCTTAGAGAAATGGCTGAATCTAGGCCTCAGACATGAAATGTACAAGTGGAGCTGGGGGCATCTTTGGGTGCCAAAAAAGCAACTAAGTGTCCTAAAACCCCATGATGATGGGGTCATGTCAAAGGGACAAAGTAACCAACTGAAAGCTCCCCATGGCTAACCCTGGAATGACCTGAGAACAAGATAAATTAGTCTTGGTGTTACGACCAAAGTATAAAGAAACATCCATGGATATAAATGATTAAATAAATGAATAGATGGGGAAAAGATGTATCTTTTGTACAGAAAAATTCTAAAGAATTTAAAATAGAGCTATTTGCCCCTCAAGGAGGTAGAGCTCAATTGCCCACTTATATGGGTGCTGAACTTAGGGACTATTCTGCAATACAGTATGAGGGGGAGAAAAATTAACTTCAAAGTGCAGACACCTGACAAGCAGGATCTCAACCACATGATCAGGTCACATTACCAGAGACAAGGCACACTGCCAGTAACTGCCCCTGAAATGATGTCATGACAGGGGCCCTTCCTGCCCTGTGCCCTTTGGCCCCTAAGCCCACCATCCTGTCCAAGCATGAGAAAATCACCAGATGTACCCAGACTGGAGGACATACTAGAAAACACCTGACTTGTCCTCCTTGAAATCATCAAGGTCAACAAAAACATGGAGAGCAAGGAGCGCTCCCAGACCACAGAAGGTTAAATGCAGTATGGGACCCTGAGAGGAACTGGACACTGGGAGAAAAGTAGTGAAAGCTGAATAAAGTCTGGAGCTTATTTAAAAGTAATGTGTCAAGGCTGGTTCCTGAATTGTGACCAATGTACCATAGTCATGTAAGATGTTATCAACAGGGGAATTGGGGGAGGGAGGACATGTAGAGCCCTCGGTAGCACTTCTACAGCTTTTCTATAAAGCTAAAACTCTTCCAAAGCAAACAACAAGGCACTTTCGTGGCTCAGTCAGTTGAGCATCTGCTTTCAGCTCAGATCATGATCCCAGGGTCCTGGGATCAAGTCCCACATCAGTCTCCCCAAGAGAGGGAGCCTGCTTCTCTCTTCTGCCTGTGTCTCTGCCTCTCTGTGTCTATCATGAATTAAAAAAACAAAAAAGCAAAAAAACCCCAACTACAATACAATGACCGGGACACGGAACCCGGAAACAGGAAACCAACGAGAAGGATCTCCCCCAGCCAAATCTGGGACAGCTTAAGCAACAAAATAATTAATGTGACCATTCTGTCATTTTCAGATAGAGTCACACAAACAAATGAACACAGAGAGAAGGCACAGTTCTTCCTTAGAGTGGATCTCCACACATGTGGGAGGAGCAGTGGAAAGCAAGCCATCATCGCCCTTCCCACAGGGAAAGGGGTCTCAAGTCAGACTCTTATGACAGATGCGGCAATCTCTGGGCAGAGGATGATGACGAATGGGACCTTCCCATGGTCTCCAAGTGCCTTATCATCAGGCACTTATGAATGACAAAGGAAAACTCCTGGGTTTACATGGGGAAACTGGCGGGCACCACCTCACGGGGACCGGCTGTCTTTGTAACTGTCTTGGAGTTGAGGAAAGATGTGTGAGGCCAGGAAAAAGGAATATTGAAAATATTCTATTTTTGTAACTGTTTCTAAGTGAAATACTTTCAAAATGAAAAGTCACAAACAAAAAGAGCTATGCTATGGGGGAACACGCTGCAGTGAATATTCTGGTGGAAAGGAAGCCAAACTCCACACTTGGGGAGGGGAAACAGGAGCTAAGAAGTGGGACTTCAGTAACTGGTCGGCCAGGAGACGATACATGGGGCAAGTGTGGTAGAAAGCTGGGAAGTTTGGTCTGCCTATGAAGGAGGAGACAGCAAGGCCATCTGTCCTCAGCCTGGGACCTTCTGTCACTCTATGCAAGCAGTTCTCTATCCATGCACATTTGTTCCCAGCAGGGCAGCCAAATTTCCACGGCCATGATGGAGGGAAGGCAGACAGAAGAAATAAATTTCTCCAAGTAAATTATGGGAGAGTTCTGGGACCCTCCAGCCTGGCTATATGGCTTCTGGTGGCCTGGCCATCTTAAAAGCAGGAGAGGATTTCCTGTCGGATCTGGGTATGAGCACTCAGCTTCCTGTTCTCCCCCTGGACAGCTGATTTGAGGATGAAGTGGTCATTGCTGAGTGCTGATAGAAGGTGGGGGGTGAGGATGGGAGTGGGGGTAGGGTATGTTTCTCTCCAAGGCCAGGCCAAGTGCAGACTACAGAGGCCTGGCCACATTAGGGTAGATCATACCCCAGGCCTGTGAATGGTTTGGGGTATGACGTGAAACTCAAGCTGGGTCAATGAGAGCTAATCTCAGGACTTCTAGAAAAACTCTAGGGCAGGGATCCCTGGGTGGCGCAGCGGTTTGGCGCCTGCCTTTGGCCCAGGGCGCGATCCTGGAGACCCGGGATCGAATCCCACGTCGGGCTCCCGGTGCATGGAGCCTGCTTCTCCCTCTGCCTGTGTCTCTGCCTCTCTCTCTCTCTCTGTGTGACTATCATAAAGAAAAAAAAAAAAAAAAAAAACTCTAGGGCAGGTGAACCATAATGTGGCAGTGTTGAGCTTGGAAGAGGAATGCCCATGGTGGCTGATCAATCTTGGTCCCCTCAGGACTGCCTGCTGGAAGGAGGAGGCCAACAGCGCCACAAGGTGGTGAGCAAGAGCCTCTATGGAACTCAGTTGGAGGACTCAGATCCTAGCACAATTAATATTGGGGTTGCTGTGCTCAGATTGGGACATGGACCAGAGGCCTCAGTGCCTCAGGCAGGAACAGTTAAGGATATTTCAAGTGGCTCTGCTCCACTCTGCTAGCAGGAGTTTGTCTAGCTCCTGTGGCACCTTGTGCAGAATACACTGCTTGGGGAACTTGAAGGGGACCTCAAGGTCATTTTGTGAGAGCAGTCCCAACAGGGATGATGGGTGGGCACTTCCTCATCCACTCTTCTCCTATCCTGCCCCTTGAAACCAGAGGCGGCATGCGGGGGCCCGAGGTATGTCCCCCACCCCCCATGTCCCCTCAGAATGGTACTGTATTTGGAAATGCAGTCTTTAAAGAGGCAATAATGAACCTGAGCCCCAGGGGTGAGACCACTTACGAGAGAGGTACTATGATGAGAAAGGGCCCGTTGATCCTCTTGTGCTCCATGAGGTATGTGATGAGAGCGATGGTCTGGATGGTCTTTCCCAGGCCCATCTCGTCAGCCAGGATGCCATTCAGGTTGTTGTTGTATAGGGACACCAGCCACTCCAAGCCTTTGATCTGCAAGGGGAGGCAAGGGGCCAGGACTGAAGCCCAAGTCGGGTATAAGAGCATTCCCTGCATTGCGGAGACTCAGCACAGACAGGCATGAGACTGTGCCAGCCACATACCGCCTGTGGCTATGGGGATTTTGGGTAGTTTGCTTTCAACCAGCCCACTCCTGTTTCTTGGCCTCATCCTCAGCAATCACTCAAAATCACAGGACTGCTATGCTGGTGATATGTCTACATAATCTCTTTTTCTGGTACACATTCAAAAACCTTAAGTTTCTACCTGGAAGGGGGACCAGGAAGCATGGCTGCTGGATCCTGACATTTAAGCCCCCTGGCGTCACCAACACTTTGCAGGGCTCCAGGGACCATGCACCGAGCACCTCTGTGCCCAGGCTGGGCTCCATCCTGGCTTGGCCGCACCGGAGTTGTGTGATTTTGAGGAATCGCTGCACTCCTTGCTCCTCACTGTCCCCCCATCGAATGCAGAGATGGAAGCACCTACTAAACAGGGTTGTTGGGCAGCCCAGGTGGCTCTGCAGTTTAGCGCCACTTTCAGCCCAGGGCTCGATCCTGGAGACCCAGGATCGTGTCCCATGTCAGGCTCCCTGCATGGACCCTGCTTCTCCCTCTGCCTATGTCTCTGCCTCTCTCTGTGTCTCTCATAAATAAAGAAATAAATAAAATCTTAAAAAATAATAAAATAAACAGGGTTGTTAAGGGATGAAAAGTAAAGGTGTAGCAGCCTCCTATTCAGCCTGGTATACACCCAGCAGACACTGACTGAGTGCATAATTTCATCCTCTCCTGGAGGCAAAGCTAACAGATTGGGTCCCTGCTTCCCAGACAGGGAAACAGAGGTTCAGAGGGGAAGAGCGAGTGTCCAAAGAAAAGACTGGAATGTGGCTTCATCAGCCACCCAACACCGGAGAACCTTAACACTGCTGTGTGGATGCACCTCCTCCAGCCTTACCTGGTACTGTTTGAGGACACCATTGACCATAAGTGCCGACTGCTTATCCACTCTCTCAGTGACAGCGTGGGCCACAGCGTAATAGGACTGCAGGCCCCGAGCAAGGGCCTGGGACACGCCATACTCATCATCAACGTCTTGCTTGGCATTCCTGGGAGCAAGATGGAAGCACTGTGTGAGGACACCCGTACCTATCTGTGACAATGTGCTTCTGACACAAGCCTCTGCCGAGTTGCCCTTTCTGCCCAATGAACCATGGCCTGAGCCATAAAATAAGCTTAAGTGTAGTCAAGAGAGTCTGAGGGTAGGCCAGGCCACAACTACTAATCCAAGGGGGCCCAAGACTAGACTCATGGATCCCAACCCCACCGTCCCAGATCAGGAATTAGGTCACTGCCACAGCACAGAGTGCTTCTTTCAGCTAGAGGCTGGTCCTATAGCCTGCCCTCTCCTGGGTACTCATGAGCATAGAGAGAAAATGCACATAGCACAGCCTCACACAAAACCAGAATCATTTATAGTATGGCTGTTTTAAGATCCAAAATGGAATTATTTTTTAAAAATGACTTTAAACTATCCGTGTTATGGGACCCCTGGGTGGCTCAGTGGTTTAGCGCCTGCCTTCAGCCCAGGATGTGGTCCTGGAGTCCCCAGATCGAGTCCCACATTGGGCTCCCTGCATGGAGCCTGCTTCTTCCTCTGCCTGTGTCTCTGCCTCTCTCTCCCTTTCGGTGTCTCTCATGAATAAATAAATAAAGTCTTAAAAAATAATAATAATAATAAACTATCCATGTTTTGGGGGTGCCTGGGTGGTTTGGTTGGTTAGGCCTTTGGCTTGGGTCCTAAGATTAAACCCCACATCAGGCTCCCTTCTCAGCGGGGATCTGTTTGTCCCTCTCCTCACTTGTGCTTTCTCTCTTGTTCTCTCTCTTATATAAATAAATAAAATTTTTTAAAATTTAAAAAGAAAAGCTACGTTTTATAAATATGGCAGATATAGGTGATCCAACTTCAGCCATATTGTTTCATGCTGTGCTGTGGACTCTTTACATTTTGAGAAACTTTCAGTGAGTTTAGTGGAATTTTCCCTATCTATGATGATTTAAAAGGACTGCATGTTTGCTCTAGGGTTGCTTTCATACCTATAGTGTATACAGCTCTCAATCCTCTATTTTTTTTTTAAGAGTATCCATTAACTTTGTACCGTAAGCAATGATGAAATCAGTATATTAGCTGTACTTGTGCTTACAAGAGCAAAAGATGAGAAATAATGTGAATGGCCGTCACTAGGGACACACGCACATACAGAACAGCATAACACACCACGCTGCATGGACGACACTCTGTGTACAGTGTCACCTCTGAGAGAAAACTTTCAATGAAAAAATCCAGGGGCAGAAAAGTGTACCTGGATACATGTACACAAGTAAGAAGAAAAATATATACACGTTTGCTTGTTGCACAAAATCTCTCTGAAGACAGATCGCGCTGGAAATAGTTTCCTTCTGGGAGGGAGTAGGGTCAGGGGCCCTGGGGAACAAGAGTGAGATGGTTTTTGCTATATCTCCAACTATCTCTCAAACACAAGATGAACCATGTGAATGGATGGAATATTCAATGCCTACAAAAAGCAATGAAATCTGAAGTAAATCAATTCGGTCTGTGTAGTCCACAATGTCTGCTGGCTGGACACTGGTGAGGGCCATCCAGAAGGGGGCACGATTCTAACAGTCCTGCTGAAGCTGCCCTGAGGAAGCTGGCACAGGAGGAGGCCGCAGAGGGATGCCTTACTCAATGATGTGCCGGGCATCCACCTCTGAGACGTCATCACTGTCTGGATCTGGAATCTTCTTCTTCTCCTCAACGGGCAGGTTGGGAGGCTGTGCTGGCTGCGGCTGTTCCTCCTCCTCCTCCTACCAAGATACAAGCTCGCGTCACCTTAGGCCACTGCACAGGGGCAGGCACAGGGCTCCCAGGGGAAGAACATACTTTTGGAATTGAGTGCTGTTTTCATGCCCTCTTACTATCCTGGAATGTATCATGCCTCTTCTTTGCCTCTTCCTTAATTGGTCAGTTTAAGATTTTCAGTTTGCCTGGCATGGAGCACAGATACTTCTTTTTAAAGCTATCTCAGTATTGCCTTCTTTTTACTAACAGCAAACTCCTCATGCACCACGCTTCCCATCACAAAATCCATACTCCCATGCTTATTCCTTGCCTGACCAACTCAAAGCAGTTTTTCACTTGGTTCTCCTGGATTTTCTAAGACAGAAAGAAGCCTTTTAGAGCCAATTTTCAGGATTTGTGCTCTTGATTTACTTCTGGCTTTAACAACAAGGCTAAAATGTCTACACTATATCCAATAATGGTGATGAGAACAGCCATGCTGGTTTACTGCAAGGTTTTCTATCAACTTGTATATTAGGTTTACAAGTGTTGTTCTTCATTAAAGGGATTTTTCAGCCTTCAATGAGCAGATGGTAAAGGGATTTTGTGGGACATACTGATAAAACACACAGGAATGCATTTCTCAATGTTAAACTCTTCTTGTATTCCTGGGTAAATCACACAAAGTGCCAATAGGTTATCTTTATGTATAATGAGACTGCTATAAAACTAAAAGGTATCTGGAATTCTCTAAATAATTACAATCAAAATCCCATGGGATATTCCTTGGAGCATGCAAAATGATTTTATAAATGATTTAGAATAATGAATAGGTGATAATAGCACAAACATTTTGGACCAAAAAAATCATAATTGGTACAGATTTATGATCCTAGCTGATATTACCACATCTGGAATTAAAATAGGGGTAGGACTTCTGGCTAAGTCTGAGTGAAGAAATCCACAAACAGTCTCTTGAGAAAACATCTTTTTGAAGCCAGACAAAACGGGCAAAGGCAACCATTTCAGAGCTCTAGGAGTCTGAGAAGCATTAATGCTTGAAAAACTGCTGGAGCTTGGGTAAGAAGAGTGGGAGATGGTAGCAGTTTTACTTGGGACCGCCTTAATCTCTCTTTACCCCCAGCTGTATCTTCAAGGTTCTGCCAGGAAGGCCAAGTCAAGAGCACTGGCGGCTGAAGCTGACGGGGACTCAGTCATTTTGTGGCAGCGGGCAAGGCCCATACTAGCCAGTGGCACTGTTGATATGTCAGTGAGGTTCTCAGTTTTGCTTTGGTTGGGAAAGCAAATTACTGGCTAAGCCTGTGACTATATGCAGAGAAAAGTGAAAAAGGGCCTTACAGAAAGGAAAAGCCAGGGGTGACCTGTAGATGGCCTGAACTTGGAACGTGTTCCTTTATATACCTTGATCCATCAGAGACAGAAGCTTTATTGGCTCAGGATGTCTGAGCACAATCACTGCCCAATCATTGGATGACTACTAAGTTACAAAGAAACGTGGCCTCTTCCTAGAAAGCCAGGCTTAAAAATAAAAAGGAGTATGAAACCAAGAAAATAAACTGAGCAGAGACACCAAAGGTAGGAGACACCATTGTGGCAAGAATTCCACAGATTCAGCCAAGTAAGTTACTAAATAAACACCACTAGCAAAACCACCACCCAGGAGTGGGAGTCTGAATCCAATGGAGCTAAGAACAGGCTTCCACTCAACACTACAAGGTGAGCCAAAAGGGAAAGTGTGGTGTGGCTTCAGGGGAAAAGCAACTGAGCCTGTTTCTGTTCCCAGATGGTGAACTTAGTATATAATGTTTGAAGCAACGATTATCATAAATACATTCAAAGAACCAAGGGAAACCATCTTTAAGCACAATAAATCAACAAATACAGAATCTCCATAAAAGGCAGCAATGACAAATTTCCCAAATTTGATGAAAACCAAGAAACTACCCAGCTGAGAAGCTGAACAAACACTAAGGGTTGAATAAATACAAAGGAGAGAGTTCACGATTTGCCGAAAAGAAAGAGCCAACGACAGTAAAATCCTGAAAGCAAGAAAGGGAAAACTGAATCATCAAGTACAGAGGAGCATCAATACGATTAATGGCTAACTTCTCCCTTGAAATGGAGATGAAAAAGCAGTGGAATAACACATTCACAAGGAAAAAGTCTGTCACCAGAGAAATTTGTATTCAATTAAACTATTCTTCCAAAGTCGAAGCTACAGAAACACAAACCCAGATTTACCAAGGCTGAGATAATTTGTTGCTAGCCGACAGTAACTCAAACCCCAAGAGCATTATTTTTTTTCCCCAAGAGCATTAGAAATGATAAATACATAAGTCAACATAAAAGACTATAAATCCATTGTCCTTAGCTACCCTCTACTGACATATTTAGAACAAATCATAAGATGACATGAGGTATGAAGCAGAAGACTGCTTTTTGGGTTTACAGCAAATATAGGTGAAATACATATTTATTACATTATATGTACACATACATATACAAATATACATCATACATATATGTGATATATCATGTATACATATAACACAAAGGGTAGCAAATAGAACTAGATTTTTTTTAAAAGACTTTATTTATTCATGAGAGACACAGAGAGAGAAGAGGGAGAGAGAGTGCGCACGTGCGCGAGAGAGACAGGTAGAGGGAGAAGACAGGTAGAGGGAGAAGCAGGCTCTATGCAGGGAGCCTGACTTGGGACTCGATCCCTGGTCTCCAGGATCAGGCCCTGGGCTGAAGGCGGTGCTAAATGTTGAGCCGCCTGGGCTGCCCCTGCAAACAGAACTAGATTGAAGCAGAATTTCTATTTTCTCCCAGAATGGAGCTAGCATTAATCTGAAGTATACTGTGATAAAATGCATTTTGTAATCCCCAGAGAAACTATGAGGCAAACAACTAAAAAGGTATAGTAATAATGAAAACTTACAGAATAAAATGATACAGTAAAAACTATTTAACACAAAAGAAGGCAGTGGGATGCCTGGGGGGCTTAGCGGTTGAGCATCTGTCTTTGGCTTGGGGCGTGATCTCCGGCCCTGGGATCAAGTTCCACATCAGGCTCGAGCCTGACTCTCCCCCTCTGCCTGCGTCTCTGTGTCTCTCAAGATTAAAAAAATAAAAATCTTAAAAAAGAGAAAAAGGCAGTAAAGAAGGAACAGAGGAACAAAAAAAGAACAGGAGATAAAATAGCCAAATGTAAACACAGTCATATCAATAATTACATTAAACATGAACAGCCTGAAACACAATCAAAAGGCAGGCACTGTCATACTAGATTTAAAAAGCAAGATCTAGCTATCTGCTCTTTCAGATTCAAATGAACAGATAGGTTTGAAATAACAGAATGGAAAAATATATACCATAAGAAACAGTAACCATATAAAAGCTGGAGGGACTATACTAACCACCAGACAAAACAGACTATAAAACAAGTATTACTAGACACAGAGACAGATATTTAATGATGATAAAATATCAAATACATCAGGAAGATATAATAACAACTAAGTATTTGTATCAACAGAACATGAAAATACATGAAGCAAAATCTGACAGAATTGAAAGGAGAAATAGATAATTCAACAAAAACAGCTGTAGATTTTACTACTTCCTACTCAACAATAGAACTAAACAAAATTAGAAAGGGTATACATGACCTGAACAACACTATCCACCAACACAACTCAACTATCATACACAGAACACTACACCCAAAGAATGTAGAACATGTGAACATGAAACATTCCCCACAATCCTGAGCCATAAAATGAGTCTTGATAAATTTATTTTATTATTATTTTTTAAAAGATTTTATTTATTTCTTCATGAGAGATACACAGAGAAAGAGAGGCAGAGACACAGGCAGAGGGAGAAGCAGGCTCCACGCAGGGAGCCTGATGTGGGACTCCATCCCAGGACTCCAGTATCATGCCCTGGGCCGAAGGCAGGCGCTCAACCACTGAGCCACCCAGGCATCCCAAGTCTCGATAAATTAAAAAAAACTAAAATGAGAGGTGCCTGCGTCAGAAAAACACCACCACCACAAGGGAAATTACAAAATATTTTGAACTGAATGAAAATAGAAACACCACATCAAAATTTACAGGCATGGGGAATTGGGCAGCTTAGTTGGGTAAGTAGCCAACTCTTAGTTTCAGCTCAGGTCATGATCTCAGGGTTATGAGATGGAGCCCCACGTCAGGCTCCATGCTTAGTGTGGAGTCTGCGGGTCCCTATAGTTCGGCGCCCTCCCATCCTGGTCTCTGTTTCTCTCAAAAAATAAAAATAAAATTATAGGCTTGCAGTTTAAGCAGTGCTTAGAGGGAAATTATAGCTCTAAACAAGTATACTAGGAAAAAAGGTCTTGAATGAATAACCTAAGCTTAGACTGACCATCAAAAAATGAAAGACAAATTACTCAATCACCAAAATGAGCAATTAAACAGATATCACTACCAAATCCACAGAAATATAAGGAAAAAATATAAGTAACTTTATGCCAACAAATAATTAAGATGAAACAAACTCCTAGAAAGATACAAATTACTAAAATCAAGAAAAAATTTGAAAAAATTTGAAAAAAAATCTTTAACAGTTAATTGAATCAGTAAATAAAAATCTCACAATGAAAAGGCCAGGGCAGATGGCTTCACTGATGAGTTCTAACAAATATATTAAGATTTTTAAAAAGACTATATCTATTTACTTAAGAGAGAGAGTATGTACAGAGAGAGAGAGAGAGAGGGAAAAGTAGACTCCCACTGAGCAGAGAGCCCGATGTGGGGCTCAACCCCAGGACCTTGAGATCTTGACTTGAGCCAAAGGCAGATGCTTAACTGACTAAACCACACAGGCACCCCCAAATATGATTAATACCAACCCTTCACAAACTCTTCCAGGAAGTACAGGAGAAGGGAACATTTTCCAATCCATTCTGTAGGGCCAATGTTAACCACATCAAAACAGACAAAGATGTCACAAGGAAACTACAGACTAGTATCTCATGCATAGAGACCCAAAAGTCCTCAACAAAATAGCAGCAACACTGCAATATACAGAAAAGATTCTAGAACAAGATAAAGTAGGGCTTATCCTAGGAATCCAAGGTTTGGCTTAACATCCAAATATTAATTTACGTAAGTCATATTAATAGATAAAAGATAAACCAGATGGGGATCCCTGGGTGGCTCAGCAGTTTGGCGCCTGCCTTTGGCCCAGGGCGCAATCCTGGAGTCCTGGGATCGAGTCCTGCATCGGGCTCCCGGCATGGAGCCTGCTTCTCCCTCCTCCTCCTGTCTGTCTCTCTCTCTCTATTATAAATAAACCCTTAAAAAAAAAAAAAACCTCTCATGGAGTTTTTAAAAAAAATAAAAAAAAAAAATAAACCAGACAACCAAGTTAATAGACAAAAAATGTGAGACAAAATAGAAGAAAATGTACTCAACTGGATAAAGAGCATCTACAAAAACCCTCAGCTAACAGTAGTGATAGACTAAATGCATTACCAGAAAAGGGAACAAGGCAAGGATGTCTGCTCTCAACACTTCTATTCAATGCTGTACTGAAGGATCCAGCCAATGGAATACAGCAAGGAAAAAGAAATTAAAGGCACACAAATGGGAAAGGAAGATGTAAATCTGTCATTATTTATTAAACATGATGAGATCCTATATATGAAAATCCTAAAAAATCTACAAAAAGAAACCCAAAACTATCAGAATAAATAGTATGAGTTCAGCAAGTTTATATATATATATATGACCATTATTTTTCAAAACCAATATAAGAAGCTGTATTTTCATGTAATCGCAATAAAGTACCCAAAAATACAACTAAGAAATCAATTCTATTCATAATAGCATGCAAAGAAAAATCTTCAAAACTAAATTTAGCAAATAAAGTATAAAAACTGAACACTGAAAACCACAAACACGGCTAAGAGATAATCAATGATACGAATAAATGGAAACATTCCATGAGTATGAATCAGAAGACTAAATACTGTTAAGCTGTGATTCTCCCCAAATCAATATACAGATTGAACACAATCCAGTAAAAATTCCAGCAAATATTTTTGGAGTAACCAATGAGCTGACACTAAAATTTACATAGGAACATAAAGGATCTAGAATAGACAATGAAAGCCACAAAACCAGAGGAGTAACACGATCTAATTTCAAAACTTATTATAAATTACAACAATGAAGATAAAGTGGTTGTGGCAAAAAGACAGACATGAAGATTAATAGAATAGAAGTGAGAGGCAGGGATCCCTGGGTGGCGCAGCGGTTTGGCGCCTGCCTTTGGCCCAGGGCGCGATCCTGGAGACCCGGAATCGAATCCCACGTCAGGCTCCCGGTGCATGGAGCCTGCTTCTCGCTCTGCCTCTCTCTCTCTCTCCCTCTCTCTCTCTCTCTCCCTCTGTGACTATCATGAATAAATAAATAAAATCTTAAAAAAAAAAAAAAAAAAAGAAGTGAGAGGCAGAAACAAACCCTAACATTTATGGTCAACCAATTTCTTATAAAAGTGCCAAGACTATCTTAAGCAGGGAATAGTTGGGATGCCTGAGTGGCTCAGCAGTTGAGTGTCTGCCTTTGGCTTGGGGCGTGGTCCTGAAGTCCCGGGATAGAGTCTCACATTGGGCTCCCCACAGGGAGCCTGCTTCTCCCTCTGTCTGTGTCACTGCCCCCTCTGTGTGTGTTTCTCTTGAATAAATAGACTCTTAAAAAAAAAAAAAAAAGTAGGGAAGGGTGGTCTTTTCATCAAATGGTGCTGGATAAAGTGAATATCACACACACAAAAAAAATCTTAGACCTATATCTCAGACCATAGCCATCAACTCAACTATGACCTTTAATGCTTCAGTTACAAAACTTCTAGAAAACACAGAAGAAAAATCTAAGTGACTTCAAAGAGTTCTTAGATAAAACTCCAAAAGCACAATGCATGAACAACAAAAAATTTGATAAACTGGATTTCGTTAAAATTTTAAAATTTTGCATTTCAAAAGACACCACTAAGGCAAAAAACAAGAGGCAAACTAACTAGGAGAAGATACTGCAAATTATATACTTGATCAGGGACATGTACCAAGAATATATAAAGAATTCTTAAAAAAAAAAAAAAAATTAAAAAAAAAATTCTTACAACTCAATGATGAAATGACAACCTAATTCGCAAGGGGCAAAAAAATGAGTAGACATTCACCAAAGAAGATATATGAATGATGCATAAACATATGAAATGCTCAGCATTATTAGTTACAAGGAAAATGCAAATTAAAGCCACAATGAGATACTTCTCACCACCCACTAGAATGGATATAATCAAAAGGCCAGGGGATTCCTGGGTGGCTCAGTGGTTTAGAGCCTGCCTTCGGCCCAGGGCATGATCCTGGAGTCCTGGGATCGAGTTCTGCATCAGGCTCTCTATATGGAGCCTGCTTCTCCCTCTGCCTATGTCTCTGCCTCTCTCTCTCTCTCTCACTCTGTGTCTCTCATGAATAAATAAATAAAATCTTAAAAAAAAAAAAAAAGATATACTCAAAAGGACAGGTAACACCAAGTGTGGACAAGGATATGGAGAAACTGGAACCTGTGAAATGGTACAACCGCTTTACAAAAACAGTTTAGCAGTTTCTTAAAAAGGCAAACATAAACTTACCATGTGACCCAGCAATTCCACTCCTACTAATCTACCCAAGAGAAATGGAAACATGTCCACACAAAGACATGTATGGTAATGTTTGCAGCAACATCATTCATAAAAGCAAAAAAAAAAAAAAAAAAAAAAAAAAAAAAGAAAACAGAAACAAGACAAATGCTCAACAAAGTGGCACACTGTACAACAGAACAGGACTCAGGAATAGGAATGACCTCCGGATGCACAAACAACATGAATGAGCCTCAAAAACACATTAACTGAAATAAGCCAGACACAAAATATGATATGTTGTAGGACTCCACTTATAGGAAATATCTAGAGAAGACAAATCTATAGACAGAAAGCAGATCACTGGTTTCCTGGAGCTGGGAGGAGGGAGCCAGAACAAACTGTAAATCAGTAGGAGGGAGACTTTTGGGATTATAGAACATTCTAAAATGGGGTATGTGGTAATGATTGCACAAGTCTATAAATTCACTAAAAACCACTGAATTATATACTTCCTGTGGGTGCATTTTATGGTATTTAAATTACACTTCTATAAAGCTATTCAAAAATTACAACAAAATTTTATTGGAGAGTCACTACCATCGATGTAAAATGCAACTGAACCCGGGACCCTAAAAAGACTACAATGGATATAAAAACTGAACACATCACTTAAAAAAAAAAAAAAAAAAAAGTCACAGCCCAATGGGATGGGAAGGACTCAACTGTGTATGCCAGTTCACTTAGTATTCCTCAGAGGGGCAACAGCGTAGAGCCCCATCCCATACCCTACACCAAATAAAATTTCAGATGACCTGAAGGTAATGAGGACGAAAGTAAAAGCAGGACAAAGCAAAAGAAGGATTATAGGCGAACACCATGCTGATGTTAGGTAGGGGAAAATACATGAAGACAACTTAAAAAATCAGTTAAAAACCACTTATAACTAATCAGAAATGGGCCAATGACTCAAAGTGTTCATAGAAGAAATCAAAATGGTTAGTTAATACTTGAACAAAATGCTCTACTTTAATAGCAAATAAAGAAATGTCCATGAAAATTCCCTTTTGAAAACCTTATGGAGGTGGCAAGGCTTTCGAGGCACTGAAGAAAGCCTTTTAAGACACTCTTGCCCCAACTGAAGGGGAAGTGACAGAGAACACCCAACTGAATGCTAAGGATGGAGATACAGCCTGCAGATAGAAACTGCTCCTATCCTTCCCAAGGACGCAATCTAGAACTAGAACAGAGAGAGGAAACAGGTTCTTCAGTACAGCTCTGTCAACGGAGAAATAGCCCCTTAATATGGCATAGTTAAATGATTTAGAGAGTTCACATAACAAACGCAACTATTTACAATGTTCCAAAGAACAGAATATAATGGGCAAACATGTACATGATCTAATGATCACAACTTCACATTGACCTTTCTAGAGGGGAGGGCTTCAAACTGAGTACTTGAAAGAGCTAGTATAGCTGAGGATGGACAGCTTTAAATTCTATTTAAATAGATTAATTTAAGATCGAGGAGTCACATGTGGCTAGAGGCTTCTATACTGGACAGTGCAGCTCTGAAGCACCCAATTTCAACCAGGACTGGGGACCTTGGCTGCCCCATGCCTGCTTCCTGCCCCATATGACATCTACCCAGAGCAGGAGAGGATCACAGTGCAAAAGGGTGACAGGTTCTCAAGGTGTGGAAGTTACCACACTGAGAGCCACAATGGTCAGGAAATGGGACTCTTACCTCCTCCTCTTCTTCTGAGCCACTTTCTTCACTATCAGATCTTGGAGCTACTTCATATCTAGAAAAAATATTAATGTTTTAATACACACTTCACCAGAACCCAAAGGATTTACTTTCCTTAGTGCATTGGACTGCTTCTAAATGAAGGCAAAAATCACTTCTTGCTGCCAGAGCCCCCAGAACAAGCCAACTCAGGACTCTGGCTATGTCTGGAAATGAAACCCAACTCACCCCGGGTTCATCTCAAGCCAGGCCTCTAGCTGCCCTGCTTTGGGGGCGTCTGTGCCCGTGAGGATCTTCCCACTCTCCACATGGATCACTTTCACCGGCAGGTCACTCATTTGGCTGGTCTCATCCAGAGGCTGAAAAAGAGTCACATGTGTAACTTGAGGTTCTGTGGCTTCCTACCTCAGGGTTCTGCTAACTACAGCCAACTTGGGAAGTTCCCTCCCAACTCCACACCCAGAACATGGCACAAAACATGCCCAGTGGTTGTGAAAATGGGTTAATGACATTAACAATAACAACAAAAGTTACCGATAAATTAATAATCCAGTAATCATATACAATCTATTGATCACAGATTTTTTTTTCAAGGTATTTCATTTTCATATAGATATTATGCTTGCATAGTTCAAACTTCACAAGAATACAGAGTAGGGATGCTCCCTCCACCCTATCTGATGGTTTCTCTGCATACGTGCCTACCAATATCTGATTCTCACGCAGCCTAGCAGATCAACTCCATGCATAAGAAACAAGGACTGGGCTCTCCTTGTATAAACAAATGTTTATACACAAACTTGTTTATACACAAATGACTATATGATGCATTCTTCTGGCTCTTGGTTTTTCCCATTGATATTATATTTGTAAACTTCTTTAAAGGTCCTCATTCTTTTCTGTTAAACAGCTAACTAGAATATTTGAAAAACAAAACAACTAACTTTCTCTTAGCAAATATGGAATTTCTCAATTTCTCATTTTGAGATGCTAACATTGGAAGAACATTCCCTCTTCCATTAGCTCACTCAGATTTCCTGGAGAAAACCTCCAGAATGGAAAAAAAAAAAAAAAAAAAGAAAGAAAGAAAGAAAGAAAAAAAAGAAAACCTCCAAAAAAAAAAAAAAAAAGAAAACCTCCAGAATGAGGATGAAGTTCTTGGTTTATACCCTTGTTTGCATCTTCCAAGAACTTCTACCATCCCCTGGCCCCCCTTAAAGTGCCACATTCACTGTCAATATTGCCTACACTGTAGAGATTAGTCTCCATGCAATCAGATAATCTGTCAAAGCTGCCCACCAAGGAAGTTAACAGCAACCATGTGCCACGCAAACAGGCTCTGCAAACTGCCTCCATGGGCCCCAACTAGTGGACTTTTACCCTCAAGTGCTCCCTGGGAGTGGCTAACATGCTGATAGTTGTACTCTCCCTACACTCAAATTCCGATTCAAAAGGACAGAGCTTTTTAAAAAGCTCTTAGATGATTCAGAGGTGCCAAGGCTGAGAATCACTGGCTGAGATCAAGCACAGTTCACAGCCACCACAAAGTGATGCTGAGGCTTTCTACTATAACAAAATGCCAGCCCACACTTATAAAAATATAAAGTAAAATCTCATGAGGAACCTGGCTGGCTCAGTCAGTAGAGCCTGAGAATCTCAATATCAGGGTTGTGAGTTCAAGCCCCACACTCAACATAGAACCCACTTAAAAGATAAATTAATAAAATAAAATTTCATGAAATAAATATGTATTTAAGTTAATCACTGGTCATTCAGCTTAGGAATCTGGCCTACAGGAAAAAGTGTGCATCTGCTATGGGCTGACTTCTGTCTCCCCCAAATTCAAATGCTGAAGCTCCAACTTTCCAATGTGGCTATCTGTGGAGATGAAGCCTTTGGAGGGTAATGAAGGTTAGCTGAGGTCACAAGGGTGGGGCCCTCAGGATGGTATAGTACCCTCGTAAAAGACAGCAAAGCTTGCTCTTTGGGGATACAGCGAGACAGCAGTCATCTATAAGCCAGGAAGAGACCCCTCACAAGGAACTGACCTTGCTGCACTGTAGTCTTGGATTTATAGCCTCTAGAACTCTGAGAACAAAAATATGTTATTGAAGCCACTCCAGCCATGCTGGTTTGTTCCGGCAGGCTGGGAGAGAATGTGGAAAGGTAATGTACTAGGAGGCTCATACAACAACGTGTGCAACAGGAAAAAAGGAACAAGGGAGAGGCATGTGGTGGTGCATCAGAGCCAAGCAGCACAGGATCTTCATCGCAGCTACAAATGTGAAGCAACCTAAATGACTATCAGTCTGAATGCAGAAAGGGATTCCAATATATCGGACACTATAAAATTAAAATAGAATTAATAGACCGATTTGGAAAGATATTCTGCTGAATGTAAAGAGTCTAGCTATGTCTAGATTGCCCCAAATGGTCTTAAAACAATACAAAAAGGATGTAGGCATAAACATTCCTGGAAGTACAGATAAGACATCAACCAGGGATCAACATGCAGGCCTGCGAGAAGGGCAGATGCCATGGGGGCTTTTGCTTTTCATCATACTGTTTAAATATTTTCTCCAAGAAATACTACATTTTGGTGACACTGGAAAGAATAAGGTAAGTGTATGTGAGCCAACGTGGGAAGATGTCAGAGATACAATGCAAGGCTAGAAAAAGAAAACCATCTGGTGGCACATACATAGAAAAGGCCCCAGAGCAAACACCCCAACGGTTATTCACAGTTTTCTTCTGGGTGGTGGGAGTGAGGAGGGGGTGAGGGAGGTGGGAAAGGAAACACCACTTATTTACACCCCTCTCTTTTATACATCTTTCCTCCAAATGAGTGTACTGAGTAAGACGGTGGCTCTCAGGAGGCGGGTAGGGATGTGGGAGGAAAAAAACTATGTGTGGAGACAGCAACCACTCTCTGGGCATGCTACTTTGTATAGTTCTGACTTTTCAAACCAGGCTGATAAGGTTTCACATATGAAATACATACATGATGAGTAAATAAAAACAAGGACAGGGGAAACCACAGTAATGTGGGCACAGGGGAGAACTAATCCAAGCAACTTTTAAATGTAATACTTGGAGCACATAATTTCAGGCTGAGTAACTCCAAACACACACTAAACTCTAGCTAGGAGGCCTTCTTTGGCAGAGGAGTACGAGTTAACAATTCTGAATGTATTTCCTAGAATTTCCTGGAATTGAGCAAATAAGGAAATATACCATAGCTATATACCATAGCTAAGGGGAGCCAGGTTTCAGGCTGTTATAATAAAGAAAGAGGCAAAGATAGAAATAACCCTACGGTAGTGGATTAGATGCAGAGATATCCATGTGAACTTAAGGTTCTGAATATATATAATGGTAATGCAAATATGTATGCCATTTCCTAGATCTATTTGCCAAGAGGGCCTAGAAACAATGACACTCTATATCAATAGTCACAATCAAAGAGAGATCTTGTGGCCACCTGGCTGGCTCAGTGAATAGAGTACATGATTCTTGATCTCACGGTTGTGAGTTCAAGCCCGATGCTGAATGTTGAGCTTGCTTACTAACTTACTAAATAGAGACAGAAAGAGACAGAGAAAGAAATTGGTCTCTAAATAATGGTTGGGAAAGCAGAGGATGAGCTTGGGCCATTTGGTGTGCAAGGGAGTAAGGGAGCCCTCAGAGGATGCATGAGCCAATTGGAAGGGCCTCTTACTGGCCCAAATTGGAATAATCTGAATATCAAAATAATGACCGTAAAGGATTAAACTAAATGAGAATCCTGTAAGTTGGTACCCAGGGTTGGCAAACCATGCTCCATGGGCCAAAGAGGAAAAAAGAAAGAGCTTTTCCTTCCTACAGAAACCCATCTAACAAATGCTGAGGAAGGGACGTCTGGGTGGCTCAGCAGTTGAGTGTCTGCTTTTGGCTCAGGGCGTGATCCCGGTCTGGGGATCAAGTCCCACATTGGGCTTCCTGCAGGGAGCCTGTTTCTCCCTGTGTCTCTGCCTCTCTGAATTTCATGATTAAAGAAATCACATTGTTAGGGAAGGGCAGGCTGGAGTGGGGAATCACCATTTTGTACCCAACACGCCAAAAACTGATATTGGGAGAAACCAATTAATAGATGAAGAAACTAGTGGATGGAAATCTGAGAACGTAAAATATGTTTAAAGAGCCTTGAGCATCTCTCCACAAGGTATTTAATAATTATAAAAGGAAAAGTAGGAACTTTTCATCACAAATGTCTTGGCAGACAGCAAGGAATAATGGTCAATATCACCAGTGACTGAAGACATCTATGCCATGCACTCCTGAGGTGACCCATGGAGGACACGGCGTCACTCTGGGCTCTACCTGCCAGGAACACATGACCTGAATCTAATCATAAAGAAACAGCAACTCAAACCCAAATTAAAGGCCCTGTAGGAAATACTTGGCTTGTGCTCTTCAGAAATGCCAAGGTCAGAAAAAGCTAAAAGGAAGTGAGGAGCCGTTCAGGATCAAAGGACTAGAAGGACCACCACTGAATGCGATGCATGGCCACACCTTAGCAAATGTTGGGGACGAGATCACGGTATTACTACAGCCGTGTTTGTTTCTGCTTGGTGATCACTGCACAGTTACCAAATAGGACCTTATTTTTAGGAAACACACTGAAGTGCATGGAAGGAAAGGGTCTTCATGTCTGCATCTGATTCTAAGATAGTTTAGGAAAAAAATGTGTGAGAAAATGGGGAACCCAGGTGAGGAAGAGGCAGGAATTCTTTGTCCTGCAATTATGTTAGAGTGAAACTAAAAAATAACAGCATGTACAAAAGAGAGAAGTCTGGAAGGAAACATGCCCAGGAACTGACAATCTACCCTCTTGGGAGTGGACTGAGAAGGGGTGGGATGTGGCAAGGGACATAAGTGGATTCTTCCCATTGTCATAGACAGTGCTGGTGATTTGAAAAGGAAAAAAAAAAAAAAAAAAAAAGTTAAAGGATGCAATAGATCTAAGCTCCCAAGGTTGGGCTGGCCCTTCATGAAAAGAAACTCCTGATTCCTTACCTCGCCATCAGGTCCGATTGCAGGCGTCTGTCCTTCTGCATTTTCTGCCTTCTGGAAGCAAAGAGAGACATGGTCACTTCCTGAATGGGGAGGTTAGGCACACATGCCAAGACAGCTGCTCCAGCCCCACCCAGGGCCAGGCACACGGCCAGGTCCCAGCACACCTTCTTTTTCTTTTTCTTCTTTTTCTCCTTGGCGACCTGGGCAGCCTTGTGCTGCCGCACCAGCTCCGTGAGGTTAGCCACATACTCATCTGTCTGCTGTAAGAGGTAGGCCAAGCGCTTGTCCTTCTTCTGGTCGATGAGCTTGCGGTACCCCTCCTCATCTTCAGCCTGCAGAAGGGTGAGGTTATGGTGCTTGCTTGCAAGAGACAGGTGCTCGTCCATTAGCGCCCCAGGCAGGGACCCCAGAGTCAAGAAGCCCACCGGGGGCTGTTGTTAACCAACAACCAGACCCTCACTAAGGGAGTGGTTAGCTTACACCAGAGCCGTGCTGTATGTACACACTTCACATAGCTGTCAACTTCTTAAGTATTTCCTCAACCCCATTTCCAGGGAAGACCCCAAGGGGGCCTGCTGGGCATACATGCCTTTGCCAGAAGTCTTTTGAAAAGGCCAACAGCCAAGTCCTGGACCCTCTGTCCAAAAACACACCCCAAATCCAACAAATCCAAGCACTGCTCTCCGGTCCGGGCCAGATTACTCTCACAGACCCATAAGCAGGCCCCTCCTGACTTTCTAATAATCAATCAGATCATGTCACCCCAGCTTACACCCTCCTGTGGCTCTCCCCTTCCCCCCGGTATACAGAATTAAATCTAAGCCTTCCTCATGGCCTACAAGGCCCCCTTGACTGCCCTAGGACTCTGCCCTTGCTCATGTCCTCCCCGCACCATTCCAGGAGCACCTGCTATGCCTCACACTTGGTGTTCTGTTACCTGAAGCTCTTACCCTTGCTTCATACAGTCGCCCTCTATCCCTGGGAGACACCTCAGGGAGACATGCTCACCCTTCCCATAAAACCCCCATCAACCCCCATTCCCTCATCCTGCTTCATTCTCTCTGGTGTACTTCCCACCACCTAAAATCACCTTGTTTGTTCAGCCTGGGCATCTGTCTCCCTAGGGCCAGCAGGAGTGGCTGTGAGGGGAGAGACCGCATGCTTCTCCGTGCTGCCGTGGCCACATACATGCACCAGTGCCTGTCAGTATCTGCCCAGCTAGAGAATCCCCCCAAACAGCCAGACACAGAGAGTGGGGAGGAAGGACAGGGATCACATCATCCGTCACGAGGAAGGACAGGGATCACATCATCCGTCACTATCCCGACCTGGAGTATACGCCCCCTCCATTTTCTGGAGAGAACACAAGAGCAGCCAGCTAACCAGCCTAAGGTTTTTGCGATCACTGATGGAACGAACAGGCAAAGGTCTCAGGCCAGGTCTTCTGGATTCCCAAACCCAAGTCCTTTCTTTCTCTCTGTCCCACCTCTAACTCTTAAACCTCAGCATAACACTGGGCAATCAATCCCTGGTGCCTGCCATACCCAAAGCACCCTTGACCAGACACAAAGGCACATGATGTCACGGAGGCAGAAATTTACCATGAGTCTCCGCATTCTCTCTTTCTCAATTCTTTCATTTTCCTTCTTCTGTTCCCTCTCCGTGTTGGCGTGGTACGTGGCCACCGCCTTCGTGAGTTTCTGGATTTTGCCTGTGACCGATCTGTGATATTCTTTGAAATCCTTGGCATGCTGCAGAATGCTGTTGAGGTATTCCTGCAGGGATATATACAAAAGAGAGAACTGGCTACTCCCCAGGGATTGCTGTAGCATTGGTGCAAAGGAAGCAAAGCTTTAAAAAGGCAGCTTGTTTAAAACCAAGATGACGGGGGATCCCCGGGTGACTCAGTGGTTTAGCGCCACCTTTGGCCCAGGGTGTGATCCTGGAGACCCAGGATCGAGTCCCGCATCAGGCTCCCTGCATGGAGCCTACTTCTCCCTCTGCCTGTCTCTCTCTCATGAATAAATAAATTAAAATCTTAAAAAAAAAAAAAAACAAGATGACGTAATCAAAACAGTATGACAAGGACACTGTCTGCCTCTGAGGTTCGGCGTTCTCTGTATCAGGAAAACCCAAGGCTGGGGACTATGGTGAATAGACAGGGCTATCCGCTTCACTGAAACAATCTGGCAGTAACCACTTTAAAACGCTCTTCCCCTCCAAACAAGTTATTCTACTGCCAGGAATTCCCTTTAAGGAAAGGGGCAGATATTGGCCAAAAAAAATCAAGTTCAAGAATGCCTATTCTAGTATTATTTCTAACACTGCAAGGTTAAGAATATGCAACACGTGACCAAACGGGGAAACGGTTACAGAAGTTACTAGATGTGAACACAGAGAAGGAATCCAACGTAGATGCTGAATGTCATTCTTCCATAACACTTAAAAACAAGCCAGTGGGTGTATAGATTTGTTTAAAGAAAGCTATTTAACTTTTGAATACTCTGCGTACAGAAAACCAACATGAGTGATGCATACCAAAATGTAAACAACAGTGGTCAACGCTGAGTATTGACTTTAATTTTTAAACTCTACCAGTACTAGATACTGACTAGAGGAGAGCTTTGGGAAATAGAAATGAGCAAACAAACCAAATCATCCTGGATCCTACTCCAGTAGATATTTGGTCTTCCTGACTGACCTTAGAATTGGTAAGTCAGATCACACTAATGGCTCCCACCTTACTCAAAGCAAAGGCTGCAACTGTCCCCTCAGTCCAGATGCTCTGCCTGTCACCTCTCTGTCCTTCCCTCATCCCATTCACTCACTGGCTCCCTCCACTCTAGCCACAATAGGATCCCTGCTGGTCATGGAACACACAGCACATTCCAGCCACCAGGGCCTTTGCAGCTTCCCCTCAATCTGCAAAGCTCATTGCCCTTGGGTCTTTGTGGCTCCCTCCCTCAGGTCTCTGCTCAGATGCTGCCTTCTCAGAGAACTCCCCCAACCATGCTGTGTAAACAGCCCCTCCATCACTCCCCATCCCTGCTTTACATCTCCTTACACCTTGTTACCTCCCAACATGGCATATGTGATTATGGCCTGTCCTCCCACTGCCATTTGGTTACGTCCACTAACATATTCTCTCAGTGCCTAGAATAACTGTTATGATGAATAGAAGATAGCATACTTAGATGCAAACCAAACAAGACACAGCAGCGTGCAAGCTCTGGCAACCCAGGCACACGGGCTGGGGCTCATGGTTGAGCGGGGACGCACCTGGTGCTTCTGCCGGCGCTTGCGCTCCTGCTCAATCTTCTGCTGCTTCTCCAGCTTCTCGGTGATGCGGGCCTCACGCAAGGACTGCCGCTTGCTGCGCTTGTAGGCCTTGGCATTGAGGGCCGTCTCGAGGGCCGTGTCCCTCCTCATGCACACCACCACTTCCTGTCGTAGCTTCACGAAGGAAGAAAAGATGTGCACAGCTTTGTCAGTCACACATAATCACATAGCTCAAGCTACACAGAATGCTGCTCCTTCCAGAAGGATCTGTTCTAAATGCTGTCTGATGAGTGCTCATGGACAGCGCAAGCATGGGTCAGATGACTGTTTCTGGAAACCCAGCAGATGGTTCTCTCCTACCTTCAGGTCTCCAACTTTGCCTCCAGTCAACTACACACAAAATATTTCTAGTGGGTCATTCAAAGGTACAGAACCCTCAAAAAAAGACCCACTAAAGTCTCCTGTTTCAAACTGGCAACTAGTACCTTAGGGAAGACCCTGAGTTACTCATCCTGGGAACAGCTGATATCCCACCACCATGTAGGATATGGACGGGAGAAGGGGACAGCCAGCCAACAAGGATGTGAGGGCACTGCTGCCTTTAATGGTCAAGGCACATTTAACTGCCTGGAAAGCAGCTCTTGGAACCCAAGCATCCATGTTGGCAGAAAAGGTCTTCTCCTCCAGCCTATGCCCACCTGCCTCTGGAAGTTCAGCAGCCTGAGGGCCTTGAGCTCAATGGTCGCTTTGGTTCGCAAATCCCCGGCCAGGGACCCGGGAAGGTTTTCAAGTTCCTGAATTCGGTGGGCGATTCGAGCCTGCAGCCTGGGTTGCAAAGACAGAAGAAAGGAAAGGTGATGAGAGCTCGACTATTCACGGGAGCCCACCTGTTCCCTTTAAAGGTGGAGCCTCGGGGATCCCTGGGTGGCTCAGTGGTTTAGCGCCTGCCTTTGGCCCAGGGCGCGATCCTGGAGTCCCGGGATCGAGTCCCACGTCAGGCTCCTGGCATGGAGCCTGCTTCTCCCTCCTCCTGTGTCTCTGCCTCTCTCTCTCTCTATGTCTATCATAAATAATAAGTAAATAAATATTTTATAAATAAATGAATGAATGAATGAATGAATAAATAAATAAATAAAGTAAAAAAAAAATAAAGGTGGAGCCTCAGGAGAATTCATCCCTCAAGGAAAGCAGATCCTGGTCATGAGAAGGGGAAATGCCTCAGAAAAGGAAGCCAGCCACAACACAGAATACAAAAAGTGGAGGGCAGGCACAGCAAACCCAAACCTGATAGGGTACAGCTGCCTTAGGACCCGTCAGCAGCCAGAGCTGGCTAGGGAGTCAGGTGGACCAGCCTCTTCACTCCAGCCCTGGGACTCTACTCAGCCTGAGGAGACCCCACAGAGCAGCCCTAAAGGCTTGGCCTAAAGTTCAAACGAGATAATCCCCCTTCTTGATGTTTCATGTGTATTTATTAAATACCTACTATGTGCCAGGGACTGATCCAGATGTTGAGCCTTAGCACTAAACAAGACTAACAGGGCTATTTGTTATTCTTATTAAGCTCACAGACCTATCAACACGAAAGGCCAGAAAGGAGTTAAAAAAAATTAAATATCCACATTAAGGCAGCCCGGGTAGCTCAACGGTTTGGTGCCACCTTCAGCCCAGGGTGTGATCCTGGAGGCCACAGATCAAGTCCCACGTTGGGCTCCCTGCATGGAGCCTGCTTGTCTCTCTGCCTGTGTCTCTGCCTCTCTCTCTCTCTCTGTGTCTCTCATGAATAAATAAAGTCTTAAAAAAAAAAAAAAAATATATATATATATATATATATATATATCTACATTAATTGTAAAGAGTGCCGAGTACTCTGAGAGGGGGGCTGGAAGTAAGGGGGGTGGGCAGGGATTCTATGACCAGGTGACCTCAACAACTGGTCCTAAATTAGCCAAGGAGTCATGCACAGCCTGTGCAAAACCCAGGGGGCAGAAATGAGACTAACTTGCTCAATAGAAAAAGAGGAACAGGGCAAGTGGTGTAGGCAAGGACAGAGCCTTGGGCAGGGGCTAAACAAAAAGGTGCATACTCGCTGGGCAATGGGACACCATAGGCAGATTTGAACCCAGGGAACAGATGCAATGGAAGTTAATTATAAAAAGAGATTTCAAACTGCCATGGGGGAAACAGACTGCACAAGAGATGGGGAGAGCAAGGAGGCCAGCTAGGAAGTGTAGACCAGGTGGCAGGGTCCACAGTGTGGAGAAGGCCACTGGTTTCTGGGATGTGGGAGGGGACCTGAGATAAGGACATGGGGGATGAGGGAGGGCGAGAAACAGTCAAGGGGTGGCAGTGTCTGGCCCAATGAGCTGCTGTTGGGTACATGGAGTAGAGACGGTAGGGAAATATGGGGGACAGGAAGACATCTGGAAAGGCCATGTTAAAGCTGTCCAAATGGAGCTGGAGCTCCAGAGCACATCCCAGCTGGGCGAGGCACTTTGGAGACTGCCATTAGACAAAGATTTACTGATACACCTGGGGATTGGAGTGAACAAGGCACAGCCCCTCATGCATGGAGGCCAGCCCTGAACAAGTTATCAACGCAATGAAGAAACGGGGGAGGGCAAGGTGCTCAGGGGGCGAACCTGAGGTGCCTCAGGCATATGGGCTAGAGTGATACTGGTGCACCGTGTGCCCAGTTACCTTCCCCAGCACCTGGCACCCAGAAGCCCTTGGCAAAGCAGCCAGCAACTAGTGATTTCTGAGGAGCGCCCTCCACAAAGCTTTGACAGGTTGCTTTTTGAGAGCTGATGAGCTAAAAGTTAGCAGGGAGAAACAAGCACTTCCATGCCAATATCCATCTGTACGACCTCTACAGAGGACAGTTTTTACAGAATCTAGGAAATTTCCCTGTATATGTCCCCTATAATCAAGCAATGGCACTTTTAGAGATTTATGCTGATGCATGCACATGAGACAAGAAAGATAAGCAAATGTGTTTATTCCAGGATTGTTTTAACAGAAGATTAGGGGGAAAAAAATTAGAAACCACCTGACATCCCTTCAGCCAGAGTACTGGCTAAATAAACTACGGTACGGTCACCGGACAGAATCCTATGCATCCAAAAAATGGAAAAGCTCATTTTGTACAAACGGGATAATCTACGCTATGTCGCTATGGGAGAAGCAGTGTGCACGTCATGCGATACTTGGGTACCGTGTGCCTACTTGTTTCTGTCTGCCTATACACACACAGTATTTCTGTGGAAGGGTACATAGTCACAGAGAACTAGGCAACTGGTGACAGATTTCTGGTCACAAACCTCACCTGCCTCTAGCACTATGAGTCAAAGCGACAGGGCTGACCTGGGTGAGGGGCAGCAACCCCAAGTGGCCCCAGGCAGCAGGGCACTCACCTGTACTCCCGCTCCTGCAGGATCTCCACAGGGTCCAGGCCCCGCGGCTTCTGGATGGGGGTGATGCGGCTCTGCTTCTGGTGCAACGGCACCATGGGGGCAGGCTGGGCAGGCTGTCCTGGTGACTGCGTCTGGGGTGGCATCACCGGGGAGGCAGCGGGCGGGACAGCGGGGGGCGCAGGTGAAGGGCGGCCTGTTGGCTGTGGGGGGATCAGCTTCTGAGGTGTGCTCGTGGGGGCAGCAGCATTCGCCATGGGTCCTGGGTGGGGGTGAGGGAGAGGAGGCAAAGGCACAGCTTTGAATTCTGGCTCAACTCTGGGGGTAAGTGAAGAGCCTGCTGGGTGCTCACAGCCCTGGAACAAACTCATCCCCAAGGCTGATGGAGGCCTGCATAGGCTGACACAGGGCTTCTCACTCAGGGCTCCCTGAGGGGTCTTCCCTCCCTCCTGCCTCCTCTGGATCTCAGCAGACATGCTCCTTTCCGAAGCCACCCCTGCCTAAGCACCGCTCCCAGGAGTAGCAGCTTCCAGACTTGCATCCGGTGCCCAAGGAATCCTATTTAAGCCATAAGCTCTCCAGTGCCTATCACTAAACCTCAGGCCACAGGGGGACAAGGAATAAGTCTGTTTTGTCCATGCTTCATCCCCAGAAGTGACCCTCCAATACCTCCAGATGACTATGTTTTACACAGAAGAGAGGCTGCACACAGAAGAAACAGAGCCCTGAGCCAACCTGTCACTGTTACCCCTCCCTGCCTGCCCCCCACAGCATGGAGGAGGGGGGTATTCTCAGGAGGCAAGGGGATCAGACACGACACCAGGCTTGGAGGCACGACATCCTGGAGGATAGGATCTGTGGTTGCAGCAGTGCCTCTCCACAGCCTCTCACTAGAGTCATCCAGTGGACTGTTCACTAGGACCCTCCTCTCCTTGGTAAGGAGACTAGGATTACCTCAACCCACAGAACAAACTGGGGCAGGAATCATGCACTAGAACCAAACCTAACCCTTTGTGAACTGACCAGAGACAGTTAAGACCAGAGACAGATAAGACCCAACAAAGGCAGAGAGAAGTGAGGACTTGCCCTTGGCCCCCTCTCTCTGAGCAGGCTCATCTGGGGCTGCAGGGTACAAGCTCATGACGGCAGCCAGGGAACAGGCACATCACCAAGAGAGAGGGAACTTACCTTCAGGCCAAGGCTTGGGAGGCCCTCCGGGGGGCTGACCTGGCATCCCAGGGGGCACGCCTGAGGGTCCTGGGGGGGGCATGTTAGGCCCTCCCATCCCTACAGAGGGAGAAACAAGCAAGAGGATAAAAGGCACCCTGTATTTATGCCTGCAACCACCCCCACAGGCAGGCCTGGCTCCAGGGGACACATCCAACAACAAGCCCCTCAGTGTGGGCAGGGGGCAGGGGAGCAGGGAGGCAGCTGGAGAAACAACATTTATTACAAAAGCAGCCCTGCTCCCTGAGCACTGCTGACCCCATGCAGTCTCCGGGGAATGCCCGTGGGCAACAGAGCCCAGGTCTGCTGACATCACTGCCCATGTTCTGGTCAGTTTGCTCTGAGTCCCCTCCCTACCCCAAGCACTGTGGACAGCGGGCCTTACCGTGAGGCCTGCTATAATTTGGAGGTGCTGGTCCTGGACCCGGGCCAGGGCCGGGGCCGGGGCCAGGGCCAGGTCCTGTTGCGGACACAGAGGGTGGAGGTAGTGTTGGCATCTGCTGCTGCATCCCAGGCATCGGCCGCTTTCCCTGCACTGCCATCTGCAGGTGGTCGGGGAGGGGCTGCCCCCTGGCCAGCATCTTGTAGGCCATGATCTGGGCTCTGAGCTGATGCAGCTGGTTCTGGTTAAATGGAGTCGGGCCCCGGTTCTGTTGTCCCAAAGCCTGGGGATCGGCACCATCCAGTGGGGCTCCTCCTGGCCCAGAGGACATCTGTGGGCCTGAGGACGGGCCACTGGCTGGAACCGGACTGGAGGCATGCTCGGAGCCGCCCAGGGGGGAAGGGTAACCTGTGAAGCAATGTGGATCCAAGTGGTCACTCAGCAGCACACATCCTATGATTTCTAAGGCAAAGAGAGTAACCTTTCAGCTGTGCTTACACCAGCTCCTATCCCAAGACAGGGGGCGGCCAAATGACTTTATTCTCATGATGCAAACAAGGAGTACCCAGAGAGAGGACACATGCTGGCAGCCTGACCAGTGGTCTGCACAACTGGTTTAGTTTGGTTCAGCTTTCAGCAAGTTGCTTGCTGATGGTCAATGCTGAGCTGTTACTCAGATCCACGCCTCCCTCAGACCTGCCCTCCTGCCCCTCAGCTTGGATAGACCACCCCCCTCACTTCCAGTAAGTGCAGAGACCCTGGAGGCACTGAGTTTCCCGCCCCAATGACAGGAAGTCATCTACTCCATCACTTTTCAGACTGCCCTGTTCAGAAAAACCACCTGGAAGGCCTGTTAAATTTGAGCTCCCTCTGCCCAGATCCTGTCTCAGTATTCTGAAGTGGGAATCTGTATTTCTAGTACATTCCTGGGTGGCATGGGAGCTGCTGGCCCAAGGAGCCCACCCAGCTCAGCCCCTGTCTAAACTCCAGTGCTGCATATATGGATGCATGCCACCAGTGTTCCCTCTCCTGAGGCTGCTATAAGACAAGTAGGCCCAAAACAGGCACTGGCCAAGTCCAAGCTCAACAGCTGTCTGTGGCAGTCTCCCACAGGGCTAAACTGTCCTGGGTCTACCCTGAATCCACCTGTCTACCCTGAATCCACCTGTGGGAGACCAGGAGACCCAATTAGGAAAATGATGTCAGGACATCCAGGGTTGAGGGGAGGAGCTTAACAAACACAAGGAGAGAAGAATAATGAAACAGTACCTTGGGAGTGCTGGTCCATGGGGCTTGGCGGGGGCCCCATCCCTGCATGGGCCCCTGACCGCATCCCCATTCCCTTCATCTGGTTATAGCGGGGGTCATCCGACATGCCCTTCTCATGCATGGACTCCATTGGCTGTAAGAGGGGTCAATGACAAGGCAAGATCAACAAGAGGGAACAGGAAGAGGCAGCATGCAAAGTGCTACCGAAGAGTTCACTGCCACTGAAAATGTCCGCCCAAGGTCGCCCTGGTAGGTACTGAATCACCAATGTGACCAACCAGTTTAGGTCCAAGCCATGGTCCTGACACCTGCTGGTCTCAAGCAGATGCATGAAGCAATGTCACCTAGGGACTAGTGGCCTGGAAGTGAAGGGAGAGATGGATCAGGGAACCATGAGACAGTTTCAGATGTCCAAAATACCATGAGGAAAAGATGTGAGCTCCTGCATGAGGAGCTGTTTTGGTTGGGACACCAAGCTCTCCACTAATCGTTACAAAGAGACCTGGTGACCACAAATCTTTGGATCAGAAACCCTCTTCCTTGGGAGACTATATATCAAAGGGACAGACAGAAATTTCTGCCTAGAAGTATGATTGCAATACGTTAGGTGTCCTCACTGATCTGCGATCGGCCTCCAGCCTACTAGTTGGGAGGAAAGCTGTTTGTGGTGTGGTTCTGTCCCTCCTAAGAGGCACATCAGACCTCTGTAGATTGATGACACCTATTTTCTCTCCTAAGGCTCATTCCTAAGGGGACATTTTCTAAGACCCTTCCAGGCCACTCTGCTAGGCCCTGATTGGCACAAATATCCTGGTCTCCAGGAACTCAGTCTAAAGGGTGGTCCAGCAAAGTCAACTACAGCTCAGTGTGTACCATAAGAGAAGGAAGAGAGGATGAAGAGAGGGTGCTTGGTGGCGACCACAGGAGCAGCTTCATATGCAGGAAAAGGGTGGGGCCCTCAGGAAGCTGCAATCTCTGCAGGCGAGGGGTGTCTCACTACCATCTGGGTCCTAACACCAAGCAGGACAAATAGCAGCTGTCTTGCAGACCTGTGGAGTATGTGCAAATGACCCCAAGAGGAAGAAACGAGGTGGACAGAGAGGGAAGGAAGCTGTGCTGGAGAAGCCAGACTAAATGGGGGGGGGGGGGGGGGGGTCAAGTCACCAACAGCTTCCCAAGAAGGAAGTGACAAGAAAGATACTATGGACAGAAATGTGCAGGAGATGGAGAGGCAAAAAGGGCCAGAGGGATGAGATGACTCACCACTGACCATCAGATGGTAAGTGACCATCTCTCCGGGACCCTAGGGACCCTACTTCCTCATCACCTACCTCTGATGGACAGGGGGAGATTTAAGTGGAATAGGGTACAAACACATGGACAGCCCCAGAAGGGAGGCTGGAGGGGTCAGCAGAGACCCCTCACCTCTGGGCCGCACAATGTGCATTTTCTATTTTCACACAAAGGGTGTCTTGTGGTCTCTGAGGCTTGAACATGTTACCTTTTCCTTTAGATGCTGATACACCTAAGACATTTCTTTGATTTCCCCAACTACCACCTAAGAACATAGTGAGAAAGGAAAACTATTTGTGTTGAGGTTTTTCTCTCACCTCACTGGCAAAAGCACCCCTGATCAGTTCAAGAAGTCATTCAAACAGTGAGTGGCACCCAAGTGCAGGATTGAGTGCGGATATAGAGCACCCATGGCCTGCTCTGTAAGTTACATGGGTGAGCAGAGCAGCCCAATGCAGGAAACCATGTGACATAAGGAACTTTTAGGGATTTGGACATGTTTATTTATTAACAAGAGGCAACTTTGGAGCAGTGTTACCACATCTCCCATTTGGAATGAAGGGCATGGGAGACACAAAGTAGGGAGGCTGCTGGCTCACAGCAGAAGCCAGGATGTACTGTTTACCCTCCCATCTCTGATCACGTTGACCCAGACCATCAGGGTGGTGGGCCCAGGCTCCCTACCTTGTGCATCTGGTGCATGTTGTCCTGAGGGTACCCTCCAGGCCCCTGGGTCGGGATGGGGTGTCCTGCTGAGGGAGGTCCCGGACTGGGCCCCATCATGCTGTGGGCAGAGCCAGGTGAGGGACCTGGACTAGGGCCCAACATGGCTCCAGGGGAGGGTCCCGGGCCCGGGGAAGGGCCTGGCCGAGGAGTTCCGCCCAGGGGTGGGTCTGGAGTGGACATCTTCACAGGAGCTGCAGACAGTGGTCTCCTGTTAGAAAGAAGTCCTGGTCAGTTTGGGGATCACGGCCATCACTAGGGCACCAGAGCTGGCAAGGGAGGACCACATGTACAGTATTGTGAGAAGCACCCATCTGACAGAGCTGGCACCTTTGACGTGCAACCCCCACCCCCACCCCCACCCAGACCTTCCATCGCCATTCTTCTCACAGAAGAGAATACATCAGGCATACAAAATCATATCAAAGGTCCCCGAGGAAGGGATGGGACTCAGGAGGTGGAAGTCCACGGCCACTGCCCCACTTGGGGTCTCACTTCCCTTGCTATTATTCTGATCACAACAAAAAGAATGAACATCTCAGGGTAGTACAGATACATCCTTCACACCTAGTACTTGCCATCTTCCTATTTACAAGGAAGAGCAAGACTAACACTCAAAGCCTCTGCCGGCAACCGTGTCCAAGTGGGCCTTCATAAATTCAACAAAAACAAATATTCACGGCAAGTGATGCTGGTTTTTTACTTAAGGCAGTGAGACCAAGTTTCTTTTAAAATAAATGAAAGTTGGGGATCCCTGGGTGGCGCAGCGGTTTGGCGCCTGCCTTTGGCCCAGGGCGCGATCCTGGAGACCCGGGATCGAATCCCACATCGGGCTCCCGGTGCATGGAGCCTGCTTCTCCCTCTGCCTGTGTCTCTGCCTCTCTCTCTCACTGTGTGCCTATCATAAATAAAAAAATAAATAAATAAATAAAAATAAAATAAAATAAATGAAAGTTTAAAACATAGATTCATTTAAAGTATTATACAAACAATGGCATTCTGATATCTCAAACAGTTCTACAGCGATATTCACGTGTCTAAAGTTAAATGAATGTTGCCAAAAACTAAAAATTGATACCCAGAGCATCTACAAGATCCAAAAATATACTTAAAAAAAAAAAAAATCTAATGATGATGGTAAATTTTGCTTGCTACCACCGGGCCATGAGCTGGTAAATTTTATACATGCTTTCTATAATAAGGCTTCAATGTTCAGGTAACTCTCAACCTACTGTGTAGTTATATATAGCCTGAAATAAATTCTCTTCAATCTAATAACTTCTTTCATGACGGTGGCATAATAAATACATTTGCAGGGCTGAAATGCAGAAAATGCAAAAAGAACACAGAAACTTAAAATCACCCAGCATCCCACGAGACACAGAGGTGAAATGCTTGCTGCCCTGCAAAGAGCAATAAGCAATCCTGCTCTCCTAACCCCAGCTAGCAGGGCAGGGAAAGGTGCAGAGTAGGAAGAAAGGGTTGGGGGTTGCCTCAGTGGGTTAAGTATCTGCCTTCAGCTCAGGTCACGATCCCAGAGCGCTGGGATCCCTGCTTAGTGGGGAGCCTACTTCTCCCTCTCCCTTTGCTGCTCCTCCTGCTTGTACTTTCTATGTCAAATAGATAAATAAAATCTTAAAAGAAAAAAAAATAGAGCTGAGCAGTGCAGGGTGGGCCCTCTCAGGGTGGAGAGCTGCCCTCCTGTTACTGCTGGGACCCCACCACACTTCACTGTCTCCTTTCTAGACTATTCCACACACAGGCGCGAGTGCGTGCGCACACACACGCACACACACACACACACTCAAACAGTATTACTCAGCACATTCTAGGCAAGCTTTTTTTCTTCATAGAATTATACCCAGGACCATTTTTATCATGTACTTGTCTTCAAAAGGTGAATTCTAGTGGCTCCACTGTGTTCCCTCAATCGACTACATACCAAGTTATTTAAAAGCCTCTCTCTTATTGGCATGTTACAACTGCGGTTTTTGTTTCTGTGGACTTTTTTGGTTTTTGGAGTGACTCTCTGTGTCCCTAAACTTTATTGGGCACTTCTGGTTCTAAGGATAAATTTTGTTAAGAAGTGTAAGAACATTTCTGGGGCGCCTGGGTGGCTCAGTTGGTTGGGCATCTGCCTTCGGGTAGGTCATTATTTCAGGGTCATGGGATTGAGCCCCTGGCTCAGTGGGGACTCTGCCTCGGCATCTCCTCTCAGCTTGTGCTCCCTCTCAGATAAAAAAATAAAAATCTTTTTTTTTTTTTTTAAGATTTTATTTATTCATTCATGAGAGACACAGAGAGAAGAAGAGAGCCTGAGACATAGGCAGAGGGAGAAGCAGGCTCCATGCAGGGAGCCCAATGTGGGACTTGATCCTGGGTCTCCAGCAGCACACCCTGGGCTGAAGGTGGCGCTAAACCGCTGAGCCACCCAGGCTGCCCCTAAATAAAAGCTTAAAAAAAAAAAAAAAAAAAAAAGAGAAGAAGTGTAAGAATATTTTTAATCCTCGTAATTAAATCAAAGGTTTTAATTTGAAAGGTAGGCAAATTTTCCTTGATAACAGATCGGAAAGTCCAAACTTCTTTGTTCCAGTTTTGTGGCTAAATAATCAGAGAAGAGAGGACCAGAAACCTTGGCAGGGCATGGACCAGTGACTAATGCATCAGCCTGACTAAGAACAGACCCAACCACGCAAGGGAGTGCTCCATGTGCTCTGGGCTTTCTGGATTCCCTCCACAGTCCAAGGAGCCTCAATGCTGTACCTTAAATAAATCCTCACAAGAGTGCTACAGGATTGGTATCTGCTCACAATCTCTTCCCCACAAATCCAAAACCCAGTAAGCCTGGGGCAGGGGTCAGGGGTAGAATCGAACTTTTAAAAAATAACTTGGAGACAAATACATTTAGAAGTGGGATGCTCAGCAGTTGAGCGCCTCCCTTCGGTCCAGGGTGTGAACCTGGAGTCCCGGGATTGAGTCCCACATCAGTCAGGCTTCCTGCATGGAGCCTGCTTCTCCCTCTGCCTGTATCTCTGCCTCTCTCTCTCTCTTTCTACGTCTCTCGTGAATAAATAAATAAAATCTTTTTAAAAAATTCATTTAGAGGCAAAACGACCTGATTCCAATGCATGTGCACAGTCACACCTTCTGCTACAGAAAAGAATCCCTCGTTACTTCCAAATGCCACTCTGGTCTCTGCCATGTGAGAGTGATCTGTGTCCCAATCTCCTTTTCAAAAATGCTGATTCTGAAGTCTGAACCTCTGGCTGAACCTCTGGCCTAGGGTTTGTCTAGGACACGACACACCTGTAGTCATACTTCACAGGTGGAGCTGAGTGACATGAAGATAGCCACAGCTTGGTCAAGGAAAATGGCCCCTCAGGGTGCCCCTCTGGCTTCGAGTCCCTGGGCCCCCTGAGAGAGGCCCACAGAGACTGCAGTGAGGTGGCAAGAGGGACAACGGCCCTGAAAATACTCAAGGAATCTTGTGGCTCATGGATGCCTCCTCACCCGAAGGCCTCTATTCTAAGTCACGCCAACTGAAACTGACAGCAAATAAAATCTACACCATCTAGGGAACATCATCTCTTTATCTAAAGGCAGACATGCCAAAGAGCAAGCACTGGGAAGTGTCTTTGGAATGATGGCTCTTATAAAGGTAGTTTGTACTTAATGTCAGTCCTTCTTCCTATCAAAATCCATTGTACCTCTGGAAATTCATTATGTCCACCCACAGCAGCATGAACTTCACCAACAACACAAACAAGGAGCTTGCCAAAGATGTCAGAGGGCATCAAAAAATACTTCTGCGCCAAATAGAGCTACCCTACAACCCAGCAATTACACTACTAGGGATTTATCCCAAAGATATAAATGTAGTGATCCGAAAAGGCACCTACACCCCAATGTTCACAGTAGCAAAGTCCATAATAGCCAAACTATGGCAAGAGCCCAGATGTCCATCAAAAGATGAATGGATGAAGAAGATATGGTATGTATGTATGTATGTATACACACACACACACAAATGGAATATTACTCAGCCAGAAAAGAAATCTTGCCATTTGTAATGATGTGGATAGAACTAGAGGGTATTATGCCAAGTGAAATAAGTCAATCAGAGAAAGACAATTACATGATTTTACTTATATGTGGAATTAAAGAAACAAAACAGAGGAACATAGGGGAAGGGAGGGAAAAATAAAACATTTTGGATGAAATCAGAGAGGGAGACAAACCATAAGAGATTCTTTTTTGTTGTTGTTTTTAAAGATTTTATTTTTTTAATTTCTATTTATTTATGATAGTCACAGAGAGAGAGAGGCAGAGACATAGGCAGAGGGAGAAGCAGGCTCCATGCACCGGGAGCCCGATGTGGGATTCGGTCCCGGGTCTCCAGGATCGCGCCCTGGGCCAAAGGCAGGCGCCAAACCGCTGCGTCACCCAGGGATCCCCCATAAGAGATTCTTAATCACAGGAAACAAACAGGGTTGCTGGAGGGGAGGGGAGGGGGGATGGAGTAACTGGGTAGAGAGCACATGATGTAATGAACGCTGGGTGTTATAGAAGACTGATGAATCACTGACCACTACGCTAAAACTACTGATATACTATATGTTAATTAATAGAATAAAAAAAAAAAACATTTGTGCCGAAATATGGCAACATCTACCTTTGGGAAGCAGAGTTTTGCCAGAGTTTTTTATTTTTTTTTAATTCTTATTTTTTAAAAGATTTAACTTATTAACTAAGACCAAGAGAGAGCACAAGCAGGGGAAGGTGCAGAGGGAGAGGGAGAAGCAGACTCCGTGCTGAGCAGGGAGCCCAATGCAGGGTCCCATTCCAGGACCCTGAGTTCATGACCTGAGCTGAAGGCAGAGGCTTAACCAACTGAGCCACCCATGTGCCCCCAAAAGAGGGTTTTAAAAATGGCAAGTGCTTTGGAAGCTGTCACCTCTCAAGTGTCAGGCTATGATGAAGCAGGTAAGAGCATGGAGCTATGGGAAGCAAACTCATTTTGGGATTGAAAGCTCAGATACATGTATGGACAGTAAAAGGGACCCAAAAAGTATAGGCATGAGGCAAAACCATTCTGAGCAGCACAGAGGCTGGGCTCTGCCACACACTGAGGTGCTCAGTCAGGGTGCTGGTACGTGCACAAAGACAGACACAGGCTGCCAGATGTGCAGCAGTACAAGGGGTGGGCAGGAAAATGGAAATGGAAGCAGCGCTCTGGTCCTCAGTGTGGTACCGAAGAAGGAGCATTTTATCTACTTGTATTGAGCTTGGGCATACCTAAAGTGCCCTGACTTTAGGGGTACAGCTGGATGAACATTCCTGCAGGGCACCCCTGGCCCTTCCCCTGAGGCTAGCCTCCCAGGGGGGAAACACTGCTTTGACTCTATCAATCTTTGGTTTCACTTGTTACTGAACTGCATCTGAGAAAAAAAAGAAACATACAGTAGTATCCTCTTGCTCCTCCATGAGGGCGTCCACATTAGCGGGAAAGTGGGCATTCACTCCTCCTCATGGGTCCGTGTTCGTATTTGCACACTCTGCTACCAGGTTTTGACTAGCACAAATGAAGCTGCCATGAACATCACTTGGTGGACGGAGGCATCTATTTTCCTTGGGTATCCTGAAGTGGAACCATTAGTCATAGGAAGGCATAAATTTAGCTTTGGTAAATACTGCAAGCTTTCCAAATTAGGACTACAATCCCACATAACTGTCATCCCCGCAGCAGAGGGAAGAGCATTCTAGTTCCTCTACATCGACACTGACACTTGGTGCTGTCACAGCCTAATTTGTAACCATTCTGATGAGTGTATAATCATATCTTTTGTGTGCCTTGTGACTAATGGTGTTGAGTACCTTTCTGTATACTGGCCACTGAGATTCTCACTTGTGCAAAAGCCCTGTTTTCACTAGTGTTTTACTTGGGGATATGTGGTTCCTCTCTCAGTATGAGGATCGCCTTTGCATTCTCTTAATGGCCTTGTTTAAAAATTTTTTTAAAAGATTTTATTTATTTATTTATGAGACAGAGAGAGGCAGAGACACAGGCAGAGGGAGAAGAAAGCTCCATGCAAGGAGGCTGACGTGGGACTCAATCCTGAGTCCCCAGGATCACACTCTGGGCTGAAGGTGGCACTAAACCGCTGAGCCACCCAGGCTGCCCCTCTTAATAGTCTTGTGATGCAGAGAAGTTATCTTAATGGCATCTGATTTATCAAATTTGTTCTTACATGGTTAATGGTTTTGGAGCCCTGTTTAAGAAAATTTTGTCTAACAGGATGCCTGGGTGGCTCAGTCAGTTAAGCGTTTGTCTTTGGCTCAGGTCATAATCTTGGCGTCCTGGGATCGAGCCCCACTTTGGGAATCCCTGTACTGAAGGAAGTCGGCCTCTCCCTCTCTGCCCCTCCCCCAGCTTGTGCGCACTGGCACACTTTCTCTCAAATTTTTTTTTTTTTTATCTCAAATATTTTTTAAAAGAAAATTTTTTCTACCTGAGATAGTAAGAAATATATATTTGGTCTCTGCCTTTAGTTTTTGACTAAAACCCCTGGATTTTCTAAAGTGGTAGGGGTGTCTTGTTCTAATGAAGTAACTCTTGCCGGGCTCCTGGATAGCTTCAGGATTAGGGGCTGGTTGCCAGAAAGACCAACCTATGATCAGAAGTTTGGAACTTTCAGCCCCATCCTCCAAGGAGGGGAGAGGAATTGAAAAGTGAATTATGAATCATGCCTACAAGATGAAGCATGCATAAACACTCTAAGAAGCTAGGAGAGCTTCTGGGTTGGTGAACACATCCATGTATTAGGGGGGTGGTGCTCTCCAAATCCATGGGCATAGTATCCTTCTAGACCTTACTTTATTTACCTCTTCGTATGGCTGTTCGTCTGTATTCTTTATAATATCCTTTATAATACGCCGGTAAACATACGTGTCTCCGAGTTTTATGAGCTGTGATATCAAATAATCAAGACTCTGGAGGGGATTCTGGGGATTTATAACCAAGTTGGACAGAAGTATAGGTAACCTGGGGACCCATTACTTGGGACTGGCATCTGAAGTGAGGAACAGTCTTGTGGGACTGAGCCCCTAACCTCTGGGGTCTGCACTAACTCTGGGTAATTAGTGTCAGAATTGAAGTGTAGGACACCCAGCTGGTATCTGCAGAAACGTGCTCCATGTGGAAAACCCACACATTTGGTGTCAGAGCGCTGTGAGCAGAGGAAATTGGTTTTTCCTTACTATTTCAAGGTCGTGGAGATAGAGGAAGGAAAGGGATATTTTAAAATCCAGAAAGAAAAAAAATCCAGAAAGAAAAATAAATAAAATAAAAAATAAAATAAATTTAAAAAATTTAAAAATTAAAATAAATAAAATAAAATCCAGAAAGAGGGGATGTCTGGGTGGCTCAGTAGTTGAGCACCTGCCTTCGGCCCAGGGAGTGATCCTGGAGACCTGGGATCAAGTCCCACATCGGGCTCCCTGCATGGAGCCTGCTTCTCACTCTGCCTGTGTCTCTGCCCCTCTCTCCGTGTGTTTCTCATGAATAAATAAAATATTTTTTTAAAAAATTAAATAAATAAAATAAAATAAAATCCAGAAAGACTGTGACTTGCTGCCGCCTCCTAGTGATTTTCTACTGCTGAGGATATTATCAGTCACAAACAAGTAACAAGGAAGATGATGATCCAGCTGGAAGGGGACTAGGGTTGTGAGCCCATTCGGTGGTAAGGACTGAGATTTACTTACTGAGCCCATACCACCACACCTCCCAGAGGGACTCTCACGGGCCTATGACAGAGGGGTCCCTGAGGCTCACAGGCCACCCAGCATCTCCGCGAATCTGCTATAGTCACAAGGCTGAAGCAACATGTGAAGTGCGACTCACTGAAGTACAGCCGGGACTCTGAGACTTGCAAATTGCATGATACTAGATAAGTGACTTCACCTCCTCCAGCCTCTGTTTCCCCCTCTGTAGGCTGCAGAGGAGACCAATCCCTCCCTCAGGCATCATAGCCAGCATCATCTGTGCTAATACATGCAAGGCATGTACAGGCAGGAAGTAATACCACCATGCTGGCAAAATCAAGGGCCCCCATGTTTACTGTGAAGGTGCTTACTGCTTGTCACTACTGACCCAAAAGCAAAGTACAGAGTAAGTTCTTCTATCCTCCTGTTCTCTTAAAGAGATGAGTAAATTGAGGCATGTAGTAAGTAACCAGGCTGGACAATGTGTTTCCCACCTTAGCCTCCCCGGCAGGACAAACCTCAAAAGATGCTCCTGTCCCAAAGCGTTCAGGAACAAACTCGGGAAGTAAAGGCTGCACAAGGCAGCTCTGCCGAACTGGGAAAAGAGACACAGGTTGCCTGAAGGCCACAGAGGCCCACTGCAAACAAAAGCCAGTGGTCTTTTTTTTTTTTTTTTTTAAAGATTTTATTTATTCATGAGAGAGAGAGGCGTGCAGAAACATAGGCAGAGAAAGAAGCAGGCTCCATGCAGGGAGCCTGATGCAGGACTTGATCCCAGGACTCCAGGATTAAGCCCTGGGCCAAAGGCAGGTGCCCAACCGCTGAGCCACCCAGGGATTCCACCACCACCACCACCACCACCACCACCACCACCACCAGCGGTCTTAAGTGATGAGGTCCACCCTGGCAATCAGTGGTCAGGATCTGAGCTGCTACAAATTATCCTCTGCCTCTTAGATCCCACCGCCACAAACATGGTGTTCTCACCCAGCCTCAAACTCCTTTTGGCCAATCAACCGTCCTTAAAGGACAGGGGTGGGCCTGCACCTCCTGAGAACTGGGGAGTGTATGGGACCTGGCACTACTGTACTCTAGCGAGTTGCCTACTCAGGAGGGCCTGACAAGCTTGGCCAGAAATTTCAGAAGTGAAGTGAGATCTGAGAGCAAGGAACAGCCTTCTCCTCAACCCCCTTCTTTCCTCCTCACCAAATACCTCTACCTTTCCTACTTAGTAAACTAAGGATTTTAAATTTTCAGCAAATTCCTTGGGCCCCCAAGGTCATCCCATGGTCTTGGGAGTTTCAGGGGGCTTTCATTGTTCAGACTGGACTCCTACAAGTCCTTCTGTGACAAGTCACTTGGTGTCTGGGCTGGGAAAAAGAAGATAATTAAGCACAAAACTGAAATCCATCTTAAACCAGACAGCCACACCTAAGCAGATGAGAAAAGTAAGGACAAGGGGACAGAGGGACAAAACAATGAAAACTCTACACGTATATCTGGAAGCCTAATCAAGGAATATGTGGCCCATGGATCACGTGTGTTTGGGGGGCTCTAAAGGAGGGAATGGAGCCTGGAAATCCAGGTAGGCAGCCCAAAGGAATGTGATGGGAAGTAAAACTGCTTTGGGTCAAGAATCAAAAACCTGAAAGCTAAGACATCCAGCAAGCTGCAAGAGGAAAACAGGTCCCCAGGGCCAATGGGTCTTGAGGTAACATGGCCACATCACCTTGATTTCTCTGAGAATCATCCCAATTGCCGAGCAGTCAAAACCCTCACACAATCTATGTCCCAGAAGCAGAACACTATTTAAAAATGAGGGAGCTTCATGCACACGAATGTGGAAGAAGATCCAAGATGAAACAGAGGAAAGAAAGAGGCATCAGTGTAAGGTGTGGTTGGCCCAAACCCCACTTTGCTAAGAATAAGACATTATGCAGGTTCAGCTGAACACAGAAGCCAGCCCAAAGAAAACTTGCCAAACCCTGGTTGGCAGTGGCCAGCAGCTGTCAGGAGGTAAATGATGGGGAACTGACACTTTCCACATCACAGATCTCTGGTGTTTTTCGTGTGTTTATTTTTTTACAATAACCTATTACTTTTGTAATCATAGTTTAAAAACAAACAAACAAACAAACAAACCAGACTAGATCAGAAAAATACCTTAGAAATAAAAACCCAGAAAAGATGTCTGGGAAGTACCTTTGTGGAAATAAAAAAAAGATGAAAGAATTTGAGAATTGCATTATTTTCTGTCTACTTTCAACTTCATCAAAATTATCATTTAAAATAGAAACATCTATCGACATTCAAATGCGGAACCAGACTGCTTAAGGAGTACATCTAGTTTCTTCCTTCACACCAACCTTTGCTTTTCTCTTACAAAAAAGAACAGAAGTCACAAGATGGATGGATCTAGAATATGATGCTAAATGAAATAAGTCAGAGAAAGACAAATACCATCTGATCGCATGTGGAATTTAAGAAACAAAACAAATGAACAAAGAAAAAAAAGGGGGACAACCCAAAAAACAGACTCATTAACTTTAGAGAACTGGTGGTTACCAGAGGGGAGGGATGTGAAGGATGGGTGGAATAGGTGATGGTGATTAAAGACTCCACTTAACCACGATGAGCACTGAGATAATGGATAGAACTGTTAAATCCCCATATTGAACACCTAAAACCAATATAACACTATATGTTAACTATAGTGGAACTAAAATTGAAAAAATAAAGAAAAAATAAAATAAAGTGAAAATAAAAAGAATGGTGGTGGTCAGCCACCGAAGCAGGACAGACTGCTAACACTAAATTGGGACCCTCTAAAATCTGCTTGCTGAGATTATGATTGCATTTGTTTTTTTCCTATCTTGCCTGAAAACCAGCATTATACTTAAATTTGGCCCCATGCTTTTTGGGCATGGAGAACTTTGTTCCCCTATGTATTTTCATTGGCAGACACACCATGGCCCAGCCATGGCAGGGTACTTAGGCTGATCATGGAGGCTGGGCATGATGCCTTCAGCAAAAGCAGTCTTATTTGTCACATTAAAACTACAAAACAAACAAACAAAAAAACTACAAAACAAGGGACACCTGGGTGGGTCAGTGGTTGAGCATCTGCCTTTGGCTGAGGTCGTGATCCCAGGGTCCTAGGATGGAATCCCACGTCAGGCTCCCTGTGGGGAGAGAGAGCCTCTCCCTCTGCCTGTTTCTCTGCCTCTCTCGGTCTCTCTTGAATAAATAAATAAAATCTTAAAAAAAAAAAAAAAAAAAAAACTACAAAACAAGGGGTGCCCAGGTGGCTCAGTTGGTTAGGTGTCTGTCTTTGGCTCCAATCATGATCCCAGGAACTGGGATGGAGCCCTGTGTCCAGCTCCCTGCTTAGCAGGGAGTCTGCTTCTCCCTATCCCTCTGCCTCTTCCCCCCCCCTCTAATAAATAAAATCTTTAAAAAAAATTTTTTTTAAATATAAAACTACAAAACAAGGTTTCTCCCCAACACTGTAGTAGGAAAACTGTCCACACCTGACCTGATGGTGAGAGGCACATGGTCTGTGAACCTGGAAGACCGTACAGGATGAGGCATCTGTTGTCTTAGGTAACATACGGAAATAGCTTATTCCTGAGTGCTTCCCCAACACTAGCTGTTGCATGCTGGCTGCTGAGCATTTTCCTTGCAGATATAATTAAGTAGCAAAACCTTGTCCTACATTTAAAAAGGAATACACTTCAGAACCAACCAAACAAACAAACAAAAAAACCCGTCATGATAATTATAGTGTCTTATCCGCTCTACCTAAAATGTAGACATGTGAAGTCCTCTGTCACCAAGTACAGTAGTCCACCCCCCCCACCCCCCAATGCAGGTTTCGCTTTCCAGTTTCAGTTACCCAGTCAGCCCTGGTCCGCAAGCAGATGATCCTCCCACTGCATTTTGCCAGAAAACCAACAGTAGCTTAACACTACGTCACAACGCATATGTCACTTACTTCATTTCATCACATTGGCATTTTATCATCTCATATCATCATAAGCAGGGCGAGTACAGTACAATAAGGTCTTCTCAAAGACAAAGAGCACATTCGCCACATTAATACATTATATTGTCATAAGTGTTCCATTTTATTATAAGTTGTTAACCTGAAAAATAAAACTGTTGGTTAATTTACCTACAAAAATGTGTTCATTCAGGAGGAGCAGAGAACTACAATCCAGGACAAGTAAGCTATGGCAAAACCACAGGCAAGTCTGGAGAACAAAGAATGCTCTTTTCTGGAAGGAAAGGGGGAAGTCAGAAGGGCTGTTATGAACAAGAAGTCCACTGGGGCACCTAGGTGGCTCACTGGTTGAGCGACTGCCTTTAGCTCAGGTCTGATCCCGGGGCCCTGGGATCGAGTCCCATATCCGGCTCCCTATGGGGAGCTGGCTTCTCCCTCTGCCTATGTCTCTGCCCCTCTTTCGGTCTCTTATGAATAAATAAATAAAATCTTAAAAAAAAGGGGATCCCTGGGTGGCGCAGCGGTTTGGCGCCTGCCTTTGGCCCAGGGCGCGATTCTGGAGACCCGGGATCGAATCCCACATCGGGCTCCCGGTGCATGGAGCCTGCTTCTCCCTCTGCCTGTGTCTCTGCCTCTCTCTCTCTCTGTAACTATCATAAATAAATAAAAATTAAAAATAAAATAAAATAAAATAAAATCTTAAAAAAAAAAAAAAAGCAGCCCACTGGAGTAAATAGGGAGTTTTAAGTGCAGTAGTGTTTCATTGGCTGGGCTGTTGCTGGGGCAGAAGAAAAGCCTTTCCAAAAAAAAAAAAAAAAGAAAGAAAGAAAGAAAAGAAAAGCCTTTCCTCCTCAGCTGGGATAGTAAAGTACTATGACCTGCAAGGTGACTTGAAAGACAGGTCTTTTTCTATTGGGTCTACAACTGATAACAAGCAGTGGGGTTTGAGTGCTCCTCCTTCTGTCCTCCTGATTCTATTAAATGAAGTTTCCTCACATTAATGTTCATACTGCTAATCTCTTCTGTGCATTTATAAATTAAATTTTACCATAAGCATGTATGTATAGGAAAAACAGTACAGATAGGGTTCAGTACTATCCATGGTTTCAGGCATCCACTGGGGTTCTGTGTCCTCCACCAATAAGGGGGTCTACTGTATCATTTCTAGCACTGGGAATTGTGTATCAATTTATTCACTGGAATCCACACCTCCTGCCTTTTAAAAAAAAGTTTTCATTCACGTGAAAACCACTGATGGGGAAAATGCAAACATATGACAACTAAGCCAGTTCTCTCTCCCTGGGGAGTTCACCCGGCAGGGAGAGAGGCAGAGTCTCCAGGGAGAGAATACAAACACTTCCCTATGCAGCCACTAGATGGGCGTTTTCCAAACTCTTTCGACCATGACCTGGAGTCACAACATGACCCAGCAAGCATACATCAAGTAAATCCAACCAGCTTTACAAATCTGTCCTGACCATGCTCCCCATGAAACACAGTCTCTCTTCTTTTCTTCTTTTTTTAAAAGATTTTATTTATTTATTCATGAGAGATAGAGAGAGAGAGAGGGGCACAGGCACAGGCAGAGAGAGAAACAGGCTCCATGCAGAGAGCCTGATGCAGGACTTGATCCTGGGTCTCCAGGATCAGGCCCTGGGCTGAACCCGGCGCTAAACTGCTGAGCCACCCAGGCTGCCCTTCTTTTTTTTCTTTTTAAGGCTGGTCAACCCCCACATGGATGTTATGGTCTACTACTGCCGGGTCTGTTGAGGTACCTGCTGCATGTTCTACACTGACAACAACACATAACCTGTGGAGAGGGTGGGAGAGAAGTCCCCCACAATAGGAGTGCACAAAATGCAAGAATGGCCAGGGAGGCATGGCATCTATACAGTTTCACTTGTGACAGTCCCTCCCAGCCACCTCAAATACTGACTGAGAGCCAACTCTGCTCAGCAGAGTACCAGGTATTGGGCATCCAGGGGCCAACCAAGCCCTTGCCTGGTGCAACTGACAACTGAGTGACAGAGGCAAGCACAAAGTAAACATGACATGATTACATTGGGGTGAGGGGGTTTGCTATGAACTTGTATTATGAACAAATAAGCAGGGTTAACAATCAGGCTGACAAGAATCACTCTTTCAGTCGTAGTGGCCAGGGATGGTCTCAGGGAGGGGACATCTAAGCAGAGACCTAAAGTGGAATGGAATCAGTGGCTACTGATAGACAGAGGGACCAGCAAGAGCAAGAACAAAGGCCCTGAGATGGGACTGTGCTGGATCAGAGCAGGAGAGGGGGATGTGGCAGCAGATGAAGTCAGAGATGGGTGGAGAGGGCAGATCACAGGCCTTGAGGGCAGCTGTGAGGAGGTAGGAGTCTACTCTAGGTACAAGGGGAAACCGCTGGAATGTTCTGGGCAGGGTGGTGACATGGTCTGATGATGGTTTTAGAAGATTCCTCTGGACACACTGATGAATAGATGTTAAGGTTAAAAGAATGAAAGGAGTAGGGATGCCTGGGTGGCTTGGTCAGTTTAGCGTCTGCCTTTGGCTCAGGTCGTGATCCTGGGGTCCTGGGTTGGAGCCTCAAATCAGCTCCCTGGTTGGCAGGGAGCCTGCTTCTCTCTCTCACCCCTGCTTATGCTCGCTCTCACTATATGCGTCATTATCTTATACATCTCTCTCTCAAAAAAAAAAAAAAAAATCAAACAAACAAGAATGAAAGGAGTCAATGATGACCAAGGTAACCAATAGGGCCTCGGCTAGCATAAAATGTTTGAAATATATATAAAAGGTGTCCCTGGGCAGCCCGGGTGGCTCAGTGGTTTAGCGCCACCTTCAGGCCAGGGTGCGAACCTGGAGACCTGGGATGGAGTCCCACATCAGCCTCCCTGCATGGAGCCTGCTTCTCCCTCTGCTTGTTTCTCTGTGCCTGCCTGCTTCTCTCTCTCTCTCTCATAAATAAATATATAAAATCTTTTAAAAAATAAAAATAAAAATAAAGAAAAGGTGTCCCTTCCTTAGGGCTGACCAGCCCTGGAGCCAGGTTTGGCAAAACCCAGCCAGGCTGGATTTTAGCTCCAACTTGCATCCCTTGGTTCAGTACTGGCAACTGGAGGTGCGAACTGGGGAGACTATGGGAGGAACAAGGGGTTTTCTGCAGAGAGAGGTTAAGTCAATGGTCCAACATCACACAGGGAATCCTGCCTCAAGTCTGTCTGACTCCAAGGCCTGAGTAACTGATTTAGGCTGAGGATCAAAAGGCAGAGGCCAGCCTGAAATGGTGCAAAGTACAGGCAAAGGGAAGCACTCTGACAGGCAGGGGTATCCAGGGTGTGTTCCCAAGAGGCAGACATGGGTGTTCAGTACAGCAGACCAGGCTGTGATCAAAGACACAAATGGCAGTCGTCAGGGCCTGATGCAGCTCCCAGGGCACGACAAGTGGACCCCTGTGCTTCAGTGTCACCATTAAGACAGCGCAATCATCCATTGTTCCACTGTACTGGGACTTATGGTCCAAGTCAGGGTGGCACACATCAAACCCCTTTCCCTCTGTAACAGGTGAGACAGCAACTGCCATGCAGCCACCTGCTTCCTGAGCCAGTGGGGCATGACTTACTTGTGAAAAGAGAACTTAAACCATCCCAAGGAGCTATTTTAAAGCTCACTGCCACTAAATACAGGGTCCATCCTCCTTTTATCTCACACAGGGCTGGTGAACTTCACATTGAGCAAAATCCAGACTGTTCGCAGTAACAAGTACCCACATGCAAAAATGAAGACATGCCCCCTCTATAACAAAGAAACAGTCCCAAAGGGAAGCATGCTGGAGATAAGTTTAGTCGCAAAGGCTTTGAAGAGGCCTGGGCTGGTTTATGCCCTGCTAACAGTTCTCCGTTTTCTAAAGAAAACCCCTTCTCTAAGGGAATTGAGAGGGAAATGGATGCATCCCTTCCATTCTCTCTGCCCTATGAAATCCAACTGCCCAGCAAACCCAGCTACATCTGGCACTATCCTCAAGGGCCTTTCCTTTACTATAGATGATTTGAGGTCAAATTTCTCATGCCCATCAAATCCATGTCCTGAAAAATTAGTGTCATCAGCATGTAGTTAACCAAAAACTCCAATCATATTAATGAGCCTTACACTTCTTAGGGATGATCTCCATAAGGCTTACAGCAATGGCAGCTGCGTTTAGCTTCAGACTCGATTCTGAACTGTCCCCCCTCAGACATTTCCCCCCCAATAATCCAGTAGCAGTTACTTCCCTTTTACAGTAGCTTTTGCACATCCTTTTAATTTTTTAAGTATTTATTTTTAAAAATTTTAATTGTTTTGGGGGTGGAGAGAGAGAGAAAAAAAAAATCTCAGGCAGACTCCCTGATGAACAAAGAGCCCCATGCTCGATCTCACAACCCTGAGATCATAACCTGACCTGAAACCAAGATCCAGACACTTAACTGACTGAGCCACCTAGATGAGTAATTTTTTTAAAAATTAATTCTCTGTTCCAATCAATGTTACAAGTTATTAGGAAATATGCGAGATGAGAAACAAACATTTGATGTTTTCCAAAACCCATACCACCAAACACACTTCCTTCTTTCCAGTGCATTATGGTGAAATTGCAAGCTTACAATCTTTAAGTTACAAAAAGCAAAATAGAAAAGTTGATTCCTTTGCTACCACTTTGAAAACATACAGAACTATTACAGCAAGACAAAGATATATTCTGTATCTCAACCTGCCAGGATGTTGTAGGAATCCTAATAAATGATACCAGCTACCAACTGTTCCGCACTGTGTGCTAGGTGCTGTCCTACGCACTTTACAGATGTCATTGTTGTTTAGACCTTGCAATAATCCTTGCAGGGTACTATTAGTGCCCCCCTTTGCAACTAAGGAGATGGATATGATTAAATGAGAACAGGGCGCTTGTCTGCCTGTTTCTGACTGAATTCTCAGGCCCCGTCAGAGCCTGGCTCATGGTAGGCTCTCAATGCCCACTTGTCCGAATGAGGGAATGTAAGGTTGGGCCATTTCTTGCACAACTCTGGGGGGTACCATTCATGTTGTGTTCTGTCTATGGTCAATATGAATGGGTCCCTCTGTGCCATAGCAGCCTTAATGACTGAGGCCAAAACTAGCTGACACATCTGAGGATTCACTAAATGCCAGGAACTGTCACCTCCATTTCTCTAAGGCACCAAGAAGAAAAGTGGCAAGGCCAGGAGTTGAACCCAGAAGGCTGAATAGAGCCTAAATGTCAGTTTCTTCACCAGCAGAATGTTGTTCTTACCCAACACACCTAATCTCTCCTACATTCCATAAACAGCTAAGACAGGGGGCTAGTCTAGGGCTACCTCCCAGTGTCTTGAGGGTCCATAAGGAATGACAAAGGTATGTGGCACATGGAGGAGCATTTAATATTGTTATAATTACGTATGAATTGATTTTAAAGACATTAAAGTACATATAACCAGCACATCAAATCTGAGCTTCCTGGGATATAGAATGACTCCAAATTATTTTTTTCATTTTTTAAATAGTTGACTTACAAATATATACACACGTACGTACAAAGAACATTAACTCCAATAAATCAAGTGCTTGCTATATGTCAGGCACTGCAGTGTGTTAAACAGCTTCTCATGCTATGTTTTTAACCCTAACAACAACTGTTTGAGGTAGCATAGCTATCATGCCTGTTTCACAAGTGGGGGTACCTAATGGTCAATGCCTTGCTTAAGGTCAAGCTAGGATTTAGAAGGCTGGGTGTGAATCCAGGAGGTCTGATCCCAGAATTAGCAGTCCTCACCACCACCCTTACCAACCACCCAATTCCCTCGTTCCCAGGAGACAATGGCCTAGAAAGTTAAAAAACCAACAAGAACAAGTAACATTCATTGCTTACAACCCAAACCCAGTCCTATACCAAGCATTTCACACATACGCTCACTCCATACCCCCAGAGATTCTTCTCACTCATTCCACAAATGTTCCCTAAGGACCTACTATGGGCCAGACATCTTGGGTATACTCCAGGACACCAAGCAGACACGATCCCTGCTTTGATGGCCCTCAGAGAAGATCGGATATGTAATTCCAAACTGGGGTAACTGCTACACAGGAAAGGATCAAGGTGACATGCGAGTGTAGCAGTGGGAAGCAATGACTGCTCCAGGTGGTCAAAATGCAAGCCTGAACATCCTCCCTGATTCTGAGAAAAGGCCCCCTCTTCCAAGCAACTTCCTTGATCTCTGGCTCCCATCGCTCCTCTGTGCATTCACTGTGTTCCTCTCTCAGGAAGGGTAATGAGGATTACATGATGGGCCATGGGGAATTCTTCCCACATTTACCATCTGTTCCCCTACCAAACTGGAGAGGCTCCTCAGAGCATCCAACCACCAACCATCGAACACCCAGGAAGGACTCAACAAATACTTGCTCCATAATGAAGGAGGAGATTGGGCCTGACAGCAACAATGGTACTTCCCACTTGCCAGGAACCATTTTACAGGTTTTCACCAACTCCATTTGTGGCATTATCCCCATTTCACAAACGAAAAAACTGAAGTTCAGAGAGATTAAGCTATTTATCTAAGGTCACACAGCTAAGCGACCGACAGCGCAGGGAATCAAACTCCAATTGGATCTGTCAATTCAAACTGAAAACTTGTTCCAAATTCCCAGGAAGTGACTCTTGCGCTTATTCCCTAGTTTCCCCAAGGATTCACTGGGGGGAAAAAATCAAGACTGGTGTCTTCAAGACCAGCACAAAACACTCTCCTAAAGGCCCACATTTTAAATAAAAGCTTTAAAATCTAGAAAACCAAATGAAGACGAAAGGACGCAAAACAAAAACAATGCTTTCAACAGCAAACAGTTCTACCCGTCCTCCCCCACTAGCTCTAGACTCCCCACTTCAGGGCAAACATTTTGAAGTCACCACTTGCAAGGGATTGGGGGAGTTATTTACTTTTCTTCGAAAATCCAGAATTTGTGATTTTTTTAAAAATAAAATTTTAGATCGGCTAACCCAAATGGGCTGCTTATGCTCGTTTCCAGGCGACACTAGACTCATTTGGGGTTTTTCCTACTAAGCCCCGACCGCAGCCTCCCCAAAAAGACAACATTCGGGTCAAACCCGTTACAGCGTAGCCAGAAAAGCCCCGACGCCCTGCTATTGTTGCTGCCGCCACGGACACTACGACCGGGTGCCCGGCCCCCGGCCCGCAGAGGAGGCGGAGAGCTTTGTCCGGCGACCCCGGCGAGAGCGCGCGCGCGGCCTCCACGCGGCCCGGGCCCCCACCCCACGGCCCGCGGATGCTGTAGCCGCCGCGGCCTCGCTACACTGTGGCCTTGCCCGCGCGCGCAGTGCCGGCCAGGCTTCTTGACCCTCGGGCGCCGCCGTACCCCAGCCCCGCTCTGGGCGCCGGCGGCCCCCTCCCCCCTCGGCGCCCCGGCTCCATTCAAACCGTCCTCCCAAGCCCCGCGCCGCGCTCCCCCCGCGGCCCGCGTTCCTTACCGAGAGTGGCCGGCGCCGTCGCCTTCCCGGCACCGCCCCCGCCCCTCCGCGCGGGGCCGGGGGCAGAGTGGGCGTCTCGCCTCTCCTCACGAAACAAAGAAGCCGCCGCCGCCACCACCGCCGAGTGAGGGTAAGTCTCGCGCGCGCGCCCGCCCGCCTCGGCCGCCCCCCCACGCCGCCCGCGCCCCCGCTGCGCGCGCACTCGCCAGCTCCCCTCCCCCCACACTCGGCTTCTCTCGCTTCCGCCGCCCGCCCGGCCTCGTGCGCGCGCCCGTCCGCCCTTCCGCTCCCAGTGCGCGTGCGCGTCCGCTCGGAGCCTCGGGGAGGTGGGCGGGACCAGAGAGAGCGGGCGCTCCTGCTGTACCACCCGTCAGTCCGGGACGGTCTTGCTCATGCGCACTGGGGTCTTCGTCCTCACGCTGCGTCCCGACGCTGCCGGGCATGCGCAGAGCGAGCGCCACTGCGGCGGTGGTGGTAGTGGTGGTTCCCGCGGCTGTGGCGGGATGTTGGGGGATGGGACGGAATGGTTGCGGGGTCTGCGGGAAAGGGTTGGCCTGGGGGGATTGAGACTCAGAAGTGAAGACCCGAGGCTGTGCGTAAGGGCGGGAGGCGGGCAGGCTGGACTGGGGCTGAGGCTAGCCGGCCCCTGGGCCAAGGGCGGGTCTGGGAGCTTTTATTTATTTGTGGCCGGGGGATGGCAGGGTCCGTTGGGCAAGACGTGGTGGGCTTCAGTCGTGGCCGCCTTTTCTTTAGAACTTCTCCAGCACTATTAGTCTGGCTATTTTTTGATCTGCTGCTGAGTCCCAGACGCAAGTGCTATGGCACCACGTAGACGAAGCAACCATGTCAACCGTTGAGCTCTCCCCGGAAGGCAACCAAGAGGCAAGAGAAATAAGTAACATAGATTGTGTTGAGGTGGAAACGTGGACATTTTAAATGAGGCAGCCAGAGAAGGCGTCACTGGGAAGATGTTTGGGACAAAACATGAAAGCAGTGAAGGACAGAGCTTTTGATCGGAGTATGCAGGCCCTGAGCCTTTAGGCCGCATCTCTGGTTTGAAAGTACCTCCAGTGCCACATCCTTTAGTCCTGCAAGTGGACAAGCGCTCCCCTAATCACAGCTCACAGCCTGTGACTGTCCCTATTCCTGCTTCTCGGGCCTGCTCTTCCTCATTTTCAGGTCTCAGCTGACAAACCACCTCATATCTCTCATCCTTTGGATCGCTGCTTCCTTTTCCTTCACATTTCTTGGGTGCCCTGTTCATTGTCTATCTTCTTCCTCTCAATTATGGCAAAGTTGTTTTTTAGTCGCGGTGCACCGGGGTGGCTCAGTGGTTGAGCGACTGCCTTTGGCTCAGGTTGTGATCCCCCCAGGGTCTGGGATGGAGTCCCACATCGGACTTCCCGCAAGGAGCCTGCTTTTCCCTCTGCTTATGTGTCTGCCTCTCTATATGTCTCTCATGAATAAATAAGAATCTTGTTAAAAATATAATAATAATATAATAAATACAATTTAGGGGCACCTGGGTGGCTCAGTGGTTGACCGTCTTGGCTCAGGTCATGATTTCTGGGTCCTGGGATCGAGTCCTGCAACAGGCTTCTCCCTCTGCCTGTGTCTCTGCCTCTGTGTCTCTCATGAATAAATAATAAAATCTTAAAAAAAAAATCCTGTTGGGATTTTAGAAAAATAAAATGTTTTAGTTGCTAGTGAATACCCAGCATCTACATCTATATAAAGGATGCATCATTGTAGTGCTCTCCTCCACCACATCATGATACTTTCATTTTTTTATTGAAAGAAAAATAGATTGGCTGCCGATTTTGTGTGTATCATAGCTGCATCAACTCGTTGCTTCTTTCTGAGCCACTTGCAGTATAGGGTAGACAGATCTCATGTTGGAGTCAGAAAAGACCTGGATTTAAAACTTGACTCCATTGTCAGCTGGGTGATGCCAGGAAAATTTACTGTACTCGTCTGCACTTTCCTTTTCTTCACCTGTGCACTGGAAACAATAATGACACTCACCTCCACAGATTGGTTATGAGGAATCTGTGAAAGCAGGCCACCCGGAAGTTCTCTGAACCTTAGCCCATAATATTGAGTAACACACAATGGGTAAGTGGAATCTAAACCTCAATAGCTCTCCCTCAAGTGGTATTTCTTTCTTCTTTTTTTTTTTTTAATGCAGAGTAACACTTTATTTTATTTTTAAAGATTTTATTTTATTTATTCATGAGAGATGAGAGACACAGGCAGAGGGAGAAGCAGGCTCCATGCAGGGACCCCGACGTGGGACTTGATCCCCGGACTCCAGCATCATGCCCTGGGCCAAAGGCAGGTGCTAAACCGCTGAGCCACCCAGGGATCCCCGCTCAGGTGGTATTTCTAAAGCATCCTCAACATGCTAAACACTGAGCTGGTGCCTGGCCTCCATTGGTGCACTGAACAGTGTTCCTGCTCATAGTTTGGACAGTGCATGAGCTCAGTTTACTGTCTCACATGTTGATTAGCTAATGCATGATAGGAAAACGTAAGTGCAATGGAAGAAAAGCCCAGGATGCAATGAGATCATAACATAGGGCACTCCTGGTGTTGAAGAATCCCCTAGATCTTTCAGAGGAAGAGGCACTTATGCCAAGTCCCAAAGGATGAGCAAGAGCAGGGAGGAGGAGGGCCCTAGGTAGAGGAAACATGATGTGCCAAGACCCTGAAGAAAAGAAGGTGGGAAAGAAAGGCCCATTTGCCTAGGTGGGGGGTGGGGGGTGGGATGTCAGCAATAGCTAAATAGGACAAGGAAGGCCATGTGGGCTGTGGTGACAATCTAGATTTTCCTGAAGTGAGGTGGAAGCAACTGAAAGCCTTTAATCAGGAGAATCCCATAGCTGCTCATGCTGCAGGGTGGAGACTGGGCAGAAGGAGAAGGACAGGAAATGATGAGTCCATTTAGGCCATTACCATGGCCCAGGGTGGCAAAGTTGGTGGCCTGCACTAAAGTGGAGGAAGTTGAAGGTAGAGTGGATAGAAATTGAAGGACTAGACCTGAGAGCTGAGCGTGTGAACAGCTTTCTCTGCAGGTGAGACAATGGGAACATGGGAATGGTGGCAAGGGAGGAGCAAGAGTCCTGCTTTAAGGACAAGGTGTCTATCGGGAACAGTTTTATAGACCAGTGCTTCATGGCTGTATGTGGGAATCCCGGTTTCAGTAAAACTGATTGATGCCTTTAGCACTTAGGTCTATGATACATTTTAAGTTAATTTTTTCATATGGTATAAGATAAGGTTGAAGTTCATTGTTTTCCATAGGGATACTTAGCTATTCAGCACCAGTACTGAAGTGTCTGCTCCCACACTGAATTACCTTGGCACTTTTGTCAAAAATCAATTCACTGCTTAAGTGTGAGTTTGATTCTCAACTCCATATTCTGTTATTGGTTGATAGATCTACCCTTTGCTAAGACAAACTGTCTTGATAACTGTGGCTTTATAATAAGTCTTGAAATCAGATATTTCTCCTATGTTCTTTATGTATTTATTTTTAAAGATTTTATTTATTTATTCATGAGAGACACAGAGAGAGAGAGAGAGAGGCAGGCTCTATGCAGGGAGCCTGATGTGGGACTTGATCCCCAGGACTCCAGGATCACGCCCTGAGCCAAAAGCAGATGCTCAACTGCTGAGCCACCCAGGCATCCCTGTGTTCTTTTTTTAAACTTGTTTTGGGGCACCTGGGTGGCTCAATGGTTGAGCATCTGCCTTTGGCTCAGGCCTCGATCCCAGCACCCTGGGATCCAGTCCAGCATCAGGCTCACCGCAGGAAACCTGCTTCTCCCTCTCCCTATGTCTCCGCCTCTCTCTGTGTGTCTCACAAATAAATAAATAAAATTGTTTAAAAAAAAAAAACTTGTGGCTATTCTAAATCTTTTGCATTTCTGTGTAAATTTTATTTATTTTTTTATAAAGTTTTTCATGTTAGAAATGCAGTTTCCTTTTTTTTATTTTTAAGATTTTATTTATTTATTCATGAGAGACACAGAGAGAGAGAGAGGCAGGGACACAGTCAGAGGGAGAAGCAGGCTCCATGCAGGGATGTGGGACTCGATCCCGGGACTCCAGGATCACGCTCTGCGCCAAAGGCAGGCGCTAAACCGCTGAGCCACCCAGGGATCCCCTCTGTGTAAATTTTAGAATCAATTTATCAATTTCTACCAAAAAACTGCTGGGATTTTGATTGGGATCGCATTGAATCTATAGACCAATTTGGGGAGACTTGTTATCTTAATATTAAATGTTCCAATCCATAAACATGGTGTATCTGTCTATTTAGGTCTTCTCTAATTTCTATTAAATTTACTCTTTTCAGGCCTTTCCTACCCAACTGAAATGACTCATTTCAAGGTCACAGGCACCTGCCTGTTGCTGAATGCAGGCGTCAGTTCTTTTCATTTTCCTTGACCTGTTGGCAACAGTTTACATGTTACCTCCTTAGAATATTCTATTCACTTGGCTTCCAGTGAACCACACACTCTGGGGTTTCTTCCCATCCCATCATCTACTCCTTCATAGGCTCCTTTATAGCTGCCTCTTCTTCACACCGATCTCTTAATAATGAACTACCTCAGGACTTGGTCCCTATCTATTCATTGCCTTAGCTTCCAGTCTTGCTGACCTTAAAAACCCATCTACATTCTAAGATACCTAACCCAAAGAAGTAGAAAACAGGTACATGAACAAACCCCTATAAACAAATGTTTATGGCTGTTTCACTATTAACAGAAGCTAAATGTTGGAAGCAGCCCAGTTATCCATCCATTAACAGATGAAAGATAAAAGTGTGATGTACACATTCAAGTGACTATTCAGCCACAAAAAAGAATGAAGCCCTAAGATGTACTACGATGTGGATGGGCCTTGAAACCATACTAAGCAAAAGAAGTCAGACACATAAGGCCACATATTGTGAGTCTGTTTCAAATGCCCAGAATAGGCAAATACATAGACAGAAAGCAGATGGCCCAGGGGCTGGGGCAGGGGAGAGGGAGTAATTGCTTAATTGGTTCAGGGTTTTATTTGGAGATGATAAAAATATTTTGAAACTAGATATAGTTCTTACACAACATCAGGAATGTATTACGTACCACAAAGTATTCATTTTTAAATGTTTCAATTTTGTTATATGAATATCACCTTAAGTTTTTTTTTTTTAATTTATTTATTTATTCACGAGAGACAGAGAGAGAGAGAGGCAGAGACACAGGCAGAGGGAGAAGCAGGCTCCATGCAGGGAGCCCAACGTGGGACTTGATTCCGGGTCTCCAGAACCACGCCCTGGGTGGAAGGAGGCACTAAACCACTGAGCCACCGGGCTGCCCTCACCTTAAGTTTTTAAAAAATTATCACACTAATGGTTTCCAAATGTTTACTTATTGCCTACACCTTTCCCTTGAGCTCTAGAAAACTGCCTCCCAGACGCCATCATTGAATATTTAATAGGAGTTAAATTTTCATATCCATCACATCCCTCTTTTGCTCAAAGTGGCTCCCATCTTGCTAAGAATAAAAGACAAAGACTCAAGAGAATGAGAAGACTAGCCACAGAGTAGAAGAAAATATTTGAAAAGACACATCCAATAGAAGATTGCTTATCCAAGGGCACCTGGCTAGCTCAGTCAGTAGAGCATGCCTTGATCCCATGGTTGTAAGTTTGAGGTTGAGCTGCACATTTGGTCTTAAGGTCTCAAGACTCCTACAATAAAATTAACAGCCCAACTAAAAAATGGACAAAGCTGAACAGACAACCTCACAAAAGATCTACAGATGGCAAATAAGCATATGAAAAGATGTTCAACTGCCATTAGGGAATTGCAATCAAAGCACCAATGACATACTAGCATATACCTATTAGAGTAAGGTAAATCCAACTTGAAAAACACCAAATGTTGGCAAGGATATGGAGCAAGAAGAACTTTCATTCTTTGCTGGAATGAATGGAAAATAGTACAGCCACTTTGGAAGATAAGTGTGGCAGTTTCTTGTAAAACTGAACACTTTTCAATATGACCTAGCATTTGTACACCTTGCGATAATCACTCAAAGGGGCTGAAAACTTATGTCCACATGAAAACCTGCATGGGAATGTTTATAACACATTATTCATAGTTGTCAAAACTTGGGAGCAAGCAAGAAGTCCTTCAGCAGGTGAATTCGTAAACTATGGTCCATCCACACAGTGGAGTAATAACGTTAAAAAGAGATGAGCTCAGTCTACGAAAGGACATGGAGGAACCTGAAATGCATATTACTGAAGTGAAAGCAGCCAGTTTGAAAAGCCCACATACTGTATGATTCCAACTCTGTGACATTCTGGAAAAAGAAAAACTGGAATCAGTAGAAAGGTCATTAGATCCCAGGGATTAGAGAGGAAGAAGGGATGAATAGGCGGAGCACAGAGGATTTTTATGGAGTGAAACTGCTTTGTATGATCCTATAGTGGTGGATACATATATTTATACATTATCCAAACCCATGGAACATGCAGCACCAAGAGTGGCCCCTAATGTAACTGTGGAGCTTGGGTGATAATGGTGTGCCCATTAGGTCCATCAGTGGATCAATGCACCGTGTCACATGCACCACTCTGGTGAGGGTGCTGGTAATGGGGGAGGCTATGCATGTGTGAGGGCAGAGGATGATAAGGGAACACTCTGTGCTCAATTTTGCTGGGAACATAAAACTGCTCTAAAAAGCAAAGTTTATTTTTAAAATATAAACCAAAAAAAGCCAAAGCCAGTCGTCACGGGGGCTACCAGCCCTTCGCTCCCTCCCCCACCGCTCATTCCACTCCACCATGGGCCTCCTTATTCACTATTCTTCAAGTCTGGCACATTCCTGCCCTGAAGCTTTGCCTGTATGCCCCTGACATCTGCCTGGCCCCCTCTCCCAGTGGCCCCTGTGATATTGCAGTTGCCCGCTCGTTCATTCCCGGGGTTTATTTTTCTCCATAGTCCTGATATTCTATGCTGGGACCTGAGTTTTGTGTCTGTCTCCATCGCCCATATAGCCCCTGGGTTTCAAGATGCTTCCTGAGGCCTCAGTATTACACCCCCACCTCAGGTGCCAATAGGGAGAATGACCTTGGCCTAAAGTCACATTGTTAGGCTCCACTCTTCAGTTCATGTTTCCTTGGCCAAGTCACCTTCCTGATCATCCTCTTCTCCCTTCCCAGATGGGAAGGATGGTGTGAGGTGTGTGGGGAAGGGTGTGCTATGAATGCAAAGAGATGTATAAGAGACCAGGTGTTTGCAGCATCGCTCCCTGTGTGGCAAAAATAAAACTCCCAGTTGGCTTTAGTTACCTCAGAGGCCGAATGTTCATGTCTACATCTTTGCAAATCTGTCCCCTATTATTAGGTGGAAGTTTCCTACATTTTTCATATGCCTTGGAGGCTATGTTTGGGTTTTCCAGAGATACGGATTGTGTATATATAATATATATATAAGTTTATACATGTGTATATTTATATATTTTTTATATATGTACATCTATATTTGTTCTCTTGCTTTTGTTGTATACACATATAGGCATACCTCTTTTTATTGCACTTCGCAGATATTATATTTTTATATGTTTTTAAATTTGTTTAAGATTTTATTTATTTGAGTGAGAGAGAGAGCACAAGCTGGAGAGAGGGACAGAGGGAGAGGAAGAAGCAAACTCCCCACTGAGTAGGGAGCCCAAGGCGGGGCTCATGAGATCAGGACCTGAGCCAAAGGCAGACATTTAACTCACTAAGCGACCCAGGCGTCCCTGCATTTTTATAAATTAAAGGTTTGTGGTTGTGATGCCTGGGTCGCTCAGTGGTTGTGCATCTGCCTTTGGCTCGGGTCATGATTCTGGGGTCCTGGGATCGAGTCCCACATCAGGCTCCCCATGGAGAGCCTGATTCTCCCTCTGCCTAGCCTGTCTCTGTGTGTCTGTCATGAATAAATAAATAAAATAAATTTTAAAAAAGGTTTGTGGCAACCCTGCCCTGAGCAAGTCTATCAGTATCATTTTTCCAGTACCATTTGCTCACTTTCTGTCTCTAGGTCATATTTCAGTAATTCTCACAATATTTCAAACTTTTTCATTATTTTTATATTTGTTCTGTGATCAGTGATTATGGCTCACTGAAAGCTCAAATGATGATTAGCATTTTTTAGGAATAAAGTATTCATTAAGGTATGTAGGGGGGTTTTAGAAATAATACTATTACACACTTAATAGACTATAATATAGACTATACTATAGTATAAGTACTTATAGTATAACTATAGTATATAATACTCTTATGTGTACTAGGAAACAAAAAATCTATTTGATTCTTTTTACTGTGATATACACACTATCTTAGTGGTCTGGAACTGAACCCACAACATCTCTTAAGATATGCCTCTGTGTGTGTTTGTGTGTGTGTGTGTGTATGTATAAGAGAAGGGGGAAGAATTATTTTGAGGAATTGGCTCACATAATTGTAGGGGCTAGCAAGTCAAAATCTAATCTGTTATGCATGCATCACATTATCCATTTATCTGTTGATGGACATTTGGTTTGCTTTCACATTTTACCTTTTGTAAGTACTGCTATTATAAACGGGGGTGGGGCGCCTGGGTGGCTCTATCTGCTAAGCCTCTGCCTTCAGCTCAGGTCATGATCTCAGGGTCCTAGGATTGAGTTCCTCATCAGGCTCCCTGCTTAGTGGGGAGTCTGCTTCTCCCTCTCCCTCTACCTGAATGCTCTCTCTCTCTCTCAGTCAAGTAAATAAATAAAATCTTTTAAAAACAACAACAACAACAAAAAACCCCTGGGTGTGCAAATATTGTTTGAGTCCCCAGTGATAAACTTTTGCAAAACAAATGATAATATACATGTATACAGCTAGCTATACATATGTATGTGCTATGTATATGTATGTGCATATACATGCAATGTGTATATGGCCAACAAGTTGGAAATTCAGGGAGGAGTAGATATTGCAGTCAGAATCTACAAGGTGGGCAGCCCCGGTGGCTCAGCAGTTTAGCGCTGCATTCAGCCCAGGGTGTGATCCTGGAGACCTGGGATCGAGTCCCACGTCGGGCACCCTGAATGGAGCCTGCTTCTCCCTCTGCGTGTGTCTCTGTCTCTCTCTCTCTGTCTCTCATGAATAAATAAATAAAATCTTTTAAAAAAAAAAAGAATTCTACAAGGCAACAGGCTAGAAACTTGAGGGTTCCTATGCAACAGTCTTGAAGAAAACTTTTTTTAAAAGATCTATTTATTGGGGATCCCTGGGTGGCGCAGCGGTTTAGCACCTGCCTTTGGCCCAGGGCGCGATCCTGGAGACCCGGGATCGAATCCCACATCAGGCTCCCGGTGCATGGAGCCTGCTTCTCCCTCTGCCTGTGTCTCTGCCTCTCTCTCTCTCTGTGTGACTATCATAAATAAATAAAAATTAAAAAAAAAAGATCTATTTATTTATTTTAGAGAGCGCACAAGCTGGGAGGGGCAGAGAGGGAGAGAGAATCTTTTCTTTTTTTTAAGATTTTATTTATTCATAAGAGACACACAGAGAGAGAGGCAAAGACATAGGCAGAGGGAGAAGCAGGCTCCATGCAGGAAGCCCGATGTGGGACTCGATTCCAAGACTCCAGGATCACGTCCTGAGCCAAAGGCACATGCTCAACCGCTGAGCCACCCAGGCATTCCAGGGAGAGAGAATCTAAAGCAGACTCACTGCTGAGCACAGAGCCCAACTCAGGGCTTGATATCACAACCCTGAGATTAGGACCTGAGCCAAAACGAAAAATTGGATACTTAACTGAGCCATCTAGGCACTCCAAGAATGTCTTCTTTTCTTGGAAACCTCAATCTTTGCTCTTTAGACCTTCAACTGTTGTATTGAGAGCCATCCACATTCTGTAGAATCATCCACTTCACTCAAGCCTGATGTAATGTTGATTGCATCTAAAATGATACCTCCACAGGGACACCTGTGTGGCTCAGTAGTTGAGCTTCTGCCTTTGGCTCAGGGCATGATCCCAGGGATTAGGTCCCATATTGGGCTTCACACAGGGAGCTTGCTTCTCCCTCTGCCTATGTCTCTGCCTCTATCTTAAAAAAATAAAAATAAAAATAAAAATAAAAAAATAAAATGATACCTCCACAGCAACATCTAAGCTGGTATTCACCAAACAATGAGGTGCCATGGCCAAGCCAAGTTTAAACATAAAATTAACCATTGCAAAGAAAAATGGACATTCTTCTTTTGACTCAACATCAAGGACTTGAATTACAAAGGTTACCAAGTCCAGTATATGAAAATGTAAAATGCATCTTCTTCAGTTGGCACTGTAAAGTGAATAACTTTTCAGTAATCTCTTCAGACTTTCTTTGGAACATCATATTGCTTATTTATTAACCAAATATGTATTTGTTCCTCACGCATGGCCTACTGTCCTGAAAAATAAGCCTCACAAGAAAGTAATTTCCCCAGATCAAGCAGTGAGGTATACAAACCCAGGGCAATAGATTTTTTTTTTAGCAGGCAGCTCTGGTTTTAACTTAGCAGATAAGAGCGTGGCATGTTATGCTTGCACTAAACTATGCCACTTCCAGTGGATACCTAACTACCCACATTTGTTGTAATTTTATTGGCGCTTTATTCTAGCTATAGTATGTTTTATTTTAGATCGGCTTTCGGCTTTATTAAACTTTCTTTGAGTTGTTGTGCTTTGGGCTTCCATCAAAAGTAATCCATTCTATGGGCAGCCCCGGTGGCTCAGGGGTTTAGCACCGCCTTCAACCCAGGGCATGATCCTGGAGACCCAGGATCAACTCCCACGTCAGGCTCCCTTCATGGAGCCTGCTTCTCCCTCTGCCTGTGTCTCTGCCTCTCTCTGTGTGTGTCTCTCATGAATAAATAAATAAAATCTTTAAAAAAAAGTAATCCATTCTATATTTGTATACATGACATATGTATTAGTATATATATATATACACATATATATATGGTTTTATATGTATATATATACATATATAACATAAAATATAGGTTTGAAATATTTAGACATTTCACCACAGAGGATATTCAGATGGCAAAAACATGAAAAGACATTTGTTAGTATCATTAGCCATTAAGGAAATGTAAATTAAAACCACAATGAGAAATCACTACCACCTATCATAATGGCTAAAATGAGAATTAATAACACCAAATGCTACTGAGGATGTGGAAAAACTAAAATACATCGGAAAACATGTGGACCTTATTGTGGGTGGGGATATAAAATGGTACAGCCCTCTGGAAAACAATTTGGCAGTTTCAGAAGAAACTAAACAGATACCTATCACATGATCCAGCAATTGCACTCCTGGCATTTATCCTAAAGAAATGAAAACATGTTCACACAGAAACCTGTGCATGAATGTCCAAAGTCACTTTATATGTAATAGACAAAAACTGGAATCAGCCCAAGTGTCCTTCACACAGCTGAATGATTAAACAGATCATGGTCCATCCATACTATAGAATACTACTCAGCAATAGAAGGAAGTGAACTATTGATTCATGTAACAACCCAAATGAATGAATCTCTAGGGAGTCATGCTGAGTACCTATAAAAAAAAAAAAGCCAATTTCAAAAGGTTACAAAATGTCTGATTCCACTTATATAACATTTTTGAAATGGTAACATTTTTTCCAGATGGAGACAGAATAACAGTTGGAGGAGGGAGGGGGTTGCTTATGAAAGGGCAGCACTAGGGAAAGTAGTGGTGTTGGAACTGTTTGTAATCTTGACTGAGGTAGTGGATATGGAAACACACAGGCATAAAATTGTATGGAACTTGGGGCACCCCAATGGCTCAGTTGGTTAAGCATCTGCTGTCAGCTCAGGTCATGATCTGAGTCCCAGGATTGAGCCTCAAGTTGGGCTTCCTGCTCCATGGGGAGTCTGCTTCTCCCTATGCCCCTCACCCACTCATGCTCACTCTCTCTCTCTCTCTTTCAAATAAATAAATAAAATCTTTTTTAAAAATTGTGTGGAACTTAATATACACAAACAAATGGGTACAAGTAACCTGAGAAAATTTGAATAAGATGAATGAATTCTATCAATGTCAATATTCTGGCTGATATATCTTAATAAAGCTGTGGGGAAAAAAAAACATAGCAGGAAAAAATTTATCTATAAATCTTGGTTGTGATATTATGCCATCATTTTGTAAAAGACTACCACTGGGGACTCAAACAGATATTTGCACACCCATGTTCATAGCAGCATTACTTACAACAGAGAAGATGTGGAAACAACCCAAGTGTCCTTACAGATGAATAGATAATGTGATGAATGCACACAATAAAATATTATTCAGCCTATAAGAAGGAAGGAAGTTCTGACACCTGCTACAATGCAGATGAACCCTGAGGACATTAAGCTGACTGGAATAAACCAGACATAAAAGGACAAGTATTGTAGGATTCCACTTAGATGGGGTACCAAGACTTAGCAAGTTAATAGATCCACAAAGTAGACAGCAGTTACCAGGAACTGGGGGGGGGGAGAGGAAGTTGGTGTTTAATGGGGACAGAGTTTCAGCTTGGGAAGATGAAGAAGTTGCGGAGAGGAGCGCCTGGGTGAGTCTGATGGTTACGTGTCCACATTTGACTCGGGTCCTGATCTCTAGGTCCTGGGATCAAGCCACACATCAGGCTCTCGACTCAGTGGGGAGCCTGCTTCTCCCTCTCCCTCTGTGCTCTCTGTCTTTTTCAAATGAATAAATAAAATCTTAAAAAAAAGTTGCAGAGATGGATAGTGCTGATGTTTGCACATGTCATTGTTGATGTACTTAATGCTAATAAATTGTATGCTTTAAAATGGCAAATTTTATGTCACATGTGTTTTACCACAAAAACAGAGTAGGAGTGCCTGACTGGCCCAGTTGGTAGAGCTTACAACTCTTGATCTTAGAGTCATGAGTTGAAGCCCCACTTTGAGCATAGAGCTTACTACTTAAGTAAAATAATAATAATAATAATAATAATAATAATAATAATAAAAGCAGTTACCATTGGAGGGAACTGAGAAAGTGAGGAATCTCTCTGTATTATTTCTTACAACTGCATAAAAATTAACAATGATCTCAATAAAATTTTCCATTAAAAAAGAAGGAGCACCTGCGTGGCTCAGTTGTTTTAGTATCTGCCTTCAGCTCAGGTCATGATCCTGGGGTCCTGAGATCAAGCCCTGCATCAGGCTCCCTGCTTAATGGGAAGCCTGCTTTTTCCTTTCCCTCTGCTGCTCCTGGGCTTGTGCTCTCTCATTCACTCTCTCATAAATAAATAAAATCTAAAAAAATAAAAAAAACTTAAAGATATACAATGGCAAAAGATAGTCTTTTCAATAAATAGTGTTGGGAAAACAGGACAGCTACATACAAAAAGAATGAAACTGGACCACTTCCTTATACCATACACAAAAATAAACTCAAAATGTATCAAAGACCTAAATGTGAGACCTGAAACCAGAAAACTCCTAAACACATAGACCATAAGCTCTTAGATATCAGCCTTACCAACATTTTTCTAAATATGTCTTAAGTAGGGCGTCGCGGGTGGCTCAGCAGTTTAGCGCCGCCTTCAACCCAGGGCATGATCCTGGAGACCCAGGTTCGAGTCCCACGTCAGGCTCCCTGCATGGAGTCTGCTTCTCCCTCTGCCTGTGTCTCTGCCTCTCTCTCTTTCAGTGTCTCATGAATAAATAAATAAACTCTTTTAAAAAATGTCTTAAGTAAACAAAAGCAAAAATAAACTATTGGGATTACACCAAAATAAAATGCTTTTGCACAGTGAAGGAAACCATCAACCAATGAAAAGGTGACCTACTGAGTGAGAGAATATATTTGCAAATGACATCCAATAAGGAGTTGATATCCAAAATATGTAAAGAACTTATACGATTTAACATCAGCAAAACAGATGCTCCTATTAAAAATGGACAGAAGACCAGAATAGACGTTTTCCTGAAGAAGACATACAGATGGCCGATGGACACCTAAAAAGATGTTCAACATCACTCATCATCAGGGAAATGCAAATTTATACCTGTCAGAATGGCTGGGGTCAAAAAGACAATAAATAAGTGTTTAGGACATGGGGGAAAGGGAACCCTTGTGCACTGTTAGGAATGCAAACTAGTGCAACCACTGTGGAAAACAGTATGGAGGTTCCTCAAAAAAATTTTAAATAGAATTTACCATGTAATCCAGTAATTCCACTACTAGGTATTTACACAAAGAAAATGAAAAAATATATATAAAAAAAAGAAAATGAAAATATAAACTCAAAAAGTTATCTACACTTCTATGGTTATTATAGCTTTATTTACAACAGCCAAGACATGGAAGCAACCAAGTGTTCATCAATAGATGAATGTATAAAGAAGATGTGGGGGCAGCCCTGGTGGCTTAGCAGTTTAGCGCCGCCTTTGGCCCAGGGTGTGATTCTGGAGACCCGGGATCGAGTCCCGCATCGGGCTCCCTGCATGGAGCTTGCTTCTCCCTCTGCCTGTGTCTCTGCCTCTCTCTCTGTGTCTCTCATGAATAAATAAAGTCTTAAAAAAAAAAAAAAAGATGTGGCATATATGCACATATGCATATATAAATATTAGCCATAAAAAAGAATGATACCTTGCCAAAATGACAAGGATGGACCTAAGGGTATTATGCTAAGTGAACTAAGAAAAAGAGAAATACTATTTGATTTCATGCATACATGGAATTTAAAAAACAACCATAAATACAGAAGACAAATTGGTGGTTGTCATAGGAAGAGTGTTGACAGAATGGATGAAATAGGTGAAGGGGATTAAGGGGTACAAACTTATGGGGGCCTGGCTAGTTCAGTTGGTACAGTGTGTGACTCTTGATCTTGGAGTTGTTTGTGAGTTCAGTATCCCCAATGGGCATAGATTTTACTTTTTAAAAAAAGAGGTACAAACTTCTAGTTACAAAATAAATAAGTCACAGAGATAAAAAGTACAATAATATTGTGATGATGTTGTATGGTGATAGTAACTACACTTATTGTGGTAAACATTGAATAGAATTGTTGAATTATAATGTATATAATTGTCAAATCGCTATCTTGTACACCTAATATCCACTAATATAACATTGTATGTCAACTATATTTCTTTTTTTAAAAATATTTTATTTATTTATTTATTTATTTATTTATTTATTTATTTATTCATGACAGACACAAAGAGAGAGAGAGAGGCAGAGACACAAGCAGAGGGAGAAGCAAGCTCCATGCAGGGAGCCCAATGTGGGACTCGATCCTGGGTCTCCAGGATCACACCCTGGGCCGAAGGCAGCGCTAAACTGCTGGGCCACCGGGGCTGCCCTCTCAACTATATTTCAATTAAAAATCTTAAATCAATGTGCAGATAATTAATTCATCCAGGCAGTATTGTCTGCTTTGGCTACAATATAAGCATTTTGTTTCTACTGCAATGTAAGTAGCCTTCAAAGATTTTTTTTTTTAGCATATATATAGACCTTACAGATCTTTGGAATGAAAATTCTAATAAACATAATACTATGAGATAAAATGATGCAAGGCTGCTGATCACTTACTCGCATTTTCTTGGATGTTTTAAGATTTATCCAATGAAGCCAGCGAAGTACTGAAGACATCATTACAAGGAAAACTTGGGCGGACTGGCTTTCCATATTCATGTGGGCATGTTCAGAATCTCTACTGCTCTTGTGAGTGAGTGTGTGTGTGTGTGTGTGTGTGAAATCACACTTCTTGTGGCCCTTCTGGGTTTTCACCCCTGAAGAATCAGCGGAAGCAGTAATGGGATCTGGTCAGTACACCAATCACTGAAGCTTGGAACACTTGAACCTCTGGTTGTCATTCTCCCTCAAGGTCTGTAGGAACAACGCACAGCATTCTGCAGTCTGCAGAACTCACTACCCAGCTTTTGTACCACAAGCTCTGTAGGGTGTCTGCTTATTTAACTTCACCTGGCTGTTGGCACTTATATGAATTTGAGCAAATGAATACACAAGTAGGTCCATCTGCTTATCAGGGATCTCATAAGATATGTTGGGTCCCTTCTTTGTTATAACCACCTCAATTTCTAGAAGAAAATTAAAAAGGAAAGAGGGGTGCTTGGGTGGCTTAGGTTAAACATCCAACTCTTGATTTCAGCTCAGGTCATGATCTTAGAGTCTTGAGATCAAGCCTTGTGTCAGGCTCTGCGCTAGGCATGGAGCCTGCTTGAGATTATCTCTCCCTCTCTGCCCCTTACCCCCTCAAAAATATTAAAATTTTTAAAAAAGGGAAAGAGGTTCTCCCCTCTGGCAGCTACAATGTCTTGCTACATTGGGTAGCAAGACAATTCAACAAAAACAACTTAATTCATTACTTGATTTATTCATATGTATTGTGCAACTCCTCTGCCCTGACAGAGGTTATTTCCTAGAGAAATCAGCAAAGAGCATTAGCCTGTGCAGTGCTTCCCACCTTCGTCTAGTAGTCACACTGGCAAGGGAGCTTGTTCAAAACACAAGCCTGGAGAATCTCCTGGAGTTCTGAGACCCTCTCAGGTGGAGCTTTGGAATTTATTTTTTATAAAAAGTACCGAATGTTAATCTTACCACCTGGAAAATCTGTGAACAGCTGAAGAAGCAGTGATTTCAGTGGGGCAAATCCACAGACTCCCCAGCTTACCCTGCCTGCTTGCCAAATCTCAGAGAAAGGCAGGTACTTCCAACAAGAAATCCCCTACTATTGTGACCATGTGATTAAAATTACCATCTTTTAAAAAAAAACTCCAGATTTAAGTGTGCGCTAGAATTCACATTTTTAGTGTGCCTATAGAATCCCCTGGAGAGGGAAGCCTGGGTGTCTCAGCAGTTGAGCCTTTGGCTCAGGGCGTGATCCTGGAGTCCTGAGATCGAGTCCCACATCGGGCTTTGTGCATGGAGCCTGCTTCTCCCTCTGCCTGTGTCTCTGCCTCTCTCTCTCTCTCTCTCTCTGTATCTCTCATGAATGAATAAATAAATAAATAAGTAAAATCTTATAAAAATAATAGAATCCCCTGGAGGGCCTACTAACACACAGATGGCTGGGCCACACCCACAGAGCATCCGATTCAGCAAATCTGGTGCAAGCCTTGAGACCCTGCATTGCCAACAAGCTCCCAGTGATGCTGTCACTGCTGCCACAGGGAACCACTGGGTTCCATGATGAAATCCTCTCTACAACCACATGAGATTCAGGCTGTGATCCTCCCAGTGTCCTTTCCCAGGCAAGGCAACTGAGCCCAACGGTTAAGAAACTTGTCCTGGATCACACATCACGGAGAAGGGGGTAGAGAGCAGCAGGCCATCTCAAGCTCAGCTTTCTTTGGTCTAGTGACTGAGAGGAGCAGCAGTCCAGAGATCTACCCTTTTTCAGGCTGCGTGCACATATTACCTGTTTAAATAAGTCCTGAATACCACAGAATGAGGCCCCAGCTTCTTGGCATGGCCCACTAGGCCCTGCTCCCTCCTCTACCTGCCGTTATCTTCAGTTCTTCCTCCACCTGCTTCAAAACAGCAGCTGTGCACACCTGTGGGTCCCCTTTTATTCTTTTCTGGTCTTCAGGCATATACACATGATTTCTCAGTGTGAATGCTCTCAGACTCTGCCTCCCCACCCCTTCCTCCCTCCTTGACTTAACACAAGGACTGGGCTTAGATTTAACTTGTACCCCCTGCTCAGACTGGTTAGATACTCCTCCTCTGTTGGAAGAAACAGGAGCACTTGGGAATCCTTTTTTAAAAGGTGTTGGAGAGGGCACCTGGGTGGCTCAGTGGTTGAGTGTCTGCCTTTGGCTTAGGTCGTGATCCTGAGATCCTGGGATCGAGCTCTGCGTCAGCCTCCCCATGGGGAACCTCTTTCTCCCTCTGCCTATGTCTCTGACTCTCTTTCTGTATCTCTCATGAATAAATAAATAAAATATTTTTTAAAAAAAGGTGTTGTAGAGATGAGCTCGTTAGCAAGCAAAGGGTATTTATATGGTAAAGGAAGCAGGTGTTAAGGGACCAATAGGAATATCAACAATAACAGCTGACACTCCTATAGCACTTCCTGGGTACCACGTACTATTTTAGGTCAAGTATATGTAAATTTAAATAGAATAGGAATGCAGAAAGGTACAACCACTTTGGAAAACAGTTTGTTAATTTCTTACAAAGCTAAACTTACTCTTATCACATGATCCAGCAATCATGCTCCTTGGTATTTACACAAATGAGATAAAAACTATGTCCACTCATGGGATGCCTGGGTGGCTCAGCTGACTGAGCATCCAGCTCTTGGTATCGGCTCAGGTCATGATCTTGGGACTGAGCCCTGCGTTGGGCTCTGTGCTTGGTGCAGGAGTCAGCTTGAAATTCTCTCTCTCCCTCTCCCTCTGTACCTCCCTCCACTCACACTCTCAATTGATTAATTCTAAAAGCAACAACAACAACAAAAAAAAAACAAAAACAAAAACTATGTCCATACAAAAACTTGTACAAGAAGGTTATAGCAGCTTTAGTCATAATTGCCAAAACTTGAAAGCAATCAAGTTTTGAACCAAGTGATTGGATAAGCAAATGTAACCCATCCAGGAATATTAGCACTAAAGGGGATGAGCTATGAATCCACAAAAAAAAAAAAAAAAAAAAAAAAAACGCGGAAGAACCTTAAATGGACATTGTTAAGTGAAAGAAGCCAGTCTGTAAAAGTTACACACTATGATTCCAATTCTATGATGTTCTGAAAGAGGCAAAACTAGAGACAGTAAAAGGATCAATGGTTTCCATGGGTTAATGGGGTGGGAGGATGAATTAGTGGAGCACGGGATTTTTAGGACAGTGGAAATACTCTGTATGAGACTACAGTGATGGATACATGTCACTTCACATTTGTCTAAGTTTCTAGAAAGTACAGCACCAGGAGTGAGCCCTAATGCAAACTGTGGGCTTTGGATGGTAATGATCTGTGAATATAGGCTTACCAATTACAACAGAATTACCATTCTGGTGGGGGATGTTAATAATGGAGGGGCAGGAGGTATATGGGAAATCTCTTTACCTTCTCAAATTTGCTGTGAACCTAAAATTGATCTAAAAAAATAAAGCTTATTTTTTAAATGTACAACATCAAGAGTGAAACCTAATGTAAACTGTGAACTTTAATAGTAATACACCATAATTAGTTCAGTTGTAAATTTCAGTGGTAACCAATGTTCCACACTAAGGCAAGATGTTAATAATAGGGGAAACTGGAAACTATGGAGATCTTTTTTTATTAAAGTTTTTTTAAAGTAATTTCTAGAGACGCCTGAGTGGCTCAGCGGTTGAACATCATATGTTCAGGCGTCTAGAGACGCCTGATTATGGCTCAGGGCATAATCTGGGGATCCAGTCCTGCATTAGGCTCCCTACAGGGAGCCTGCTTCTCCCTCTGCCTGTGTCTCTGCCTCTCTCTGTTGTCTCTCATGAATAAATAAATAAAATCTTAAGGAAAAAAGATCTAAAAATAATCTCTGTACTCAACATGGGGTTTGAACTTACAGCCCCAGGATCAAAAATTGCATGCTATAGGGACTGAGCCAGCCAGGTGCTCCTAGAAACTATGCATTGTCTATCATTGTTCCATGTTATAGTTGGAAGAAGGCACAGAGAGGGTTAATCTACCCAGTCCTGCAGAGCTGATGTTATTTGCAGCCAGGCCAGCAGACCCTAGTGTTTGTGCCCTCAACCACTGCACTCTTCATCTGCTGTAAACACAGCACTAGAGATGGGGTGGGAGTTAGCCACCTACCTGTAGGGAGACGTGAAGCCATGGAGGAGAGGCAAACCCTAGGTAATGGTTTTCGTGTGTACTCATTCATCTGTGATAAACAGTGCTGGAGTTTGTTTGTTGAAGTTTGTTTTTGTTTCTGGTTTGTTTTGTTTTTTTAAAGATTTATTTATTCATAAGAGACGTAGAAAGAGAGAGGCAGAGACAGGCAGAGGGAGAAGCAGGCTCCTCACAGGGAGCCAGATGCAGAACTCGATCCTGGATCCTGGGATCAGGCCCTGAGCCAAAGGCAGACACTCAACTACCTTGCCATCCAGGCGTCCCTTTGGAGTTTGTTTTTTTAGAAAGTCTCGCCTCACCTCTATTAGGTTCTTCAGAGGAACAGAACCAGTCAGATGTGCACCTGGATAGGAAGAGATCTACTGAGACCTGCATTGTGTGCCCCCCAAATTCACATGGAAGCCGTGACCCCGCCCCAATGTGACTATTTAGAGATAGGCCCGTAAGGGGATAAGTAAGGTTAAATGAGGTAATAAAGATGGGGCCTGGATCTAATAGGGTTACTGTCCTTGTAAGACCAGACATGGGAGAGCTCCATATTTCTCTCTCTCTCAGCCTTGTGAGCACACAGCAGGAAAGTGTCCATCTATAAGCTAGGAAGAGAGCCCTCACCAGAAAGTGAATTTTCTGGCACCATGATTTTGGACTTCCTAGACAACAAAACTGTGAGAAAATAAATTTCTGTTGTTTAGCCACCCAGCTTATGGAATTTTGTTATGGCAGCCCAGTTGACTGTAAGGAATTGGGTTCAGGGACTCTTGGTGACTCAATAGTTGAGCATCTGCCTTTGGCTCAGGATGTGATCCCAGGGTCCTGGGATCGAGTCCCACATCAGGCTCCCTGAAAGGAGCCTGCTTCTCTCTCTGCCTATGTCTCTGCCTCTCTTTCTGTCTCTCTCATGAATAAATAAAATCTTTAAAAAAAAAAAAAAAAAGGAATTGGGTTCAGGTGATTATATAACCTGGCAAGTCCAAAAGTGGCAGGCTGGAGACACAAGAAGAGTCAATGCTGCAGTGCAAACTCCAAGGTTATCTGCTAGCAGAATCCCCTTCTGCTCAGGGAAGGTCAGTATTTTGTTCTATCTAGGCCTTAAACCTATTAGATGAGGCCCACCTACATTATGAAGGGCAGTCTTCTTTGCACAAAGGCTACTGGTTTATGTGAATACCATCCAAAAACACACAGAAACATCCAGAATAATGTTTGACCTGGCATACCTGGACACTGGCCACACCAAATTGACACCTAAAATTAACCATCTCATCTGCAAAATAGACTAGAAATGGGTGAGCATCAGATCACAGTTCTTTGGACACCTTTGGCATGGACATACTGACAAAATCAGTCTTTGTCCCAGGGCTTGGCAAAGGCGATCTCTTTTCTTTGCCAGGATTGTAGGGAGTGTACACTGCAAATATCTAAAATGTAGCATTTCTCCCCCATCAGTTTAGGTAAAATAAGCAGGCCGTATATGTTGGGGTTTGGCCCATGTTAGATATATTTTATCAAGGGTTTGTTAGAAGATGATCTAAGGCGAGGGATTTTTTTTTTTTTTTAAGGCAAGGGGTCTTAACCTCAGTATTACTAAGGTTTGGGATCAAATAATCCTCTGTTTGGGGGGGCCTTCTTGTGACTGTTGGGTGTTGAACAGCAGCACTGGCCCCCGCCCCTCCTGGCCTCATCCAGCACTGAGGACTGGGGCCAGGACTCAGTTCTAGGTGACACCATGGGGCTCAGGGCTTTGTCTAGCCTTTCCTGTAGAAGCCTCCTTGTGGCAGGGCCCAATGTTCTGGGTTTCTGCTCTCTCTTCTTTTAGTACTTCACCATGACTGAGCACCACAGGATTGAGCACCATCCCACTATCTGGTGGCTGCTCAGATGATAGTTGGTGTGGTATATACTGATGAAGGAGAGATGGGGTTAGGCTGGCATCCCTCTCCTCTGTGTCCTTCTTCCAACATGTCCACTCTCCAGAACTACCTGGGGTCCCCACTACCAGGACCCTGTTTTTGGTTTTGTTTTGTTTCTTGAGAGAAAGAGAGTACACACATGGAGGGGAAGAGGGAGAGAGAAAATCTTAAGCCAGGCTCCATGCCCAGTGTGGAGCCTGATGTGGGGCTTGATCTCACAGTCCTGAGATCATGACTTGAGCTGAAATCAAGAGTTGGACACTTAACCGAGTCACCCAGGTGTAGACTCCCCCCCCACCATTTTTTTTTTTTTATGATAGTCACAGAGAGGGAGAGAGAGAGGCAGAGACACAGGCAGAGGGAGAAGCAGGCTCCATGCACCGGGAGCCCGACGTGGGATTCGATCCCGGGTCTCCAGGATCGCGCCCTGGGCCAAAGGCAGGCGCCAAACCGCTGCGCCACCCAGGGATCCCCCCCCCCCACCATTTTTTATTTGAAAAAGCCAATGATGGGAATATTATTCTACCATGAAAAAGAAAGAAAGAAATGTTGACACTTGCAACAACAATGATGGAAATTGAGGGCATTGTCCCAAGTGAATAAATCAGACAGAGGAAGATAAATACAAAGGATCTCAATTGTATGTGGAATCAAAAAAATAAAATAAAATAAAACAAAACAAAGCTCATGGTTCTCTTGGATACAGAGAACCAATTGGTAGTTGCTAGAGGTATGGGTGGGAGTAGGGAGAATGAGTATAGGGGATCAAAAGGTATAAATTTTCCGGGACACCTGGGTGGCTCAGTGGTTGAGCGTCTGCCTTTAGCTCAGGGCGTGATCCTGGGTCTGGGGATCGAGTCCAACATCTGGCTCCCTGTGAGGAGCCTGCTTCTTCCCTCTCCCTGTGTCTCTGCCTCTCTCTCTATGTCTCTCATGAATGAATAAATAAAGTCTTTTTTTTATAAAAAGGTATAAATTTTCAATTACAAGATAAATGTCATGGGGATGTAATGTACAACATAGTGGCTATAGTTAAATACTGTATTGCATGTTTGAAAGAGCAAATCTTAAAAATTTTTATCACAAGGCAAAAAATTTGTATCTATGTATGGTAATGTTAGCTAGACATTGCGATGATCATTTCACAATATCTACAAATATTGAACATTGCATTGTACAAGTATAACTAATACTTAGTTGTATGTCAGTTACACCTCAATTTTATTTTATTTATTTATTTTAATTGTGCTAGGATTTCACGGGACACCTGGATGGCTCAGTGGTTGAGCGTCTGCCTTTGGCTCAAATCATGATCCCAGAGTCCTGGGATCAAGTCCCATGTCAGGCTCCCTGCATGGAGCCTGCTTCTCCCTCTGCCTATATCTCTGCCTCTCTCTCTCTCTCTCTCTCTCTCTCTCATGAATAAATAAATAAAATCTTTTTTTTTTAATTTTTATTTATTTATGATAGTCACACAGAGAGAGAGAGAGAGAGAGAGGCAGAGACATAGGCAGAGGGAGAAGCAGGCTCCATGCACCGGGAGCCCGACGTGGGATTCGATCCCAGGTCTCCAGGATCGCGCCCTGGGCCAAAGGCAGGCGCCAAACCGCTGCACCACCCAGGGATCCCAATAAATAAAATCTTTTTTAAAATTGTGCTAGGATTCCTTTTTAAGGTTTTTATTTTTTTAGTGATTTCTACACCCAACATGGGGCTTGAACTCATGACCCCGAGATCAAGAGTCACATGTCCTACCCACTAAGCCAGCTAGATGCACCAGTTTTACCTCAGTTTTAGAAAAAGAAATTAATAGAGGGAAATACTCCTACAAAAAAACAAAACAAAACAAAAAGACAAATGAGACAGGGTGGCCACAGACTCACTAGGAGCAAGCCCCTCCAGCCTCCAGCTGGTGGTCCAGTGTTAGGGACCACCCTTCAGAGCATCTGCTCCTTTCTGCTGCCCTGTCCTCCTCACTTCTCTTGGGCGCAGGCTCTAGGCTCTGAAGCCCCCACCACTTGTGGATGTCTGTGCACTGATGTGGGGACAGAGACAGAGCCAGCTGAGGGTGGGACTGTCTCTACATGTTGGATGTACAAAACCTTCAGTCTACAAGACAGATTAAGTTATGACACTTCAATGACTAGTATTTAATCCTGTCCTATTACTACAAACTATTCTGTATTTATGTGACTTCAGAAGCTTTTAAAACAAGGACACCCTCCCTCCAGTGTCTAACATCCAGTTCCAACCCCAGAGGGTGGGACAGATTTTCGTGTTTATTCGTCTGTTCTGTAGGCCTACACATCCCAAATCCTGTTTAAGGTTGTTTGTTGTGGTTGTTTGTTTTTTTTTTTTTTTAAGATTGTATTTATTTATTTCACAGAGAGAAAAAAAAAAGGAGAGAATACAGTAGGCAGAGCAGCAGGCAGAGGGAGAGGGAGAAGCAGGCCCTTCCCTGAGCAGGAAGCCCAATATGGGGTTCAATCCTAGGACCCCAGGATCGTGACCTAAGCCGAAGACAGACACTCAAAGAACTGAGCCATGCAGGTGCCCCCTGTTTAAGGTATTAGAATGCTTTCAATATTTTTTTAAAGATTTTATTTATTTATTCATGATAGACATAGAGAGAGAGAGAGAGAGAGAGAGAGAGAGGCAGAGATACAGGCAGAGGGAGAAGCAGGCTCCATGCCAGGAGCCCAATGCAGGACTTGATCCTGAGATTCCAGGATCGCGCCCTGGGCCAAAGGCAGCCGCCAAACCATTGAGCCATCCAGGGATCCCTGCTTTCAACATTTTTTGAAACAAAAGTAATCCCCCCCCCATAAAAAAAGTAATTCCCACATGGGCGCCTGGCTGTCTCAGTCTGAAGAACATATGACTCCCAATCTCGAACTCATGAGTTCAAGCCCCCATGTTGGGTGTAGAGATTACTTAAATAAATAAAATTTGGGCAGCCTGGGTGGCTCAGTGGTTTAGCGCTGCCTTCAGCCCAGGACGTGATCCTGGAGACCCAGGATCGAGTCCCACATCAGGCTCCCTACATGGAGCCTGCTTCTCCCTCTGCCTGTGTCTCTGCCTCTTTCTCCCTGTATCTTCCATGAATAAATAAATAAAATCTTAAATAAATAAATAAGACTTAAAAAAATAAGGGATCCCTGGGTGGCTCAGCAGTTTAGGTGGGCACTTGTGTGGCCAGAGGACCCTGCAGCACGGCGAGAGTGTGACAGAACCAATTGCCTGTCCCACCGGCCCCTCTCCATCCACCTCCTCTTTGCCTCTCCTGTACATTCTCCTCCTTGTCTTTCATTGACCTCATTCCGCAGTGCAAATTAGGCCTGGGAGTGGCATCCATGAGATTGTGGCAGAACAGGTTGTCCAACCCTGAACTGGAGAAAGGAGAGCCTGTCTCTGCCTAAGCCGGTGTTCCCAGAATACCACCTGTATGTGCACTTCCAGGGTGACCGTGGGAAAGGAACAGGGGTGGGGTCTCAATGGCTCTGATTCTCCAAGGAGAAGAGTTTTGCTCTCTTGGCTGTATCTGGCTGTTAACCTCTCCCTGGGCCTGCTCACCGGTTCATTCATCTAATGACTTTATTAACCCAAGACACAGTTCTATGAAGGCAGAAGCAGCCTCTTAACACTTGAAAGTGACAACCACCTGACACTCATTAGGATGACTGCTACTCAGAAAACAGGAGATAGCAAGTGCTGGCGAGGATACGGAGAAATCAGAGCCCTAGTACACTGTTGATGGGAGAAGGTACAGCAGTTCCTCTGACAATTAAAATTACCATATCACCCAGCAATTCCACTCTTTTTTAAATATTTTATTTACTTATTCATGAGAGACAGAGAGAGAGAGAGAGAGAGAGAGAGAGAGGCAGAGACACAGGCAGAAGGAGAAGGAGACTCCATACAGGGAGCCCGATGCGGGACTCGATCCCAGGTTTCCAGGATCACACCCTGGGCCAAAGGCGGCACTAAACTGCTGAGCCATCCAGGCCGCTCCAATTCCACTTTTGGGTATAGAACCAAAAGACCTGAAAGCAGGGTCTCAGAGATGTTTGCACATCAATATTCAAAGCACCACTGTTCGTAATAGCCTAATCGTGAAAACAACCCTCATGCCCATGGACAGATGATAACAAAATATGGGTAATATTCCGACTTAAAGAAGAAGGACATTCTCACACATGCTACCATGTAGATGGACCTTGAGGACATGATTTTAAGTGCAAGAAGCTAGACACAAAAGGACAAATTCTGTAAGATTCCTCTTATGTTGGATCCCTAGAAGGATAAAATTGGTAGAGACAGGCAGTAGAATGGTCAGAGCCAGGGCTGGGGGAGGGGAATGGGGATTTAGTGGTTTAATGGGGACAGTTTCCGTTTTGCAAGACGTAAAGAGTTCTGGAGACGGGTGGTGGTGATGGTTGCACAACGGGGTATATTAATGCCACTGAACTGGACACTGAAAAAGAATTAAGATGGTAAATGTTATGGTATGCATATTTTACCTCAATTAAAAGAAAGTCCTTGTAAGCGGGAATAAATCCATGCCATCCAGCTAACCTCCATCAAGCCAGCCCAGGTCCTCACCACCAACCTCAGGTGCTGCCTGGGGGATGTGAAGAATCTCCACATGAGAAGCATCAGCCCAAGTGGCCCTGGGAAAACCTGGGGACTGTTTCATCTGATCAAGATCACGACCGTTGTGTGTATGGAGGGGGCATGGAGGTCCCCATCACAAAGCTCTTGTTGGCCCTTCTGAGATCATTTGCGCACCCCACACGGCAGGATGGAATGATGAAAGCACCAGCCAGACCCTGAGTCAGCGTGCACGTGCAGTAATTACTGCTGAGAGGCCTCGCTTGGCAGGATCAAGAGGAAGAAAAGCTGCTCTTTCAGTGGCTCCGTGGCTGGTTTTCCTTTTAACAATCGTCTGCTGATCCCTTTGCTGTGGTATTTTCAAACATGGCAAAGTTGCCTGCTGTGCTATACCAAACACCTCTAGGTGCCTGGATGCAGATTGTTTTCCTTCATATTTAAAATTTTAAAAAAATTAGAGTAGGAGAGGCCATGGATTATGTTTCTAATGCAAGATGAAGACAGCATTTCTTGCTTCTGAAATCAGCCTCTAGAATCTTAAGCTAGAAGGACTGGAACAGTGGCTGCATTGACCTAAGCTGAAGTCCTTACCATGCCCCACAAACCCCTGCCTTCATCTCTGTGAGTACCCATCACTGGCTCACTGCAGCCACGCTAGCTTCCTCGCTGTTCCGCCAGCCTGCTACAGGGCCTTTGCTCCTGCGGTCTTTCTGTCTGGAGTATTCTGACTCCCATCCCTCAGCTCACCTGTACATTTGCTCCAATCTCAGTTTCTCTGATGACTGTATTTAGTATTGCAGCCACTCCCTCAGCACGCAGCTCTCCCAATTCTTCTGCTTTTCTGTTTTTCCACGGCACATACTCCTTTTAACCCTCTCTCTGGTTTACTTATGTGCTATACCAACCATCTGTCTCCTGTGCCCCTCATGCACCTCTCCCACTAGTGTTAGAGCTCTGGGAATGTGGGGTCTTCTTTTTGTTCATCCCTGTATCCCATGTATCAGTAATAGTGCCTGGTGGATAGTACATGCTCAGTAAACACTGGTCAAATAAGTGAATTCACCTGAGCCAATATGACACTTTGGTTTAGAACTTGAAAGGTGCTCAGTTGGTTGAGAAGGATTTATCAGACTGTGAATGATTTTTAATTATTTTTAAGTTAGTATACTGTATTTTTAAAAATAGTAACAAATTTGTGTCAGCAGCAGCTCCGTCCCTCCAGGGGCTCAGACCAAACATCTCAAGAACATCCTTACCTCCTCACTTTCTCTCACTCCCACATCCAGTCCCTCTGGAAATTTCCAATGGTTCTGTTCTGTGGTACAGTGATTTATAATCAGAAATATATTTTTGGCTTTGTCCCATTTCTGGCACAGAGCTCTTAAAACCCTTGGAATATCATAAGTGATAAGAGTGATAAAGGTCTTGGGCCCTTGGCTGGCTCAGTCAGAGAAGCATTCACCTCTTGATCTCAGGGTTGAGTTTGAGCCCCACGTTGGGTGTAGAGATTACTTAAAAATAAAATATTTTTAAACAGATTTTATTTATTTATTCATGAGAAACACACAGAGAGAGGCAGAGACACAGACAGATGAGAAGTAGGCTCCTCGCAGGGACCCCGATGTGGGATCCGATTCCTGGACCCACCAGGATCACAACCTGAGCCAAAGGCAGACGCTCAACTGCTGAGCCCCCCAGGCATCCCAAAAATAAAACCTTAAAAAAAAAAAGAGTGATAAAGGCGTCTTGATATTCATAACAAGCACCTTTCAATCACCCCTGAGCTTATATTAATGAGGGAACTTTTGGAAAGCACAGAAGGTTGGGGGCTGGTTATCCAGCAAAACAGTTATGTGATTGGTGGAGGACTGGAACTTTTGATCCCTACCCATCCCAGGCTCCAGGGAGGGGAAAGGAGCTGGAGATTGTGTCAGCCCTCAGTGGCCAGTGATTTAATCAAGCTTGTCTATGTCATGAAGCCTCCATAAAAAACCAAAAGGATTAGGTTCAGAGAGCTTCCAGGTTGGTGAACCAAATGCATCTGAATGCGGAGTCCCACACTGCAGAAACAGAACCTCCTGTGTTGGGGTCTTACCCTTTGTATCTCTTCATCTAGCTATTGATTTGTATCCTGTGATATCTTTTATAGTAAACTGATAAACTAGTAATTAAACTGATTCCCTAAGTTCTGTGATCTGCTCTAGCAAACTACCGGGACAGGAGGAAGGGATTATGAGAACCTATCTATGACTTATAGCTGGTCCCCCAGAAGCACAGCTGATAACCTGGACTTGGGACTGGCAGCAAAGGGTCAGGGAGGCAGTCTTGTGGGACCAAGCCCTTAAGCTGTGGGATATGATGCCATCAGCAGGTGGAGTGTGGGGGACAATATGGATCTTGTTCTCAAAGAACTGTGGTTGTACATTTTGACCTGCCCTCAGTCCCCACCACCACCAAAGGACTAAGCACCAAGGCTTGCTTTTGTGTCAACCCCCTCAGAGCTGTCCCAGGGCTGGGGCCACTTCCTGGGCAGCATCTGTCAGAAGCAGTAAAGACATCTGCTACTCACAGCCATCTGGGGCAGATGGCAGAGTAAAGCCAAAAAAAAGGACATGAGGACATGAGGATGGAATCAAGATGGGATACTAGAAAAAAAAAAAATCAAACACAAAAGAAAGCAGTAATGGAGGACTTACAGAACAATACAGATACAAGAAAAAAATAGTTGTGTGCATCTCTCAGCAAATGTTCCTCCAACCTTAACTATGGCCAGACACTAGAGACTTAACATCCAGAAGCTGGGATTGTCCCCAGGGATGCATTATCTCCCGAGCACATCAGTGTGTGATAATATGTAGATTATTGCCAACCAGGGATACGCACCCGAGGTTCAGAGTTTTTACTACGGTGTCATCAGGTAGGAGTGATTGATTGAATCA